>NC_081358.1:49014420-49320330 GCF_030684315.1 Stegostoma tigrinum
ATGTTTGGAACAGAGGAACTACATCTAGGCAGGCTGTAGTAAACGGATGAGAGCGGGAAACCTGAATGCCTCCTCTCCTCCAGATATTACACAACAAACACTGCCAAAAGGATTATCATTAATACCTTGAAACCTGAACACAAGTCTTTCTGCAAGTAGAACTGGGTTTTGTAAATTAAACTGAATTATATGGCACTTCTCCCAGATTTTTAAAACAGAACTAAGAGCTTGCTTTCTTAAATTCTGGTATATTTTAGGTTGTAAAACTGATCTTTACAGTGATTGGCAATCTATTTTCACAATCAAAGTGAGACAGTATGGAACGGGGGTGGAATATTTGAGCCCTCCCTGGGCCACAGAAGGCCATAGATGAGATTGTGATCCAAGCATACCAGGCTGCAACCTCTCTGGAAGATTTACACAGGCTTTTCTGAGAGTGAACTCCCTGGCCAAGCTCAACCAGGCCCACACAGGGCCTATTGCAAGGGGTGTGTATTGTTAGGTTCAGAGACCCTTTTCTGACCTAAGAGCTTGCCAACAGAGCAATGATGACCACAATGCTAAGATTTGTACTTGCAGTCTCCCTGTCTAAAACATCTTCAATCCAATTTATATGGTTGATGGTGTGATAGTGATGTAATGCAGGATGTTAATGGGGTATTTTCTTTTTATCTGGGGGGCATCCACAAGGTTTCCTTCAGCAGAGAGATATCTTAGATATGCCCCTAGTGGCATAAGCACTAAATTGTGTTAAATAAATTCAAGGACCTGCCTTTAGGGACAGTATTTGTCCTGAGCAGGCAACTCCTTGCACTCATGTTGAGATGTTGGCCCTGTGGGTCTTTGTGCCCAATTTGTATAAAGGTAAATTGTGTTGGATACAAGATTTCCACTGACAACCTGTTTGTGATTCCATTGGCTACTTACCCTGTGAGAATCATTAGTCCTGTATGTAGACTGTCCTGCTTGCGCACTGGGATTGTCCTATGCTACTCCAGCACAGAAACCTGACTGGTGGATGTCACTCACCAGTTGCTGGCTGGGATTTGCAAGCTGCCTGCTTCATTCTATGTTTGCTTAGGGCTTCCATGATTGGATACAGAGTCTTGCCTGTAATCAGTGGTCATGCCTGCATCATTGCATTATGCAGCTCAATGTGAAAAAAAGTTGGATAATTATATCAAGAAGCACCTTGATACACTAAAGATATTATGGAAATACTAGCTGGTGTTATATAGTTTTGGATTTCAAAAGTGTTTGAATGTTGCATACCAAGTTACAGAACTTCCAGTTTGTAAAATCCTGGCAAGCTCTGAGACTGCATGTTTGTAAACACAGTTGTTATTTCAGATGGCCAGTGCATCAAAAAAAATTCTTGGATTAAAAATTGGATCAGAGCATTTAAATGATTTTAAAATGTCATTTAAAAGACTTTTGGCAAATTGTAAATTGCTATTCCTACTTAAAAGTCAGCTTCCTACTCTTCTTCCTGTGATTCACCAAGGATCCTTCAACAGTGCTTTCAAACCCAAGCTTTCTATCACCTAGAAGGACAAGTACAGTAGATATTTGGGAACAGCCCAGTAAATACAAGTGGCAGCACAGTGGCTCAGTCGTTAGTATTGCTGTCTCTCAGCGCCAGGGACCCAGGTTTGATTCCAGCCTTGGGTAACTGTTACTGCGGAGTTTGCACATTCTCCCTGTGCCTGCTTGGGTTCCCTTTGGGTGTTCTGGTTTCCTCTCACAGTCCAAAGATGTGCAGGTTAGGTGGATTGGCCATGCTAAATTTCTCATAATGTATAGGACTATGTAGGTGAGGTGAATTAGCTACGGAAAATGCAGGATTTTGGGAATAATGTGGAGGGGGGCTGTGGGTTTGGATGGGATGCTGTTTGGAGGGCTGGTGTGGACTCAGTGGGCAATCCAGAGAAGGGTCACTAGGCTGGGCCTATACCCATTGGAATTTAGAAGAATGTGAGGCATCCTATTTGAAACATTTAAGATGCTTAAGGGACTTTACAGGTTAGATGAGGAGAGGCTGATCCCTGTTAAGGGAGAACCTAGGGCCAGAAACTGTGCTGCCAGAATAAGGAGTGACACATTTAAGGCAGAGATGAGGAGCAATTTCATTCCTCAGAGGGATGTGAATCTGCAAAATTCTTTACCAAAGAGTTCTGTCCATGTTAGGTCACTACATATATTCAAGGCTGAGGTAGATTTTTGAACAGTTGGAGAATCAAGGGATTCAGGGAAGAGGCAGGAAAATAGAGTTGAGTATTATTGGATCAGCCATGATTTCATTGAATGGAGGAGCAGACTTGATGGGCTGAATGGTCTACTGTTACTCCTATGTCTTCTGAAGCACCAAACCAAATAGAGAGGGAGAGAACATTAGGAAGAGAAATCCAGAACTGTTTGCCGATAGGAAGCAAAAGGCATGGCCGTAGATAATGGCACAACTCAAATGTGTGATGCACATTTGGACCAGAATTGGAAGCATATAGAGAAATTCCAGAACTTTGTATGGTTGGAAATCAGATGGATGGAGAGAGGTAAGGGCACAAAGGAATTTAAAAGAAAGATTTAATTACAGGAATGCATCAAAATTTGTTTAAAGTGACTGGTCTTTGGAAGGACTCAAAGGGTGAGAGAGTGATTGAGGCTCTGATAGGTATGAGGCTAGAGTCAGAGGACCAAAGCGCACAGGGCAGGAAGGAAAGATTTGTAGACCATGTGAGATGTGACAGATGGTAGAATGTGATTGCATTGGAAAGGTGAAATTTACCAAGACTCTGCCTGGGCTTCAGGAGCTGGGGAGTTTTAGGTATGAAGAGAGAGTGGATAGGCTGGAGTTGTTATCCCTGGAGCAGAGGAGACTGAATGGGGATATAATTTGAGATGTTTAAAATTATAGGGGCAAAGAAAATAAAAAGAAACCTTTCGTTTTGGTATGGAAACTGATGACTGAGGCATATATTTTTGGCAAGGGACAGGAGGTTTAGATGGGATGTGAAGAATTCCTTTTATTCCGAAGGTGGTTGGAATCTGGAACTCACTGCCTCTAAGAACGGTAAAGGCAGAAGCCCTCATAATATTAAAGAAGTATTTAGATGTGCACTTGTAATACAAAGTGATAGAAGGGTATGGGGAAGTGCTGGGAAATGAGATTAGAATAGGTAGGTAGCTGCTTATAAGAGATGCAGACTCAATTTGCTGAAGGACATTTTTCTGTACTGTAGACATCCAAGAGTGTAAGGACTTTAAACACAATAATACAAATTATAAATGTGGGGACCTGGAAGTTGATAAAGATCAGAGAGGTTACGTGGCAATAGACGGACAAAACTCAACAAAGAATGAGCAGCAGAGCTTTGGATGAGAGGGAGTTCACAGAATTTGGTGAATAGGTAGGACAGGAAAGTATTATGGTCCTTACAAATTGCAGGGTGGTGGTGGCTGGACGAGGGACAGAGAATGGCACACAAAAAAACACAGAAATGAAAGTAATCTTAAAAATAGAGCACTTACTGAAGAGAACAAAGATAAAAGGGAAGCGTAGCTAAGGAAATATAAATTGCTGCTGTTGACAATTAGACCAAATATTTGGCATAATTTTGCTAACAAGAACTTGCATATAGGACAACACATGAGAGATTGTTGATAAAAAATGAGTTAAGTGTTTGTTATTAAACCAGTTTATAGCTAAAGGTGCAAAACTGTGGATACAGACGAACAATTGCTCTTCCCTCCTAACAAGTGCACTCATAAGAATATAAAGTAGCAAATGAATAAATCTAAAGGGGCAGGAATAGGAGATTATTATCTAGTCAATAAGCAACATTCATGTATTAACCATACCTTTTCCAAACAGTCACTCCTCATTAACAAACCAAGGCTTTTCCATTCCACGGAGCTTCAAAGCCAAACTTGATTCTTTCCCTGTATAACTATATTTTACAACCTTCTTGTGGTTACTTCCAAACAGGGTGGAACATTTCTCCAAGTGAGATACAATGACACGGATAAACCAAGGTGGCACAGATTGGGAACTAAACCTGGGACCTCTTATCTTGAAGTTTCCATTTAATCACTGCCTTTGTCAAATCTTGTACTACATCAATTTCTGGGTAATACACACTTTAGCAGCGTGTGCAGGCTCAGAGAGGTTACAGAAATGGTTTTAGATAATAATCTCAGGAATGTGGACCTTTGGTTATGTGGATAGCTCAGAGAAGTTGGAATGGTCCTCCTTAAAGAAGAGTGGTTGAAAAGCTTTATCATGCAGCAAGTGGTTGGGATCTACTGTGCACTGCCTCAGAGTGCAGTGAAAGGAATTTCAATTGTCACTTTTAAAAGGGATTGGAATAATTATTTCAATAAAATACGTACTCAGAGGGCTATGGTGAAAGTGTAAGCGAGTGAATCTAGCTGAGTTAATCTTGCACAAAACTGGCAGAGACATAATGACTAAATGACCCACATCTGTACTGTAACCATTCTGATTCTATGCAGGGCAGCCACTGTTCTTTATAAATTCTAAAGGGACCAATGAATCACAGATTACCACGACTACAAATGTCTGCTTATTTAATTAGCAATGATAGTCATTGTTTGTCTGCCCACAATAAAGTGGGATAGAATAAATTCAGAGGTAATAGACATTTTTGTTCAGTTACATGTGAAACACCAGGGTCTCCAAATCATCTGTGTGTGTGTGTGTGTGTGTGTGTGTGTGTGTGTGCGTGTGTGTGTGTGTGCGTGTGTGTGTGTGTGTGTGTGTGTGTGTGTGTGTGTGTGTGTGTGTGTGTGTGTGTGTGTTTGTGTGTGTGTGTGTGTTTGTGTGTGCCAAAATCCTGCTTTCGTTATTTTCATTTGTGGATACATAGATTGATATTTTAGTACCTGATTATCGTAACACCTCCACAGGACTCTTCTCTGGGTTATGAGATAACATAAATCCAATGCTGACCTTCTATTGTCACCTTCTCTAGCACAATCTGAGTCCATAGATTCAAAGTGCACATGCATTTAAAAATTAAGATGCTGCCTGCAGACTCAGCAACTTTGTCAGTTGTAGCTGAGCCATATAGGTTGAGAAGGTTTCAAGTTATTTCCCTGAGCTGTATTGAGGAGCTGATCTAGACACAAGATCAGATAGGACTGCTCCAACTAACTTCAACAGCCTCAAGTCAGAGAGAAGAAAATTTACTCCTGATTTCTGCTGAACAATTGGCAACATGTTGGCTCAGTGGTTAGTACTGCTGCCTCATAGCTCCAGGGACCCAGGTTCAATTCTACCCTCAGGTGACTGCCTGTGTAGAGTTTGCATGTTCTTCCTGTGTTTGTGTAGGTTTCCTCCCACAGTCCAAAGATGTACAGGTTACATGTGTTCACCATGCTAAATTGTCCATAGTGTCCGGAGATCTGCAGGCTAGGTATATTAGCTACGGGAAACTTAGGGGATTGGGGTGACTCTAGGTGGAATGTTATTCAGAGGGTTGGTGAGGATTTGATAGGCCATGTGGCCTGTTTACACCCTGCAGGGATTCTATGATTTGTGCCTATTACAAACTGAACCTTAGGAGCCAAAGTATAGCCTGGGGAGAGTGAGGCCATGTTCTTTAGGAACTGGAACACCCAAGTGAGCACTTCACTGTTAGATCAGATTACCTGAAGGTGCTGGGGAAGCGGTTCAGAGGATCTGACTACTGTGTCAAAAACTCTAAGGAGCAGTGAAACCAGGGTGGGGGTGAAACAGAAGCGAGGCATGTGGAAGCAAGAAACAGATTTTCAGGTGAGGTGCCCTTGTTGTTGTTCTCCATGGCACAGGTCTGGTCTGTACTCTTCTCTTGCACTGTGGTAATAATCCCAGCTATCTTCTCCTTTGTCTGGAGATTGAAGATGGGCTGTTATCACTGGGATAGGATGTAAAAATATCCAAACACAGGGTAAAGAGACATACCCAGCATCACAGGGCAACAGTTTTGTTTTTTTCATCCATGTAATAGAGGTTATGTGTTCGATAGGTGCTGGCAAAACAGCCTTGGGGAATTACTGCAGTGCATCTTGGAGTCATTACACATTGACAGACACAGTGCATCATCATGGAAGGAGTGAATCCTGATGAGTTCAGAACATTATGCTGTTGTCAGTAATCATCCATATTTCTGACTTTGTGATAGATGGAAAGTCATTGCTGAAATCCTGATCTGAATTTCAATATTTTTCCTTACACTGCAGTTGCACTAATGTCCGGATGGCACGCAGCTCACAAATGCTTTAAAACAAAAGAAGGGACCTGGAAACCAGCAACATCATAAAGGTGCAAGCAACCTTTACATTTCCGCTGTGAAAATGAAAGTCCAGTGCATTTAAGGAGCTGGGAGAGAGGTGCTTAGACTACTGCTCCAGGTCAATGCTATAATTTTATATTTAGAGTCTGACATTAACGTTTAGTGGAAGGTGATCAGACACTGGTTCTTGTTCAGTATGTGTAGAGGACTAAAGAGGGGTCATGGGATTTTGTTGAATATTTTAGGGGCTAAAGATGTAAAGAGGTGGCCAAGATGAGGCCTTGCCTTGAAATGTTGTTTTAACCCCTGTTTTGTACAGGGCACTATCATGGTAAAGGAGTTGTAGCCACCATTAGGAATTGCTGCCATTCAGCAACTATTGCATCTGCAATGTAAGAAAAAAATTGAACTGGTTGTCACAGAAAGTGCAATTATAGAGTTCATTCGGGAAGCTGAATGGCATCCATGTGACTAAAACTTCAACTAATCTCAAGTGGGGATTAAACACAGAATTTCTGATATTTCAAGCACTACTTAAGTAGATACCTACTTTCATGGTCATTGGTCATAGAGTCATAGAGGTCTACAGCATAGGAAGAGGCCATTTGGCCCATCTTGTCTGTGCCATTCAAAAACAAGCACCTAACTATTCTAATCCCATTGGTGTCAGAGCTGTGAAGAAGGCCTCTGTAACACATTAGGTGACAGTACAGGATCTTTTTCTCAAGCTATATTTACTTCAGAAATCTCCTGAGAATTGTGCCTAGTAAGAGTAATTGGAGTACTTTTCTATCTTATTGGACTCAAATGTAAAACTGGAGTACTTGACAATGGGCATCTTGCTAGGGAATCAACTTCATCTGGATGCTTAATGGGAAGAGATATGATGCCATGCAGAGACCGGGTCAACAGGGCATCATTCACCACTCCCTCTGTAGGACCCCTTCCTCCTTAGGGCTTCTCTCACTAAGATCTCTGGGGTCATATCTGGGAAGCCGTGCACCCTCTCCTTCACATCCTGAACTGTCAAACCTGGAACCTGTTGCTCTGTGTCAGCCAGAATACACCATACCTTCAGTAGCAGTGGGTGCCAGAGAGCCTGTGCACACTACTCCATGAAATTATATCTAGACAGCACTGGAGGGTTTCTGGTTCATACCTACAGGGCTGTTCAGTTGAGGATGGTCATCAATTAGCATAGTCTATGACTCTAATTAGCTATAAAATAGAATATCAAATCCAGACTTTTGATCAGACATCTCTGATTAGCCCTGCATCCGTTATCTATTATCATCTTTTTTGACAGAATGGCCTCCTGTAATTCCAGCAGCAAATTAATTACAAAGCAAAAAGAAAGTCCCAAATCTTCAAGGTGGAGGAGTTCATTGGTTTGTAATTGTCAAAGCTCTTGCCCGTATGAGGGCCACAAGTTGTGCAGCAGGAGCAGTAAAGTGCAGTGACCCTGTCTTTGGATCGCCATGCTCAAGTAAGCGACAATCTCAAAAAATGTTGAACTTTTGAATGACTGGAAATTAAGACAAGAGAGCCTTTAAAAATAGAGACACTTAAAAGGCAATGGTTAGCCTTCCTCCTTGGCACTCTCTGGAAGTGATGTTTCCATACAATTTTAAAACCTGATAGTGCCAACTATCAAAGCTGCCAGCAAAGACAAGCAGCATCCGCTCAGAGAAAGATTCTATCTAACAACTATTAAAGCCCAGGTTTGTGGCACTCACACAACATGGTAGCAATCACACGTCGCTGGGTAAAAATATTTCATATCATTATTGTGGGACTAGTCAACTCAATGAAAATTGAATTCCTGGCTATTAATCCTTCTACAACTTTTGCAGCAATAATTTTTAAGTTGAAAATAGAATCCAAGTGATATCTGCAATGAATACAGAGTAGTTAAAGGAAAATAAATGAAATAATCTCTTTCAACACATGACAGTAAAAGTTCCTTGGGAAGGCAACTCTCTGAATTCTTTTCCCTCTCATGAGTGTTGTATTTAACCCTTACTTTACAACATCAATGTTCTTTCACTAATCGGGCCATTAAAATCAGAGCACAGAGCTGCCAAAGAAAATATCATTAAATGGGAAATTTGACCAACTGTCTCAGTGATAAGTAGGATGTCAGTAAAACCAACAGGTACCCACTAAGGAGAAAATTATCATTAACTCAGCATCTCAGGAACAAATCATTAAATTTTGCTCAGGAGAAAGTTACCACTAACTCCAGAAGTTAAGAAGAGAGTCATTAATTTCCACCAAGGAGAAAACTACTGTTAAGCCAGCAGTACCTAAACAGTTAAAAACAGAGTTAGGGAGCTGCCAAAGGAAATATCATTAATTCGCTATCTGATGTTACAGTTTGAATAAGGTCCAATGGTTGACTGGTTTTCTGTAATAACCCAATGACCTAAATATTTCCAGAACAACCTCAGGAATGTCTTGGCTAGTCTGAAGGAGGCCTCCTATGTAACAAGAGGCTAGGCTGATGTTGGTTATATGTGCGTTTGTACGTGTGGTGCCCTTCATTCTTTCAAGATGATTAGAGCACTATGTTTATGTGACCTAAAAAATATTTTGTAATGAGACAATCTCTACTCCCGGTAGTAGGGCTGTGTAATGTAAGAGCATTATAATCAGGGTAAGATTGCATCCACAGGACTTTGAACGACACATCTCAATGTTCTGCATGGTCACCGCAATCAGGAATGATTTAGCAACAACTTGAGTGTACTGTTGTGAAACAATAGCAGGCCCTCATGACCTTTCTAGATTATTGGCCTTTATTGCAAGAGGGTGGAGTGTGTAGAGATGTCGAGCTACATTTGTACTCGGCATTAGGGATCATACCTGGAGCACTGTATATAATTTTGGTCTCCTTACTTACATTGGGAACAGGTCAGAGAATGTTCATTACCTGATCCCTGGGATGAAAGAATTATCTTATGAGAAAAGAGTGAGCAAGCTGGACCTATAGTCATTGAAGTTTGGCAAAATAAGAGATATCTGATCAAAACAAGTAAAATTCTGAGAGAGCTTGATAGTAGAGATAGTAAGAGGATATTTTCCCTCATTAAGGAATCTAGAGCTACAGAACAGAATTTCAGAAAAAGGGGCCTTTCATTTACGATGGAGATGAGGAGGAGCTCTTCTGTTAAAAGATTGTTAGCTTTTGGAATAATTTTCTGCAGAGAGCAGTGCAAGTTTCATCACTGGATATGTCCAAGGATGAGTTAGGCATGGTTTTGCTTCACAGGGGAATCAAAGATGATTGGACTCAAGCAAAAAAGTAGAATGGCAGAGTAGTCTCAAAAGACTTAATGGCATAATCTTGCTCCAATACTTTATGTTCTTTCAAATAGACACAGCAGAAGTATGTTTCGTTAAAAATTACTACAAAGGCCAGTGCAAAAAAACTGGGCTGATAAGGGAAACATTTGGCAAACTGTTTGTCTAATTTTAATTGTTGATTAATTCCACACAAAACAAAACAAAGGACACCAGAATTGGAACATTGCACATGTACTGACTTTTGTGATCTCGCACCTGATCTTGATTTTCCAGTCTATATCATTTTAATAGTTTAATCCATTGATCCCACATAGGTTATGGTCAGTGTTAAAACATTGTTTATCAGAAAATCCAGTGATTGAGTACACTATTAAGGGAGTGTTGCACTGTCAGAGGGTCCATCTTTCTGATGAGACAATAAACTGAAATCTCATCTGTCCTCTCAACTGGTGCAAAGCAAGACATTATCTCAAACAAGACTAGGAGTGTTCACCCTGGTGCCCTGGCCAATATTTACACCTCATCAGTGCCACCAAAACGGATGACTTGCTCAGGAATTTCATTGTTTTTTTTTTGTCAGCGCTTTCAGTGCAAATATTGTCCATGCATTTTAAAAGGCAAATATTTGATATGTTACGTTAAGCCATGCTAAATTGCACATTGCAGGCTAGGTTGATTATCCGTGGGAAATACAGAACTATCATAGGTTGGAGTGGGTCTGGGTGAGGATGTTGTTTGGAGAGGCAGCATGGCATCAATGGACCAAATAGCCTGTTTCCACACTGTAGGAGTTCTATTCTATTCAGTGTTTTTTGAAACTATTACATACAAATGTTAGGTCTTCTTTCTTCCTTTAGTCACTTTATTTATTCAGACAATGAGATGATATATGGAGTCCTTGGGAAAAGCACTGGTAAGCTTGCAAAGCTCTCATGTAAAGAAATCTCATCGATTAACATCTCGACAAGAAGCAAGGGACACTAAGATCCCAGCATGAATCTGAACTCCATGAACATGAGGAGTTGAATGGTATGGTGCCCAGTACTTTCCTCTAGAATTCCACTAGCAGGTGTACAATGGTTTGAACTCTCCCCAGCTTTCAAAAACATGTTCCACTTCTCCAATCTGTAATTCTAGAAGCCTCATTACCAGCTTAATGTCAAACTATGTTAAGCAAGTTGTGCTTAGCAGATACTGAGCTGAAACTTGGCTGAAATTGTATCAGTGATAATGAATCTGGTCAAGATCTCTTCACTTAACATGCGCAGTAGATAGAGGAATCTTTCATTAGCATCAGCCTGGACTTGAATCAAACCCACATCCCAGAGGTGAAAGCATACTGTTCTAACCATTTTCACCACCCAGGGTTCTCCCCCTCTCAAATTTAAAGAGCTGACTCATGAGACTGTTTATTCCAGCAGACTGCTGCAGTGAGAACCATATTTATTACCAAGCGTCTAAATACCTCAGTGAATTGGAATGCATTCTCCATTACAGTTCATACCCTGCATCTTAATACAGTTATTGATTCTGCCGAGGCGGTTGTCTGCGCTCTGTGCACAGTATGTTTCTCAGATTGAGGAAAGCAGAAAAGAGACCTTAAATGAGTTGCTTTTCAAGGTTTGGATTTTACCTGTCTGTCTCTCAGAGAGAATGCCTGAACAAAATAGTAAAAAGTAGTAACAATATACTTCTAACGTTTGTGGAGGTTGCTTTAAAGAAATAGGAGTGTTGAGTGCAGAAGCAAAATTGTCAGAGGTTGCCTTGATGTTGTGTAAGTAACATAAGTTAATTGAGCTGATTATACAGCCAGTATTTGCTGATAGTGTTAATATGCTCAAAGCAGTTTTCTACTCCTGAGCCAAATACAATAACCCCTGTTAAAACTATGCACGCACAATCCATGGGTGAGGGCAGCACCCAGTGTGACTGTAAATGGTCACATGGTTCTTCCCCTTGTGACAGCCACACTGTCAACTCTGTCAGCCCCTTGCACCCACTAAACAAGGCAAAGAACTGCAAATGCTGGAAATCTGAAACAAAAGCAGAAATTACTGGAGAAACTCAACAGATGTGACATCTTATGTGGTGACTAGGCAGAATTAATACTTAATACATTCAGTGACCCTTTTTCAGAACTGCACTGAAATTTTGAACTAAAAACCAGAATAAAACACACAGCGAAGCAACCAGCACCAGAAGAAAAAGAATTGGGCAATGATGTCTGGGCAGACAATATTTTCCGGGATTTGTCAACTGTTCAGGCTCAAACATGAAGCATGAAAAATTGGACAAGGTAGAAGAAAACTGTTGACTGGTGCCTGTGGGACTGAGACCATAATGAACGATGAGTCAGATCAGGTGGAAATTATATTAAACTGCTATATTTTATCAACCTGTTCTTTGTTTTCTTGCCAGTTGATTTTCCTCATTTCTGTTCCAGTGAATCATAGCATTGCACATTGCAAGAGGACACTATTTTGTCTGTTCAGTCTGTGTCAGCTCTTTTCAGGAACAATGCAGTAAAGTTGCACTCCCCCCACTTTTTCCCCACATTCCAGCAAGTTGCCTTTCTTCTAGGATTGAAATAATTCATTGCTGAAAGCTATTAAATTTGATAATGTTATCCTACCAATGAACACATTCCCAAACCAAACCACCCATTACATAATATCCATGTCTCATTGCCCCTTGCTTTATTTTGTCAACTCACCTTTAATCTGCACCCTATCCTTTAGCTATTTGAAACAATACTTTAATATAGGCTTTCTAAACACTTCATGGTTTTCATCATCTTTATGGTATGCCCCCAAGGTCTGTCACAGTTTAAGAGGAGGAACATGTTTCAAATTTCCTCAGACAGTGGCAATAACCCCATTTGATTTTCACAGCTTTTTTTTCTTGGGCTCATTATGCTTTCAACTTATGATCCTACACGATCTGACTAACAATATTGATGGTCAAAGAATTTCCCACGTCTATCCTCTTCTCCAAAACAAACCTGTCAGGTGTGGCAGATTGGCGATAACACCTAATATGCCACAAAACCTTACCTGGAGTGCTACTGAATACAATCCAACATTGAGCCGTGTAAGGAGATATCAGATAGTCAATTGCTTGCTCAGAGGATGATTTTAAGAACCATTCTAAAGGAGCAAAGACAATGAAGTGAAAACGTTAAGGGAGCCGATTCTAATCCTCATGGCCTGAGCTGCTGAAGGCATCAACACCAATGGTGCAACAACGGAAATTAAGAATGCTTCAGTGGCCAGACTTGAACAGCAAAAAAAAGCTGCTGATCTGTCTATGTGGCAGCAGAGCATTCGGCCCAGTGAGTCCACACTGACCCTTTGCAGAGCATCCTTTCCAGGACCAGCCGTATTACCCTCATTTCCAGTGGCTAACCCACCTAGCCTGCATATCCCTGGACACTATGGGCAATTTAGTATGGCCAATCGACCTAAACTACACATCTTTAGACTGTGGGAGAAAACACATGCAGACACCAGAAAAAGATGCAAACTCAGCCACCCAAGGCTGGAATCAAACCTGGGTCACTGAAGATGTGAGGCAGCAGTACAAACCATTGAACCATCATGCTGCCCTAATGTTCTGATTAACAAATGTAAATTTTCATTAATGAAGTTGCAGTGATTACTTGGTGTCTATTCAACTTCCAGTGAGGATATAATCAAGCATTGACTGCAAAATACATTTAGCACCATCCACCATCAAAGTAAAGCGAAAACACTGCCTCATAATGGAGCTTTACTGAGCCCCTGACACTTTCTGATTCATCACTGATCCTCAGCATCCTGAAATTTAATCTTGACATTGATGAGAACTGTAATGATATCACCTGGGGGCATAAGCCTGATATGTTAGCAAATCACATGCCTATGGGTGGTTCTGCATTCTAGTAGGTTAGTGTGTGATGAACTGTGCCGTGTGTGTGTGTGTGTGTGTGTGTGTGTGTGTGTGTGTGTGTGTGTGTGTGTGTGTGTGTGTGGTGTGTGTGTGTGTGTGTCCCTCAGAGGCCGGGAAGCAGAAATGTTTGATCCTCAGTCTGTACGAAACAAACTGGGGCTGGGCCAGCAATTGGAACAAAAATAAAGAGCTCCAGTCAGCTGTGGGAGATTGTGGAGGATGGGGCTGTGAGTGAATGTGTGTACGTCTGCATGACTTTATATGTATTCCATCAGAAAAGGAACTGCTGGCTCTCTGCATGTCTCTGTAGTTGAAAGGCCAAGCAACAATTCACATAGAATGCCAATGTGGAATCTGCAGGATGGGAGGTTTAACATCCCTTGCCTGCACTCTTTATATTGGATAGACTTTCCAGTGTCAGGCATTACCGTTGCATTCTCATCAGGATTCCCATCTGTGCCATTCAGGGAGTTGGAAAATGGTGAGAGCTTTTCTCAGATACATGCTGCAGGATAACATGGCCGTAATAATAACCTCTCCCTCCACCATATCTACCCCCACGTCCCCTGCCGATGCCCCAGCAGTTTTTAACTAAAATAGTCATTTTACATTAAAAACTTCCTCGGGCCCTACAATTTCTGTTTCTGTCATTTCTGACTGAAAATATTAGAAGTGGTGTTGGCAAATCTCCAGGACTATTGAGGGATTTCTAGCAATTAACCAGTACTTTCGAGGATTCTGTTGTGAGCAACTGAGGAGAAAGCACAAAGAACTGTGAAAAAAACAAAAGACTGTTTTCCATTTTCTGCAAAAAGTTGAGCTCATTAGTTATAAAATATTAATGATGGGGAAATAGATTGTTTTGCTGACTATCAAGAATTCTCCATTCTATCAATGAAGAGTCTGCAGTCCTCCTAATTGATCACCATGCACCTCAAGAATAGACAGTGACAAGTGTGATGGGTGCGGGACCTGGGTATTAAACGTCCTGGAATGAAACCTTCAGAATATGCCCAACTCCAAAGTGGCAAACACATCACCAGAAGGGAGGAGGGGAGGGAATGCTGGATGAAATTGGTGCAATTCCTAACCTTCATTTCTGGCCTCATAGCCTAGCAACACATATAAGGAATGGCAATGGTCACAGTCACAGACACTTGCCACCTGCCAACTTGCCCTTCAGAAACAGTCATTGCCTTCAGGGGAATAAAGATAAAGAAAAGAGGTGGTCTCACCTGTGGCTGTGATCCCCCTCTACCAGGAAAACTCTAAGCTTTGCACTTCCATCAACAACAGATGTACTTGATCAAGCAAGTTTTGAAAACAAAACATAAGAATTATAAAAACAAATCCAAAGTCATTACAGCAGTAGATCCTCTATAGCTTAAACTTTCAGGGTCAGGCAGTGTAGAGGCAGAGGGTCCTAACCCTGACGCTCTGGAGTGCCCTGAGAGGAGATGTCTGTGTGTGATTCTTCTTCCACCACTGCTGGCACAACTCTGACCCCTTTTGAGGTAGGGGCACATGCTGTTGCCATCCTGCTGTTCTTCTTCCTTCAGTCCTGAGGGCCAATGGTTGGGGTGAAAGAGGGCAGGAGCATGCAGTTGCTGTGGATACTGGACCTGGCTCTCTATGGCAGCCACCAACATATCCATGGAGATGGACAGACAAGCAGTAACATGCTTGAAGCAGTTTGGCTTTCATTTAGCTGCACTCCCACTGCTTCAGGATAATGAAGGCCATTGTGAGTCCCATATACCTGCCTGATGCTCCTGTTCCTCCCTGTGGATGAAGTCCTTGTTTGCAGACTCAACAATGTCCTCTACTACCTGGCGCTGAGCAGGTGCCTGGTCTCTGGGCCTTGGGTATTTCACCTTCAGCCAGCTCTGGAGCTGTCACAAGGAGGTGCCCATCATCAGATGCTCCCAAACTTTCCAACTGTGATGTTCCCGCTGAGGTATCCGTTTCTGAGCTGATCAGAGACATCCCTGATGATGCATCCTCTGAGTTTCCATACTCTTGTCCTTTGAGGTAGTAGAGTCCCTTTCTGGTGGAACAGCTGTTCTTCTCTGCTGAGGTCATGGCCAACCCACTGGTACCAGCAAGACACAAGGGAGGTAAAGAGTCATGGCCAGTGATTATAAGCAGTCTACAGCAGAATGACACTGGCAGCAGGGCTACTGTGAGAGTACTTACACAGTTGACATGACACGGATGTCTTAGCATTCCCACAAGAAAGATACTGGTCTACTCATGTGAGGGACAGAATTCTATCCCCATAGTGGGTGAGGACACAATTGATGTACAATTCTCATCTGTCCTGAATCTTTCAGTCAGGTTTTGGGCTGTTTTCTCCTGTATTGGTAGAGACGGAGGGATTGAGTGAGGTGAAAGTGGCTGGCACAGCTGTTTGGGTTGGCAAGGGAGTGATGATATATCCCTGGGCAAGTGAGTAGGGATCTCAGAAACCGTCCAGGAATAGTAGTTTCAGCGATAGTAGGAACTCCAGACGCTGGAGAATCTGAGATATCAAGGTGTGGAGCTGGATGAACACAGCAGGCTAAGCAGCATCAGAGGAGCAGGAGACTAGACCCTTCTTCAGAAAAGGAGTTCAGATCAGGAGTTCCTATTTCAAATCAGGTGGGACTAATTTCAAAAATCTGTGCCCTGTCTTTGTCGATACTCTACACCTGCTCAACCCCTTGCTTTATTCTTGATGGACTACCAATTTTGTTTCAATATTTCTGAAGAAGGCTCTAGGCCTGAAACGTCAGCCTTCCTGCTCTTCTGATGCTGCTTGGCCTGCTATGCTCATCCAGGTCTACACCTTGTTATCCAGGATTAGTACTGTTAGGGATATGTGGAGAAAATGAGAGCGAGTGAGTGAAGACGATGAATGCAATTGTGGGAATGGCACAGCATGAACATCGGTGGGAAGTGGGTGCAAAGCAAAGACAGATGGAGTGCAGAGTAATGGAGAGTGTAGCTCTTACTCTAAGACATGGGGAAGGTCATTGTCCTTCTTGCAGCACTACTAGTCATTCCTTAGGAATGGAGATGCAGCAATGACATGGGTGGCAACCTCAGATGATGTTGCCCGGATCTCCTGGCATGATCTATTCTTCTGCTTCTCTAGGAAGAGGACACCTATCTTCTAGACTGTCCAATCCACTGGAATCTCCAGGTTACTGTTGAAGAGCCATGGTGCCACTTTCCCCTTCTCTGAGACTGGCAGAATGATTGCCCTCTGATGAACAATCCAGCTTTTGAATGCCAGCGCTCATCTGGGTGCACAGTGACCTTTTCAAGGAAGCATGGATGCTGGTCTTTCAGTGGATAACGAGTGAGTGATGAGTCATTCCAGGAATGGTGCATGGTCAGACTTGTCAAAACAAAAGGGCACCAATTTAAGACTGAGATGAGGAGGAATTTCGTCTCCCAAAAGGTTGACTGTCTTTGGAACTCCTTGCCACAGAGAGCTATGGGGGCATAGTATTTTTGTATATCTAAGTCTGAGATGGATAGATTCTTGATCAGTAGAGGAATCGGAGTAATGGGGAAAATGTAGGAAGTGGACACAAGGAATGTCAGATCAGCCATGACCCTATTGAATGGCAGAGCAGACTCAAGGGGCTGAATGGCCTACTCCTGTTCCTATTTCTTTTGGCAAGATAAGATGAGAGGCAGGTGAGAGAAGCCCAAAGGCCAGGATAAGTAGACGGCTTTGGTAAGATATGTCAAGAGATCCTGCAAGGTCTCACATCGAGAAACTCTCCATGAAATTCTACAAAACTGACACTTGGTCAAAAAAAACACATAAGATTTTGCCCCTAGGCTTAGCATTGATTTCAATAACAGTATTGCACTGGTTCAGATCTGGAGTTCCTATTTCAAATCATGTGGGACTAATTTCTAAAATCCATGCCCTGTCTTTGTCGGTAATCCACACCTGCTCAACCCCTTGCTTCATTCTTGATGGGCCAACAATCTTGTTTCACTATTGCAGGATATAACATGCTGCAATGATTCAGTTCAGGGATACAAGGACTGAACAGGTTTTACATTTCTGTGAATTCATTTGATGTGAAACAAAAGCCAATGATTTATTAACTGTACATGTATTTCATTAGGCACTCCCTTTTCCTGACCACATTTATTCTCTCCCAAATTATCCCACGCATGAAAGAGGAGAATAATTTCACAACTTGATACAGACTGCAAGAAAACTTCTTCAGACAGATGGCATACTTCATTTGTGGTTCTTTTCAAGTCGTAAACGTATGAAATCTTAATATGCTTTCTACAAGTGCAACCCAATTGCAAATAAAAGGTTTGTGATTTTGTCTGTGATTTCTTTATTGCGTCAAGTAGTGAAGGTAATGCTTGAATCCCAATGCTTGGTTGACTCAAGAAGGTTAGAGCTCGGTGCTATGTCACATGACATCCCACTTGATTATGTGATTGGTCATTCTCCACATCATCATTGGGTTGATCTCCTCAATGCTTTATAGCTTACTGGATGCCCTCTGAATTGTATTGCATTGGCCAGGGGTGATTAACTTTGATGACCAAAAGATCCATGTATTAAATATAGTCTAAAATGCAATATCTGAAGACCTATAATGTGGTTTCTCAAATGCCAATAATCTTTGAAAATAAGACAGACACCTTTTGGTTTCCTAGGCAACAGCTCTAAGTCTCAAACATGTATTAATATCAATGAAGGAGGCATTCTGTATCAATATTTTACAAATCTTTGCAAAAAGGTTGTCAATTGAAGAGAACCTGCTCACGAATGCAATGTTACTGAATGTTTTTTAACGTACATTTTTACCATCAATCCCTTCACATTTACTGATGTCATTAGTCAACATTTATTTCGATGTCACAAATGTAAACATTTAAAATTTTTGCATCAGCTCCCATTTTCTGAAAAGACTTGTTAAACAATTTTGAAATGATTGATCAAGGTCAGAAGTTGTACATGAGTTCTTTGAGCACCTCAGATTGCTGTGTCATTGCAGCGGATAGAATGTGCATAGCAAGATCATATCAATGGCAAATGGACGAACAATCAGATGATCTGCTCTCTGTGGTATTGCTTAAAGGGGGGAAGTTAGACAGGAAACTGGGATAACTCAGCAAGCAAGGAAGATGAGAGAAACAAAACTCTGGGGATATCATCATCTCTCAAGTGTCACTCCAGGAAATATATCATTTTATCATGTATCAGCCATTGCTTCAACATGATTCGATCAAAGCTCTCATGTTATCCATGTCATGAGAACAAATATGGAAACAGACCATTTCCATTGTGATTCCGAAATGAAGTACGACTCATGATTACAATATGAGCAGAATAGGTGCAGTCATCAGCTGCAGTGGTGTGTTTAAGGAAGTTGAGAGCTCAGAGGCTGGTTAGAAAATGAGGGCTAGGAGCAGGAAGTAGCCATTGCCCCTGTTCTGCAATTTAGCATGATCATAAAAGATCTTGTACCTCAACCTAACAGGCCTGCGTAATCCCCAAATCCCTTTATTTCCTGATCGTCCAAAATTCTCAGTCTCTCCGTTGAACGTACTCAACAACTGATAATCTCCAGATATCTGGGCCCTTAAGGTGGGAAGTTCCTGACATTCAAAAACCTCTGAGTGAAGAAATTTCTATTCATCTCAATTATGAATGGTTGACCCCTTAATTTAAGAATGTGACTCTGAGCTCTAGATTTCACAGCCAACATAAACATTCTCATGCCATCTACTCTGTCAGCCCCTTAAGAATTTAATTCTTTGGTGAGATCATGTCTCATTTTAACATGTTCTAAGGAATATAGGCCTATTTCCTTGAGACACAGAACAATCCCAGGAATCCCACGACTCAGTCTATTGAACTTTTGTTGCACTTCCCCTAAATCAAGAAAACTGTTCCACTTCTTTACAAATTTCCAGGTTCAAGTCCTACTCCAGAGTTTGATCATAGATATCATGATCGTAGATACTCCAGTGCGGTAATGCGAAAGCGTTAGAGGTATTGTCTTTCAGCTGAAATATTGAGCCAAACTCCCATCAGCTTCCACTGGTGGATACAAAATTGCATTGCACTATTTTGACGAAGAGCAAGGTTTTATTCCTGGTGTCATAGTCAACATTTAATCCCTTAAACCAACATCACACAAAGCAGATTATCTCGTTATTATTACAATTTTTGTGGGAGTTTGCTAGGTGCAATTTACCTGTTATGCTTCAACAGTGACTACACTTCAGGAAGTATTTCATTGGCTGCAAAATACTCTGGCACATCCAGTGGTCAAAGAATGCAATTTACAAAAGCAAGTCCTTCTTATTTTCTTCAAGAAGATCGATCCTACATACAGTTAAAAGGTTATCTGCTCCAGGGCATTGATGAATCGAGATTATTAAAGCATGAGGTCATTGGAATGAATATATAAGGCACTTATGTGAATGTTAACCTGCCTGTCAGTGTTCTGTGCTACAGAAGTGGAAGGATCCAGTTTCATTCCCATGTACTCTGTCTCATCTTAACCTATTCTTGAAGTGATTCACTGCAGCATGTTATGTCCTGCAGAACATCTCAAAGTTATTTATTTATCAATGTTGAAGCAATGTGCTCTATGTGCTAAGCAGGTGTGGGGCTCTGGAGAGGTAAGCTGTGTTTAACCGAAGTGAGGGTGTCTCACTCTTTCTCATTAGCCCATTTTGATTGATGTCCCTCTTCAAGTATAAATCCAACTCCAACCTACAATATAATAAAATGTGAGGCTGGATGAACACAGCAGGCCAAGCAGCATCTCAGGAGCACAAAAGCTGACGTTTCGGGCCTAGACCCTTCATCAGAGATGGAGATGGGGTGAGGGTTCTGGAACAAATAGGGAGAGAGGGGGAGGCGGACCGAAGATGGAGAGAAAAGAAGATAGTTAGAGAGAGTATAGCTGGGGAGATAGGGAGGGGATAGGTCAGTCCACGGAAGACGGACATGTCAAGGAGGTGGGATGAGGTTAGTAGGTAGATGGGGGTGCGGCTTGGGGTGGGAGGAAGGGATGGGTGAGAGGAAGAACAGGTTAGGGAGGCAGAGACAGGTTGGACTGGTTTTGGGATGCAGTGGGTGGAGGGGAAGAGCTGGGATGGTTGTGTGGTGCAGTGGGGGGAGGCGACGAACTGGGTTGGTTTAGGGATGCGGTGGGGTAAGGGGAGATTTTGAAACTGGTGAAGTCCACATTGATACCATTAGGCTGCAGGATTCCCAGGCGGAATATGAGTTGCTGTTCCTGCAACCTTCGGGTGGCATCATTGTGGCACTGCAGGAGGCCGATGTTGGACATGTCATCTAGAGAATGGGAGGGGGAGTGGAAATGGTTTGCGACTGGGAGGTGCAGTTGTTTGTTGCGAACTGAGCGTAGGTGTTCTGCAAAGCGGTCCCCAAGCCTCCTCTTGGTTTCCCCAATGTAGAGGAAGCCACACCGGGTACAGTGGATGCAGTATACCACATTGGCAGATGTGCAGGTGAACATCTGCTTAATGTGGAATGTCATCTTGGGGCCTGGGATGGGGGTGAGGGAGGAGGTGTGGGGGCAAGTGTAGCATTTCCTGCGGTTGCAGGGGAAGGTGCCGGGTGTGGTGGGGTTGGAGGGCAGTGTGGAGCGAACAAGGGAGTCACGAAGAGAGTGGTCTCTCCGGAAAGCAGACAGGGGAGGGGATGGAAAAATGTCTTGGGTGATGGGGTCGGATTGTAGATGGAGGAAGTGTCGGAGGATGATGCGTTGTATCCGGAGGTTGGTGGGGTGGTGTGTGAGAACGAGGGGGATCCTCTTTGGGCAGTTGTGGCGGGGACGGGTTGTGAGGGATGTGTTGTGGGAAATACGAGAGACGCGGTCAAGGGCATTCTTGATCACTTTGGGGGGAATGTTGCAGTCCTTGAAGAACTTGGACATCTGGGATGTGCGGGAGTGGAATGTCTTATTGTGGGAGCAGATGCGGCGGAGGCGGAGGAATTGGGAATAGGGGATGGAATTTTTGCAGGAGGGTGGGTGGGAGGAGGTGTATTCTAGGTAGCTGTGGGAGTCGGTGGGCTTGAAATGGACATCAGTTACAAGCTGATTGCCTGAGATGGAGACTGAGAGGTCCAGAAAGGTGAGGGATGTGTTGGAGATGGCCCAGGTGAACTGAAGGTTGGAGTGGAAGGTGTTGGTGAAGTGGATGAACTGTTCGAGCTCCTCTGGGGAGCAAGAGGCGGCACCAATAACGCCCTTGACCGCGTCTCCCGTATTTCCCGCAACACATCCCTCACACCCTGCCCCAGCCACAACCGCCCAAAGAGGATCCCCCTCGTTCTCACACACCACCCCACCAACCTCCAGATATAACGCATCATCCTCTGACACTTCCGCCATCTACAATCTGACCCCACCACCCAAGCCATTTTTCCATCCCCTCCCCTGTCTGCTTTCCGGAGAGACCATTCTCTCCGTGACTCCCTTGTTCGCTCCACACTGCCCTCCAACCCCACCACACCCGGCACCTTCCCCTGCAACCGCAGGAAGTGCTACACTTGCCCCCACACCTCCTCCCTCACCCCCATCCCAGGCCCCAAGATGACATTCCACATTAAGCAGAGGTTCACTTGCACATCTGCCAATGTGGTATACTGCATCCACTGTACCCGGTGTGGCTTCCTCTACATTTGGGAAACCAAGCGGAGGCTTGGGGACCGCTTTGCAGAACACCTCCGCTCAGTTCGCAACAAACAACTGCACCTCCCAGTCGCAAACCATTTCCGCTCCCCCTCCCATTCTTTAAATGACATGTCCATCATGGGCCTCCTGCAGTGCCACAATGATGCCGCCCGAAGGTTGCAGGAACGGCAACTCATATTCCGCCTGGGAACCCTGCAGCCTAATGGTATCAATGTGGACTTCACCAGTTTCAAAATCTCCCCTTCCCCCACTGCATCCCTAAACCAGCCCAGTTCATCCCCTCCCCCCACTGCACCACACAACCAGCCCAGCTCTTCCCCCCCACCCACTGCATCCCAAAACCAGTCCAACCTGTCTCTGCTTCCCTAACCTGTTCTTCCTCTCACCCATCCCTTCCTCCCACCCCAAGCCGCACCCCCATCTACCTACTAACCTCATCCCACCTCCTTGACCTGTCCGTCTTCCCTGGAATGACCTATCCCCTCCCTACCTCCCCACCTATACTCTCTCCACCCATCTTCTTTTCTCTCCATCTTCGGTCCGCCTCCCCCTCTCTCCCTATTTATTCCAGAACCGTCACCCCATCTCCCTCTCTGATGAAGGGTCTAGGCCCGAAACGTCAGCTTTTGTGCTCCTGAGATGCTGCTTGGCCTGCTGTGTTCATCCAGCCTCACATTTTATTATCTTGGATTCTCCAGCATCTGCAGTTCCCATTATCTCTGATACTATTCCAACCTACAATATGCTGCATCCGGAGAAGTTCTCACTTACAGTGCAGGCAGAAAGCTGCTAGCATTGAAGTGCTTATCTATGATACACTGCTCTTTGATTTCCTTCTATTGACTTTATAAAAGAGGGATCAGAGAAGAGATTCTCCTTGAATCCATGCTGAAAGTTACTCCAATGCTTTACCAGCAGGAACTACTTTTCTTGACATTTCCCACTCTTTAGAGTAATGTCAATTATGGTGTGCAAAGCTAGAAAAGTGAAAATGGACATTTACATATCATCTTTGACATCCTTTGTGATACTATAAAACAGTTCCCAATAAATTGATTTCTTCTGCACTGCTTCTATCCTTCCCGCTGATAATTCAACAAAGCCATGTAATTATATAGTCCCTTTCATGACCACATATCCCATGTGCTTTATACTTACATTTGAAATCCAGTCATTCTTGTAATGCAATCAATTTGGCAAGTTCTGGCAAACAGCAATATGATAATGACCAGATCATCTGTTCTTATGTTTTGGAATGAGGGATAAATATTGGCCAGGACTCTGGGGTTAACTTACCAGCTCTTCTTCACAATAGTGCCTTGTGAGATTTTATACTCACCTGAGAAGGAAAGCAGAGGGTCAGGTTGATTTCTTATCTGAAAAACAGCACCTCTGACAAAATGGTACATCCTCAGTCCTAGCTAACAAAGTGTGAAGCTGGATGAACACAACAGGCCAAACAGCATCTCAGGAGCACAAAGGCTGACGTTTCGGACCTAGACCTCCTGAGATGTTGCTTGGCCTGCTGTATTCATCCAGCTTCACATTTTGTTATCTTGGATTCTCCAGCATCTGCAGCTCCCAATATCTCTGATCACATCCTCAGTCCTACAATGGAGTGTCAGCCTAGATTGTTCAGGTCAAAACTTTCTGACTCAGAGATGAACCACTGCTCATCCTTATATGATGAAAATGTTCATGTTACATCACTACTAAAAGTAACAGTCTGCCTTTA
The DNA here is from genome assembly GCF_030684315.1 of Stegostoma tigrinum. Taxonomy (NCBI): domain Eukaryota; kingdom Metazoa; phylum Chordata; class Chondrichthyes; order Orectolobiformes; family Stegostomatidae; genus Stegostoma; species Stegostoma tigrinum. The sequence continues at coordinate 49,038,390 of NC_081358.1, forward strand.
ATATAGCTGAGAGAAATGCTCCAAAATTTGTAATGTTTGGATAACAAGGTTGCTCAAAATGCACCCCCTGAAAAATGTGCACAGGGAAGACCTACACAACATGATGGCAAATATCTAAATGTGAACTTGCCTCTCTATGGGTTAGGCAGTGATGGCACCACATATTAGAGCTCAGTGAAGAACTCTTGGAATGAGGATGGATGAAAGCCAAGTCAAGACAAGTGTTGCAAAGGCATCTCATGTGGTTGTCATTCTCTGCTATCAAGAAATGTACTGTTTTCCTCTGTCTGCATATTTACATGGGCCAGCAGGACAATTGCTCGTCTGATTTTCTCGAAACAGTCAAGATGATCATTGGTGGCTTTGTGCAAGGTTTATCTTTTATCCTTGCATCTATTCTTTCATGGGGAATGGGCGCCATTGGCAAAGCCAGAATTTTTTATTCATCCCTAATTGTCCTTGAACTGAGTGGTTTGCTAGGTCTTTCTAGAAAGACTGAAGTCATGAGAAGAACAGACTGGGTAAGGATGGCAGATTGTCAATCAAACCCTGGAATCACTTGGGAGCATATTTTGTATCTTCATAACTTATATATCAGTATTGAAACTGTTAACTTTAGGGTTCTTGCAGCAAGAGTCCCCTACTTTTTTAGTCCTCTCTGCTGACTAAACTTTTAAGCCATTGTTACAATTTTAATCTCTCGTTTTCTCAAATGATCTTGCCATCTTCCTATGTAAGATGGCCAAAAGGGGACACAATAGACCATAGTTTAAATAAGGCACATATCCTATCCAAGATCATCTTGAATCTTTGGCATTGCCATGCCTACCAATTATATGTGTAGACAAATGGCTGTTAGGTCATATACAACTTTATTTGGTCTTTTTTTTTGTTTTATTTCTTCATTTCTCTTTTGCATCAAAGTTGACCCTTTCTCCTTTTCTGCAGAATTGGTGGAGGAAAGCTGTGATGTGAGGGCCTGGTGCAGCGGTGGCAGATGTCCATTCCTCACAGTCATAATGGCTGTGGCATAATCAAAGGCTGCATCGCTGGTGGGGAGTCTGGTCTGTTTCCCTTGCCGACAGTATGGCGGTTTCAGAAGTAGCGGAGGTAGTATGGTGGTTCTGGTTCATTCCTTGTAGATTTAGCTGCAATGTGGCGGCTTCTGGCGGTGACTGAACTGGCAATGGCTTCAGTAACAGTGACTTGGTGGGTCTGGTCTGTCCCTCCTTGCTATGGCAGCGATGCTGTGGCTTCAGTGTTGGCTTTGGCATTGGCAGCACGGTGAATCCATCCCAGAAATCCTTGCATTAATGACCTCAGGGATGTCTTCATCGGCAGCATCCTGCAGTCATTCCATAAACCCGGGAGCCGTGAAGGAAACAAAACATGAACTTTGTCTCAATTATTTCTTTTTACAATTTCTGTAATTAACATGGCGCTGAATTGTATTTTCACCTGTATATTTATAATTAAAAGTGATTGCAAATTGCTGTTCTATTCTATTCTAACTGGAGTATTACTGAAAAAAAGAGACATTTTTGTTGAAACTTTTCATCAAGACAATTTGCACGAAATACCTAAGTGAAGCGCAAAAAAAACACTTGTGCTGTACGAGAGGTTAGTGGTGTTTGGTTGGAAACTGGAGTCCAGCTTATGGGGGTGTTCAATAGGAGAATCAGATAATGATGATTGACAGTTAACTGCCACACTCTGTTAAAAATTTAAAAGAGCAATGTTGACCCAGATTGGTCGAGGCATTCCCCTGAGAAACGAACCAGTGATTGGCCATCACCTATTTTATTGAGTTGAAACAGACAAAGTCTGCTTTCCTATCTGAAAAGAGTAGGCATGTCTGTATTAATACATTTAGCTTCCAATGCATGCAAGGATGCCAGGCTGCAAGCCCAACTGGCAGTCCTAGATTGGTTGTTTGTATAATTCTTCACACACTCAGAGTTAAACATCAAGTCCTTCCAGTCCTCAGCCTATATCCTCAGCACCCACTTTTCTTGGCCCATACCTCAGATTAGTCTCATCTTCCCTACTATCCCCAACTGAACAGGGCTCAAGGATTGGCTAAGTAGTTAGTCACTAGTTAGTCACTAGAGTCAGGGGGGTGCCACATTTGACCCATATTTGTCCTGACTTGAAGATGCCAATGCCCTTTGGAAAATTCAGGTCTCTATACCACTTTGCATTTTCCACTCTTGTAATCCTTAGCACCCTCACAGACACACATATTTTGTCCTAGTGAGGGTGGGGAGAATGGACCTTCCTGTCTTACAAGAGGAATCAGTTGGTGAGGCGTACACAGTGTGAAGAATTGGAGAATCTAAGAGGGAACAACTACTGGGAAAATGGAACTGAAGATAAAGATAAACCCTTTTTTTTAATTGCTGATTCCTACACCATTTTCAGGCTGGCGAGCTTCTGGCTGCTCCTTTTCACTGGTGGCTAAGTTCTTTCTAGTGTTCCCATGAAAAAGCTTCTGTTTTTTGCTGCCAGACCTGCCCAAAAGTAGACCTGTGACTGGAAGGATTTCATTGACCTGAATATTCCACGAGGTTAGATTTAGGTCAGATTGGGTGAGTGAGTACACAGTTTAGATATGCCCACAAACCAGCCTGAGCCGTGGTGGGGGTTGGAGGGGAACACCGACCTTCACTCACTCAGGAGGGGTAGGCAGTGCCACAGGCTCAGGAGAAATAATCATTTGCCAACATAAGTCAATCTGAAAATATCTAAAACCCAAAGCATAATAGCCTTTGCCCTAGTCTGCTGACTCGATCTGAACTTGATCAAGGTATGTGTTGGCTCAAAGCAGATTCACAGGTTGGCATTGCAGACTAATCTAGAATTCTCACCTTTCTTGATGAGCTAAATGTTAAACTTTAAATTCATTTACAACACATCTGCCCTGGGGGTGCTTGAATTCTAAAACACATAGCAATTAAGCAACACAATTTGTGCAAACAAGAGGAAATAATAAAAGCATTCTTTTTGTTAAGTTCAAACAGTTCTCGCTCAAGCAGGGTCTGTTTGTAATTTTTGGAGTCCCTCTTTGGTTTAACCGCAAACAATATGCCAATTGCTTCAGGACCAATGGGTACTTATTTCATTAGTGGAGTCAAATTCATCATGGGAACATCCTTTCCTTTCCCTGAGGAAAACTCAAGTTACTCAATGAGTAAGATTCAAGGGTGGAAAGTGGTTAAGACCCATATACTTAAAGTTGTTACATGACCAGGTAAAATTCGTCAGTCATGTTTACAATCTATTGAGTTTGTGGTAGTGAGAGCAAAACTTTCAGCAATGCACGAAGACCCCTCATTAAATAGAATTGAAGCTATGGCAATTATGTTTATTCAAAAGGAAGATTTCAATTAAATGAACCCATCTGATTGAACAGAAAACCACCAGAAATTATCAAGTAATGTGTAACGCAATTTTAATTTCATGGGGCTACTTTCTCCCACTAAATGCAATCAAAGTCTGATGGGGGTCTGAAAAATAATCATCAACTTAGTTGGCACATTCTCTGCATACCAGGAGAAATGGTTCTGTCAGTTGCTTTTCATTCATTCAATGGGTATCGCTGGCTAAGTCAGAATTTATTGCCTATCTCTAGTCGGACAAGGTGGTCTGGTGAGCTACCTTCTTGAACACCTGTAGCCCATGCACTGTAAATAAATCCGCAATACTGTTTGGGAGGGAATTCCAAGATTTTGACCCACCAACAGTGAAGGAACATTGATATGTTTCTAAGTTATGATGGTGGGCAACTTGGAGGGGAACTTGCAAGAGGTGATGATGCAGTGTATATGGCGCCCTTGACCTTCGAGGCATAAGTGGGCGTGGCTTTTGAAGGTAGCTTCTAAGGAGTCTGTGAATTTCTGCAGCGCATTCCGTAGACAGCACACACTGCTGCTACTGAGTGTGGGTGATGGAATGAGTAGTTTGACTTGAGCAATATCCTCCTGAGCATTGCTGGAGCTGTACTCATCCAGGCAAAAGGAAAGTATATTATCACAACCCTGAGTTATACCTTGTGGATGCTGGACAGGTTTTGGGGAGTCAGGTGGTCTGCTCTGTTCTTGTAGCCACTATACTTATATGACTAGTCCAGTTAGGATTTTGATCAATGGTAACCTCCAGGCTGTTGACAGTGGCTAATTCAGTAATAGTGATGCCATTGAATGTAAAGGTTAGATTCCCTCTTGTTTGAGATGGTCATTGCTAGGTATTTGTATGGTGTAAATGTTACTTGACACTTTTCCATCCAAGCCTGGATATTATTGAACATGGAGACTGCTTAAGAACATAGAACATAGAGCATTACAGCACAGTACAGGCCCTTCGGCCCTCGATGTTGTGCCGACCTGTCATACCGATCTCAAGCCCATCTAACCGACACTATTGTGTAATAGTGATATTACCATGATCATATGTGGTACAGCACTGGAGAAAATACATGTATCATTGTGTAACATCAGTACAGTTCAGATATTGCTGCAATACTGGAGTACAGTATATCTATCACTACAGAGGATTTGATTGGAAATACAGCATGGAAATGGTCCACTGAGCTAAACCAGTCTATGCCAGCAGACCAGGCCCACATTTCCTCAACTAAACCTATCATTGTAACCATGTATTCCTTGCTGCCTTATACACTTGTTGAGTTTAGTATCTGAGGAGTTGAAAGTGGGCTGAGCATTATGCAAAAACCAGCAAACATCCACACTTCTGGCCTTAATATGAAGCTGCTGGAAATGTTTGGGCCTCGGACACTACCCTGAGGAACACTTGCAGAGATGTCCTTGAGCTGAGATGACTGACCTCCAACAACCACTCCATCTTCCGATGTGTCAAGTATGACTTCAATCAGCCAAGTGTATACCCTCTGGTACCCATTGATTCCAGCTTTGCTTGGGCTCCTTGATGCCACAGTGCAGCCTTGATGTCATGAGCTGTCACTCTCTACTGACTTCTGGAAGTCAGTTCCTTTATCCATGTTTGAACCAAGGCTGTCATGAGGTCAGGAGCTGGGTGGCCTGAGAGGAGTCCAAACACACCTTCACTGAGTAGGCTATTGCTGAGTAGGAGCTGTTTGATCATACTGTTGATGACACCTTCCACCACTTTACTGATGATCAAGAGTAGATGAAAGGGACAAGAATTGGCCAGGTTGGATTTGTTCAGCTTTTCGTATACAAGATAAATTGAGGCAATTTGTCGCATTGATGAATAGATACTGGTGTTGTAACTGTACTGGAAGAGCTCAGCTAGGGGAGCAGCATGTTCTGAAGAACAAGTATTTGGAACTGTTGCCGGATTGTTGCCACAGCCCACAGTCTGTGCAATATCGAAAATATCTAACCATTTTTTGGTGTCATGCAGAGTGAATTGGCTTGGCTGAACATAGCATCTGTGACGCTAAGGACCACTGGAGGAGGCCAAGATGGATCATTCACTCTACACTTCTGGCTGAAGATAGTAATGAATGCTTATCTTTTGTACTGGGCTGAGCTCCTACATCATAGAGGGTAGGAATATTATGGAGCCTCCTCCTCCAGTGAGTTGTCTAATTATTCCCCAACATTCAGGAAAAAATGTGTCCAGTCCACAGACTTTGAATATGATCCATTGGTTGTGAAACCGCTCAGCTGTCTCCGACTTGATATTATGCTGTTTGGAATGTAAATAATACTGTTTTGTAGTTTCACTAGGTTAACAGTGCATTTTCACCTATGCCTGCTGATGCTCCTGGCATGCTCTCCTGCATTCTCTGTTGAACCAGGGTAAATCTCCCAGCATGGTTGTATTGTACAGTGGGGGATATTTGGTTCATGAGGTTGCAAATTGTATCAGAGTACATAACAGCTGCTACTGATGGCCCAAAGCAGCTCTTGGATGTCCAGTATTAGGTTGCTAGATCTGTCCAAAGTCTACCCTCTTGAGGAGAAGCTTCTTCACCCAGAGAGTAGTGGATATATGGAATGCTCTGCCCCAGAAGGCAGTGGAGGTGAAATCTCTGGATACTTTCAAGAAAGAGATAAATAGAGCTCGTAAAGATATTGGAATCAAGGGTTATGGTGATAAGGCAGGGACAGGATGCTGATTGTGGATGATCAGCCATGATCATAATGAATGGTGGTGCTGGCTCGAAGGGCCAAATAGCCTACTCCTGCACCTATTGTCTATTGTCTACCCCATTTTGCACACACAACAAGATACAGGGTATACTCAATGAGAAGATGGAACTTCAGCTGCACAAGGACAGTGCCGTGGCCACGGGTCCTGGGTAGATACACCTGTGGCAGGTAGATTACAGCACTTAAGAGAGCATTCGAGGATTATTTAAATAGAAACAATGTGTATAGATGTTGGAAAAAGGAAAGAGAATGGGACCAAGTCATGAAGCTCACTTAGAGAGTTAGTATGGAAACTATGGGCCAAATGGCCTCTCTGTGTGCTATTGCACATCTGTGATTCTGTGGGTGGAGGGTGGAATTGGATTGTGTGGTGAAGTTGGTACTAGGACTGGGATAGAGCTGTTGATTGAGTGTGTCAGGTTAGGGTGGGGATCAGGTTGAGAGGTACTTCATAGGGGAGGACGATGAAATAGTCAACATCTGATGTTATATCATAGTCGTGTTTGTTTGGGGATATTTGGGTATAGGTGATGTCAAGTCCGGGAATCTCAGGGGCCCTGGCTGCGTTGTTTGGCGGGAAAGGGTGGGATGGGTTGGAAGTGAGCCAGGGCTATTAGATTAGACCAGATTTTTTAATCGTCTAACGTTTCTGCATAATTGTAACTGAGGCGGAACCATCCAAAATATCTCATTAAGAAGCATTTTCAGAGGTTTTCAGATGCAGTGGAATTCTTACTTGGTCTAAAATGTATCTATGCCACTGGAATGACCCTCTGATCATCAGAATTTCTGGCACAATTTTCTTGCCTCAGCCAGCTTTCCTCTTGTGTTTGCCACACTGCAGCTCAAATCGTAAACTCAGCATGATGCACATGAATCTAGGCTCCTTCATTCCTTCAGCCGTGTTGTACCATATTATAACACCAGCAAATCTATGGCAAGTGGTTTGCTTCCAAATGTGCAATCACATTCTGTTAGGTGAATAGTAAATGATGCCCAGTTGATAATAAGCAAACCTCTCAGGCCTCCTTTGTACCAATTTTCTTATCTTTGTTTGTAAAGGGAATGAAGGGACTGGAAATCAACGCAGCCAAGCATTATCATACCGATACAAAAGTTCATTCAGATGTGCTCTGGGTATTATTATTCATGCTCAAGGTGCATTTTTTGTTCTGATCTGAAATTAGTTACAACTGGATGTTGTGAATCCAATTGAGGTTATCATGTAAGCCTGCTGTTAGTTTGAAACATTACTTCGATCTCAGCGAATAAAATTTTCCAGGTTCTCTCTGTGAGTTTACGTATTTGCAAGTTATCTCTTGGTATTTGATTCTGTGTACCTCCATACCATTGTCAATCATGATGCTGAACTAACTCCGCAGAGGTCGGTATCCTGTAAACAAGATAACCTTCATTTACACATGAACAATCCTTAAGTCTAGTTCTGCCTCTTCAGAGCAGGCTATCAGAGTGGCACTATCCCTGACACTCCCTTGTTTTTTATCTGTCAGCCAGGGCTCCCTGATTGGACCAGATTAATAGCCCCTATCAGGGAACTCATATTCTATGAAACCCAGCTGGCTGACCTGGTTACAATCACGTTGGACGCCTCTCCTCAATTTCAGAAAAGAAACTAGGAATTCAAAATCTTTCACTGAGTCTTCCATTCTGAATGAGAACAGTGAAGATTGATTTTAAGAGTGTTTTTGAATGAATTTTATAGCATCTGATGCACACTTCTCTGTTCAGTCAAATGTCTCTCTATTTGTACATGGGCGTTAATATTCATTTTTTGTATCCATGAATGTTTTGTAACATCTACCATCTACAGCAGGTAATGCAGTAACTTACTACAACTTCATTACCAAAGTACCCAAACTCATGGGCTTGAAGGAGAAAAGCAGCAAGAACATAGGAACATAATCCCCTCTATGGTCACCTCCAAGTTACACAGGATCCTGACATAAAAAAAAATAATTGTCACTGGCTCAAAATTCTGAACATGTTTCTCTCAGAGTGTGGTTGAGGTGCCATTATCATGCTGTGGTTCAGGAATGCGACTTACCCACATATTTTCATGAGCAATTAAGCATGGCTAAGAAATGCTGGCCCCATTCTATTAATGAAAACATTTTAAAACATTTAAGATCTGAATACAAACCACATCACATTTATTTTTTAATATACTCTCAACAACATGATGGAAAGTAGCTCACTCGTTGAATTCAGCATGCATTCCTCATAAATCCTCAAAAGTACAGTGAGGTAGAAGTGAAGCTTCCATGGTAATGACGGAGCAATGTTACTGGGTGAGTGAGCATAAGGCTCGCATAGACATGGAGAGAATTGCAGCTCAAAATTCAATATAGGAACTTCTTTAAAAATTTGTTTATGTGATTTGGGTGTCACTGGCTGGGCCAACATTTATTCCTCGTCCCTAATTGCCCGGAACTGAGTGGCTCGCAAGACCATTTCAGAGGGTAGAATCAACCCCATTGCTGTGGGTCTGGAGTCACATATGGGCCAGACCAGGCAAGAATGGCAGATTTCGTTCACTAAAGGGCATTTGTGAACCAGGGAGATTTTATAACAATAAATAGTGTTTATATTGTTACCATAGGTATAGGTTTACTTTCTTGATATTCTAACTTCACCATCTGCCATGGTGAGATTCAAATCCTTGTCCCCAGAGCATTTGTCTCTCTCTGGTTATTAGTACAGTGATATAACCGCTACAGCACCACCTCCCTGGTTTAGAACTTGAATTCAATATTTTAAAAGTCTAGAAATTAAAAAAGCTAATTAATAGATAATAAAGATACTAGTTTGTTTTAAAAATGCAACCAATTCACTGATGGTCTTTAAGAAAGGAACTATTCTGTCCCTACCCCCTCTGCCTATGATGAGATTCCTGCCTTCTGTCAATGTATGACTTTGAATTGACCTCTGAAGTGGTCTAGTCAGCCATTCAGACCAAACTGTATTGAAATGTCTTATATCAGTTCATAAAGCTGGTCTAATGTCAGCATTTAAGGCCTTGGAGTTGCCACTAACTGCTGGCCTAGCCACTGCTGTTCACGTGACAGAGAACAATGGTGCTGGAGTCCAGGGGGAAAGAGACTAAATACTATAGAGTCTTTTAGTGGAGAAATAGTAGGCATATGGATTAATAGCTTTGGACAAAGAGAAATGAAGGTTCTGTACTACTGCACATTATCAAAATAAAGAGGAGAAGGTGCAGTATTGTAGCAGACTTAAGTAACAGTAGAGCCTATTAAAGAATGTGCAATCAGACAGTCCACACTCGCAACTACCAATTATCATTCTTCAGGGTCAGATATTTTAAGTTCTGACTGAAATTTCAAACAATGCTTCAACTAGAAGTTATGGTATTTTCGCCATTTACTTCTCAGATTATTGCATGATTATAGTGATTCCGGAAAATTGATTGTGAAGGTAGCAAAATGAGGTTTGTCAAAGACAGTCAGTATAATGAGAGGCTAAGAGAACACAGCTAATTTTGTGTCATTTCTTTTCTTTTTTAGTTATGTGGATCTCCAACTGTTGGGCCAAGCCTCTCCATTAGTTGCTTGTTTAGTGTCAATGATAGTTATTTACTGAACTCTTCAACAATGCCAGGGTAATATTTCTTTCATATTTTTGTACTCTTCTTCTTTCCCACTTCCCCATCATGGAACAATATATCATCGAACTTTGAAGTATTTCATTATATGTAAAGCATTCCTTTTCCTTAATGGGCCAGTCTTGGCTCAGTGACAATGTTCTTGCCTCTGGCTCATAACGGCATGCATTCAAAGCCAGTTTCCAAGAGATTGCATGGCTAAAGACTGGCATTCCAGTGCAATAGTGAGGAAGTGCTGCACTGTCAAATGTGGAGTCCTTAAACCCAGGTCCAGTTTGCCATGTCCAGGTGGATGTAAAAGATCCCATGGGGTAACTCCAAAGAAGGACTAGACAGTGTCCTCACAGCCAATATTTGTATCTCATGTTGCATAAAATCAATAACCTCTTCATTAACACAGTTATTTGTAGAAGATTACCATGCCTAGACATTCATGTTGGCTACTTTACAACATCCACTATACTTTGATTGTTCTTCATTCATTGTAAAGTTCTTCAGGGTATTCTAAACTCAAGAAAAGCACCACATAAGTGCAATCTTTTGTCCTTCACCTAATAGTCGAAGCTGTTCTTGGTTTTAACGTGGTACTGCACTGCAAGACTGACCAACTTGAAGCACACTTATGTGAACAGGGATTGATTCTGTCAATTTCACCTAGATAGAGCAGTCGCTAGCAAAAAAGTGCACTGCCTCTAATAACATGTTGTGTACTGCCAGGTCTATCCAACTGCAGGTAGGAAAATTTGAGTTGTATCAAGATTGGCAGTGGGGCATGTCATTATTTAAGTTGGCTTTCTGCTGCCTTGGGAGTACAAGCTATACTTCCTATATTAATGATGAAGATATTACAACTCTCTGTGTGGCACTTTGCTATGGCAGAACAATTAATGTTAAAACCAAGACATGACTGTAAGCAAAATTAGACATACATACAGCAGATTTGAAGCCGCATTTGTGTGACCGAAACATCAGAAGTGTTTGACTTACAATTCTACCCAAACCTAATATATTGGTACCTTTTAGTATGGCTGCATTATATCTTACGTGGACAGTAAAATCAAAATGTCCTCTTGCTTTTGTCATAATGTCTTGATCTCATACTAGCAGCGGTTCCTAATTACCTTCCTTGTTTCCTACACTGTTTTATCCCCTACACTGTCTACCACTCCCAAAAGCATTGACTTTTAACTAAGTTATTGATCTTTGAAAAGAAAGATTATCCGGGGTGGGATTAGACAGCCATTACTGACAAAGGAAGTCACGAAATATATCAAAGAAAAAGAGACAGCCTATAAAGTGGCCAAGAGCACTGGGAAATCAGAAGATTGGAAAGGCTACAAAAACGAACAGAGGATAACAAAGAGAGCGATAAGGAAGGAGATGATCAAATATGAATGCAGGCTGGCTAGTAATATTAGAAATGATAGTAAAAGCTTCTTTCAATACATAAGAAACAAACGAGAGGCAAAAGTAGATATTAGGCCGCTCCAAATTGATGCTGGAAGGCTAGTGATGGGAGATAAGGAAATAGCTGAAGAACTTAATAAGTACTTTGCGTCAGCCTTCACAGTGGAAGACATGAGTAGTAGGCCAACAATTAGGGAGAGCCAAGGGGCAGAGTTGAGTATGGTAGGCATTACAAAAGAGAAAGTGAGAGAAAAGCTAAAAGGTCTAAAAATTGATAAATCCCCTGGCCCCGATGGGCTATATCCTAGAGTTCTGAGGGAGGTGGCTGAGGAAATAGCGGAGGCTTTGGTTGTGATCTTTCAAAGTCACTGGAGTCAGGGAAAGTCCCAGATGATTGGAAAATTGCTGTTGTAACCCCCCGTTTAAGAAAGGATCAAGGCAAAAGATGGAAAATTATAGATTGATTAGCCTAACCTCGGTAGTCGGTAAAATTCTAGAGTCCATTGTTAAGGATGAGATTTCTAAATTCCTGGAAGTGCAGGGTCAGATTAGAACAAGTCAGCATAGATTTAGTAAGGGGTACTCGTGCCTGACAAACCTGTTAGAATTCTTTGAAGAGGTAACAAGTATGTTAGACCAGGGAAACCCAGTAGATGTTACCTATCTAGACTTCCAAAAGGCCTTTGATACGGTGCCTCACGGGAGGCTGCTGAGCAAGGTGAGGGCCCATGGTGTTCGACGTGAGCTACTGGCTTGGATTGAGGATCTGACAGAAGGCAGAGAGCTGGGATAAAAGGCTCTTTATCGGAATGGCAACCGGTGACGAGTGGTGTCCCGCAGGGTTCAGTGTTGGGCCCGCAGCTCTTCACCTTATACATTAAGGATCTGGATGAAGGGACTGGGGGCATTCTGGCGAAGTTTGCCGATGCTACAAAGATAAATGGACAGGCAGGTAGTACTGAAGAGGTGGGCAAGCTGCAGAAAGATACAGACAGTTTAGGCGAGTGGTCCAGGAAATGGTTGATGAAATTCAATGTGAGTAAATGTGAAGTTTTGCACTTTGGAAAAAAGAATACAGGCTTGGACTATTTTCTAAATGGTGAGAAAATTCACAAAGCAGAAGTACAAAGGGATCTGGGAGTGTTGGTCCAGGATTCTCTAAAGGTTAACTTGCAGGTAGAGTCCGTAATTAAGAAAGCGAATGTAATGTTGTCGTTTATCTCAAGAGAGTTGGAATATAAAAGCAGTGATGTGCTTCTGGGGCTTTATAAAGCTCTAGTTAGGGCCCATTTAGAATACTGTGTCCAATTTTGAGCCCCACACCTCAGAAAGGACATACTAGCCCTGGAGCGTGTCCAGCGGAGATTCACACAGATGATCCCTGGAATTGTAGGTTTAATGTATGATGAACAGCTAAGGATCCTGGGATTGTCTTCATTAGAGTTTAGAAGGTTGAGGGGTGATCTAATAGAAACTTAGAAGATAATGTATGGTTTAGAAGGTGTGGACGCTAGGAAGTTGTTTCCATTAGGTGGGGAGACTAGGACCCGTGGGCACTGCCTTAAAATTAGAGGGGGTAAATGTAAAACTGAAATGAGACGACATTTCTTCAGCCAGAGAGTGGTGGGCTTGTGGAATTCATTGCCACGGAGTGCAGTGGAGGCCGGGACGTTGGATGCCTTCAAGGCAGAGATCAACGAATTCTTGATCTCACAAGGAATCAAGGGCTATGGGGAGAGTGCAGGAAAGTGGAGTTGAAATGTCCATCAGCCATGATTTAAATGGTGGAGTGGACTTGATGGGCCAAATGGCCTTACTTCCACTCCTATGCCTTATGGTCATATGGTCTTTGGAGGCCAAGGACTATCTAGTACTTTATTCCAGTGGCACTCATTCATGTTTGAGCTGAAGTAGTGAAAGGCAATAGGATATCTAATAAAGAATGTTTTCACTTACCATTCACAAACACCGAGAATTAGTGATAGGGAGCAAGCAATTGCTCCAGTGAAGCCGTGGATTTCCTACTCACTGTGAGGAAAATAATCATTCAGCAAGATCAAGAAAACCACAAAGTATTCGAGCAAAGGCAATGGTTTCCTTGAAATGATACTATAGTCAATTACAGAAGGAACTGTCCTTCAGATGCAATATCAAACTAAGACTCTGTTTACTCACCATAGTATAATTCTAAAAAGGACAGGAAAGTTCCGTAGTTCTTCAGATGTGTTCCTCAACCAGCAAAACAACTTATCCAGTCTTTTGTTAGAGAGGTATTAGGAACTGTCGAAGCTGGAGAATCTGAGACAACAAGGTGTAGAGCTGGATGAACACAGCAGGCCAAGCAGCATCAGAGGAGCAGGAAAGTTGATGTTTCGGGTCTAGGCCCTTCATCAGAAAATGAAGAAATTTTCTGAAGAAGGGTCTAGACCCAAAACATCAGCCTTCCTGCTTGTCTGATGCTGCTTGGCCTACTGTGTTCATCCAGCTCTACACCTTGTTATCATGTCTTTAATCATTTTTTAAAGATTTTATTCATTCAGAGAATGTGGATGTTATGTTGTCTCTTCCTATTGCCTTTGAGTAAGTGGTGGTGAGTTGCCTCCTTGAACTCTTGCAGTCCATTTACTATACGTAGACCCATGTTGTTGTTATGGAGGGAGGGATCCAGGATTTTGATCCAATTAACTTGAACAAAGGTGATACAATTCCAAGTAAGGATGATGAATAGCTTGGAGACAGACTGGCAGATTGGGGCGTTTCTTTGTATCTGCTGCCCTGGTCCTTCTGGATGATAATGGTCATGGGTTTGGAAAATGCTGTCTGAGGAGACTTGGTGAATTTCTGCAGTGCATCTTGCAGACACACATTGCTGTTACTGACTATTGATGGTAGAGGAAGTGAATGTTTGTGAATGCGGTAACAATCAAGCATCTGCTTTGTGCTGGATGATGTCAAGCGTCTTGCTGGATTGCAGTCATCCAGGGGAGAAGGGAGTATTCCATTGCAGTCTAGACTTGTGCCCTGTGTGTGTGGTGGACAGGTTTTGGGATACTGCTTTCTGTATGTGGATACTTGCAGTGGGCACATGAGCTCTCATACTCCTGCTACTTTAAAGGGTTTAGGTATTTAGGTATAAACATAGTACCTTTTTTCTCTAAAAGTAATCACTTGACATTTTAATTGATCAGTGAATGGAAATCAATGGGGAGTTAGAATAGTAGCATCATGACAAGATGAGCTATACCAGAAGGAAGCATGATGACCGAAAGCGAGTAGGAAACTGTAACCCATGCAACACATTTGTAGCTATGCATGCAGATCAATCAGCTGAGCATCTGCATTATGTTTCCATTCCATATCGTCACCACCTTCTTACGCTTGTGTTTAAATTTCTGTTTGTGGTCGCAAAGCAAGACCCAAAGTTTAACTACAAAAAATAGTTCCCTCGCTTACACTACATTAAGGCCTCGTTGTCATGCAGATCAGCTCATACATGTATTCAGCTGCAGCAATGTGTGTGTGCAGTGGTGAAATGAACATTTTCAACAATTCTGAGGGAGAGTCAGATTAAACTCAAAATGTTAACTGTAATTTCTCTCTGCAAGATACTATCAGATCAGCTGGCAGATTTAATTTTGGCTGAAGTTACTGTGAACCAGAGCAAGGCAGTCCTTTAATTTTCGCATCTGTTTATTTTAGGGCCTTGCGATGACCTGGGATGTTCTCCACGTTAATGCTGATCACCACTGCAAGCAGGGAGCTCACAGAATTCCCCAGTCTCTGTGTTTTACAAGCTCGATCACAAACACAAAAAAAACTTTGGTGCTCCTGATTTAAAATCCACTCTTACATCATTGGTCACAAGAAGTGAGGAAAAAGTATAACATACAATATGGTTCACAAAGGCATCATTTTATTTTTCCACTGCGAAATAAAGGGCTCTTTCATTTAAAGTTGCGCCACCTTCAAATCCTTCCACACAAGTTAAGGTTAAGTGTGTAGTAACTCTCCACGTGATTTAGAAATTCTACTCTCTGCACAAATCTGTCAATCACAGGGCAGGTGGAAACAGGTGCTGATATGTGTGGGTGAGTTTATTCACCCATAGTTGGAGATAAAGTCTGACGTACACGATAACACTTCCTGCTGTCAATGCAGCATTGAGCCGATGGTTTCATAATGATAAAACCTCTCCCACTGCAGAGACAGCAGAGACTCTATTTCAGCAAAACTGAACATTCTCAGCTCAAAGCACAGGGTCAACCTTAACAATCAGCACTTGGGACAGGCAGTTGACACCTGTAACTCAGATCATCTTGCAAGCCTTTTACAATTTTTTTTCACTGTGGCGCTTGCAATTAAAAGGAGAACCTCGGCTATTCTAATTTCCACATCCTTTCATGGCCAAGCCTCTCACGCTCTCTGCCACCTCCATCAGCCCTACTTATCTCCATAAATTCCACATCCCTTCAACTCTGGCCTCCTGTGTACTCACCACACCCCACTCCCACTCATTTGCATCACCCCCATCATTGGCGGTCATGTTTTCAGCCACCTGGACCTCAAACTCTGGATTTCCCTCCAAAACCTCTCCAAATCTCTCTCAACCCACTTTAAAACTTCTCCATTTGATCAAACATTTTGTTATATAATTTTTCCATCTTTGGCTTGGCGTGAATTTTTGTTGCCCTGAAGGACCTTGGGACATTTTAGTTCCGCTATTCATATATGTAAATACAAGTTTCTGTTGTTGATCAGAAGGTGATAGTATCTTTGTAAACTTGAAGGATGTACTAGAGGCCTGATCATTCTAAATATACCTGTTGAGCAATAACCAACAAAAGCGTTGTCGACCTAATAGGGTTAGGAGATTAGTCGCACTGTGGTCAACACATTGAACCACAGTTTCGATTTTATTTACTATAATGTGGTGTGACTCATTGTTTCATTACTTTCACTCTGCTTTAATCAGATTGAAAGTCTATTATTTACCTTTCCAGTTCTTATGTAGTTCAAACATTTGCATATGGAGCTTTCCCCACTCACCCTCCAGAAGCTGGCTTCTTGCACAAAATGATTCACTTCACACTTTACATTTTCCACAGCTGTACTTTCCAGTAACACAGAGTGACGGCTCATTTCTTTAAGTCAAGAAACTGAATAGATTGCATCTTCGGAATGTACATTTTTGATTTGGGCCCCTAGCCCTCGGCATTTCTGTGTTGGAATGGGCAATTTTCTAATCACAACTGTCACTCACCCATTACGTTCACCAGGTTTGAAGAAGTAACATTTATCAAAATCAATCACCACAAGCACAGTGGGCCAAATGGCCTCCTGTGCCTTATAGTTCTACAGCTCAATGAATAACGGCATAATATGCAAAAGACTCTTTCTAATTTTCCATTGAAAATTCCAGGCCTATGAAGATGATTAAAACTCTCCCCATTTCATGGTTTAATTTCATCTTTCTAAAGTGCCTGCCTTTTGCAATAAGGGACAGGGGGAGGCCATTCTGACTACTGGGAATTCCATTCAGTTCGCTCAAATTTGTTCTGCATCTCACCTCAATCCTCTTGCCACTATTCAAAATGCTTGCTTAACAGAAATTGATTATTTTTTGTGATTGACAATAGTGGTACTACATAAAGGACAGCACTAAAAAAAACTGTTGTGTGGTTTCTTATTGCATCAGTTAGGAACACCTCAGGGCACTTTGAATGCATGTGATTAATTGCTTTGAACTGAATCTCATCTCAAGTCAAGCGTACAAAATTCTCACAAGGCTTGACAGGGTATATGCAGAAAGAATGTTTCCCCTGGCTGTGGGGTCTCAAATCAGGGACACCATCTCAGGATAAAGCCATTCATTTCAAACGGCCTCAACTGTGATCTTGGGTTCATGTCACGGTGCATGTGTTCCCACCACATTGTTCTGTATCTGTAAAATCTTCCTTACTGTCTTGTTTTGGCACCATCACCTTGACAAATTGTTATGATGTCTCCACCTTAATTAGTTTGCACAGTTTGGGATTACTTATTACTTTGGTTAGACCCTTGGTGTGCGACTCTTATACCTATAGTGTTATTCTAGCCATTTGGTTTGTCTCCAGCACCACCTTATTTCTAATTGTTATTTTTTTGTAATTTTACTTTTAATTTTTTGTAATTATCTCTTATAGGCTTTCCCTTCTCTTATTATTCAGCTGTTGACTCTTTACTCACACCATCTGACACTTCTGATCACCTGAAGAGACTTATTATTCGACACTCCACTCACACCATTTGTATGACCTTTTGATGTTTCTGCCCTTGATCTTTCTACCTACAAACCCTGTTTCTGTGTGCTCCTCTACAAAAGTTTGTGATTTCATATAAACCTGTTGGGCAAAAACCTGGTGCCATGTGACTTCTGATTTCAAATTGAGTTGAGAACCAAATATTTAATTCAGAGGGGGGTGAATCTTTGGAATTCTCTACCCCAGATGGCTAAGAGTTTTAGGCATTGAATATGTTTAGGACTCCAAATGATAGAATTCTACAGATTAAAAATATCAGGGGATATGGCGATAACACAGGAAAAATAGTGTTGAGGCAAAAGATGAGCCAGGATCTTCTTAATTGATAATGCAGGCTCAGGAGGTCGAAGAGACTGCTCCTGCTCTTTTTAAAACTTTTTTTTTGTATTTATTATGTTCATTGTGAAGCTAGAATTTCAAAATCTGCAGTGAAAAAGCAGAATTGTGGATTTCAGGCCAACAACCACAAGATCTCCAGCTCATTCCCCCCAAAAGAAAATGAGCACATCATTGATTTACTCTAGTTCTTACTTTCCTCATGTGAAATCCTTCTATCATTTCACCTTCTCCAAGTTACTTCTGTTAGATGTCTCCATCTACTCAGGAAAGTAGTTCTGGCCCCATGAAAATATACCTGATCATTAGAACATAAGGGCGACATGGTGGCTCAGCAGTTAGCACTGCTACCTCAAAGCACCAGGGACTTGAGTTGAATTCCAGCCTTGGGCGACTGCCTGTGTGGAGTTTGCATGCTCTGCTGGATGTTCCAGTTTCTTCCCAAAGTCCAAAAACTATGAAAGTTAGGTGCATTGGCTATGCTAAATTGTCCATTGTGTCTAAGGATGTGTAGGTTAGGTATACAAGCCACAGGAAATGCAGGGAACAGGGTAGGTGGTGGGTCTGGGTGGGATGCACCTTGGAAGGCCTGTGTGGATTTGCCAGGCCAAATGGCCTGTTTCCACACTGTAGTAATTCTATGATAAGAATTAGGAGCAGGAGTATGCAATTCATCCCCTCTAGCCTGCAATGCCATTCAGTATGATCATGGATGATCTCACTTCCTGCCCAGTCTCCACATCCCATAAATCCAGTACCGATTAAATACTAATTACTAATTTAAAACCTGCCCATCTCCTCCTTAAATGTCTGAGCATCCACAGGTGAATACCACAGATTCAAAAACCCTTTGACAGAAGCAATTTCTCCTCATCTATGTGAGGAGACCTCAATTTTGCATGGTTTACACCCAAGTATAGCCCAAAGCCATTTACTGCCAGCTTAACTGCATTGAGATTGCTAGGGTTTGATTACAACTTCTACTGTCTTTTGCATGAGATGTCAATGTGAGAGCCTAACTGACCTCTCAACATGACCCAATCACATTATTTCAAAGCACAACAGAAGAGTTTACCAAGATTCCTAATCCAAAGATTGTCCCGTAACTAATAGATAAAATAAATGATCTGGTAGTTTATCTCATTGCTGTTTGCGACCTTGCCTTAAGCAAATTGACTGGTACATTTCCTGCAAGATTGAACAAACCTCTCTGCCTCATAGGCACTTTGTGAAATCTTAAAGACATGAAAGGCAACCTATAAATAAGCCTTTCTTTCAAATTGCATCATCTAGTGTTGGAAGGTTAGTGCAGAAAAAAGTCACAGGGATTTTGCATTTCTACCATCCATTCATATGTCCCACAATCAACAGGCCCAGGGATAGCTGGAAGCTTGCAGTTCACTTCCTTTACATTGCTGAGTATTTAAGACAACTATAGAGCGGTAGCTAATAGAAGAGAAGGAAGTGCATTTTGTAAAACAGAATCTCAGTATAAAACACCCACTACCTTAGATAAACTTTTCACAGGTATATTACTCACACTGGTCTAAAGGACAAGTGTGTTTTACAAAGTAAAATGGTCATACATTTTAACCAGTGATAATGGGAACTAACAGATGCTGGAGAATCCAAGGTAATAAAATGTGAGGCTGGATGAACGCAGCAGGCCCAGCAGCATCTCAGGAGCACAAAAGCTGACGTTTCAGGCCTAAACCCTTCATCAGAGAGGGGGATGGGGTGAGGGTTCTGGAATAAATAGGGAGAGAAGGGGAGGCGGACCAAAGATGGATAGAAAAGAAGATAGGTAGAGAGGAGAGTATAGGTGGGGAGGTAGGGAGGGGATAGGTCAGTCCAGGGAAGACGGACATGTCAAGGAGGTGGGATGAGGTTAGTAGGTAGGATATGGAGGTGCAGCTTGGGGTGGGAGGAGGGGATGGGTGAGAGGAAGAACCGGTTAGGGAGGCAGAGACAGGTTGGACTGGTTTTGGGATGCAGTGGGTGGAGGGGAAGAGCTGGGCTGGTTGTGTGGTGCAGTGGGGGGAGGGGACGAACTGGGCTGGTTTTGCGATGCGGTGGGAGAAGGGGAGATTTTGAAGCTGGTGAAGTCCACATTGATGCCATTTGGCTGCAGGGTTGCCAAGTGGAATATGAGTTGCTGTTCCTGCAACCTTCGGGTGGCATCATTGTGGTACTGCAGGAGGCCCATGATGGACATGTCATCTAAAGAATGGGAGGGGGAGTGGAAATGGCTTGCGACTGGGAGGTGCAGTTGTTTATTGCGAACCGAGCGGAGGTGTTCTGCAAAGTGGTCCCCAAGCCTCCGCTTGGTTTCCCCAATGTAGAGGAAGCCACACCGGGTACAGTGGATGCAGTATACCACATTGGCAGATGTGCAGGTGAACCTCTGCTTAATATGGAAAGTCATCTTAGGGCCTGGGGTAGGGGTGAGGGAGGAGGTGTGGGGGCAAGTGTAGCACTTCCTGCAGTAGCAGGGGAAGGTGCCGGGTGTGGTGGGGTTGGAGGGCAGTGTGGAGCAAACAAGGGAGTCACGGAGAGAGTGGTCTCTCCGGAAAGCATATAAGGGTGGGGATGGAAAAATGTCTTGGGTGGTGGGGTCGGATTGTAGATGGCGGAAGTGTCGGAGGATGATGCGTTGTATCCAGAGGTTGGTGGGGTGGTCCGTGAGAACGAGGGGGATCCTCTTTGGGCGGTTGTGGCGGGGGCGGGGTGTGAGGGATGTGTCGCGGGAAATGCGGGAGTCATGGTCAAAGGCGTTCTCGACCACTGTTGGGGGGAACGTTGCGGTCCTTGATGAACTTGGGCATCTGGGATGTGCGGGAGTGGAATGCCTCATCGTGGGAGCAGATGCGGCGGAGGCGGAGGAATTGGGAATAGGGGATGGAATTTTTGCAGGAGGGTGGGTGGGACGAGGTGTATTCTAGGTAGCTGCGGGAGTCGGTGGGCTTGAAATAGACATCAGTTACAAGCTGGTTGCCTGAGATGGAGACTGAGAGGTCCAGGACGGTGAGGGATGTGCTGGAAATGGCCCAGGTGAACTGAAGGTTGGGGTGGAAGGTGTTGGTGAAATGGATGAACTGTTCGAGCTCCTCTGGGGAGCAAGAGGCGGCGCCGATACAGTCATCAATGTAACGGAGGAAGAGGTGGGGTTTGGGGCCTGTGTATGTGTGGAAGAGGGACTGTTCCACGTAACCTACAAAGGGGCAGGCATAGCTGGTGACCATGGCCTCTCCCTTAGTCTGTAAGAGGTGGGAGGAATCGAAAGAGAAGTTGTTGAGGGTGTGGACGAGTTCGGCTAGGCGGATGAAGGTGTCGGTGGAGGTAGACTGGTCGGGCCTGCGGGACAGGAAGAAGCAGAGGACCTTG
Organism: Stegostoma tigrinum; assembly: GCF_030684315.1. NCBI lineage: Eukaryota > Metazoa > Chordata > Chondrichthyes > Orectolobiformes > Stegostomatidae > Stegostoma > Stegostoma tigrinum. Next base: position 49,059,617 of record NC_081358.1, read on the forward strand.
AGGCCATCTGCATGTGGAATACAAGTATATAGGGACTGGACGCCCATGGTTTAAAATGAGGTGTTGGGGGCCAGGGAATTGGAAGTCCTGGAGGAGGTGGAGGGCGTGGGTGGTGTCATGGATGTAGGTAGGGAGTTCCTGGACCAAAGGGGAGAAAATGGAGTCCAGATAGGTGGAGATGAGTTCGGTGGGGCAGGAACAGGCTGAGACAACGGGTCGACCAGGGCAGGCAGGTTTGTGGATTTTGGGAAGGAGATAGAAACGGGCCGTGCGGGGTTGGGGAACAATCAGGTTGGAACCAAGCCAGTGGTTCAGTGCCAATTTTTGTTTGACAACACTCCAATGAAATGCTAATTGAGAGCTCTTACCACATTAGGAGCGGTATATAATTATAAGTTGCTTTAAATGCATAACATCATACTCAGCTGCCTAAATCAGCTCTGGAAATTCCTCCCTAATTTGACTGCTCATAAGATGTCCCTCAAAATCTCATGTTTTTGATCAAGCTTTTGGTCACAAGTTCTCATAGTTATTCAGGCCGTCAAACTGATGACAATAGTCCTGTGAAGCTTGTGGGATGCTTTACTGCATTAAAGGTGCCTATTAAGTGCACTTTGTTGTCTATTATGCAACACATTCTTCACAGAGAAAGCAATATGGGAGAGTGGTCCCTGGGAGGATGCTGTTTGAAAGGCCACCTTGACAGCCAAATAAAAACACCACTCAGATTCATACCATTGCCAGGGAGAGAGGATTTTCATTGTTCATGCTTTTCATTTTGTTTCGACCCATTGAAAAATTCACAGTAGAACCATTCGTGAAGCCAAACGAAACATTGCCAGAGTTTAAAGGAATCACTTACTCCTTGAATGATGACACTGATTAAGTTGCAACAGTTTCCACTTATTCCTCCCAAGCCAGAATAGCTCAGCAGTGCACAAAGGCTCAGAGAGGAAAAGGATGCAATTCTCCAGAAGGATCCAACATCAATAAAGCAAGTGGAAAAACAACCTTGAACTTGTTGTGAGTGTCAGGATGCTGACAGTTTATTTTTAACACTGAAGGCAGCTTGAATATTCTGTGTTGGGAGATAAGGTAAACTGTAACACTTTATTGAATGAGCAATGCATAAAGGATCTAAGGTAAATAAAGATAAGTGCTAGCAGCTGGAAACCCACTCGAGATTTCTGAGACATACGGTCACTTTCTACTGCACACTACAATGTATTCCAAATGACAAGGTCCAGATCAAGAGTTGAACACAGCATAGAATACTTTGAAACTGTACTGAGCTCACAGTACACATTTATGTGTTTAAAAAAAAACAAAGGGAGTCAACATCTTTCATCTCTCGGTTTCTCCCAGTGTCTGCAATGGTCAGGGGGCAGGATAGATATCCTTGGAGAGTGAAGTCCTTGAAGTCGTGCAGGTTATTCTGTGGCGGGGAAAGCTGGCAGGGGTTGTGCCCATCTGGAGCATAAGTGGGCCACTCATGTGGCCAATGAAATGCCTCTTTCTGTAGCCTCTAGCATTTTATCCGTGCTTAAGAGGGGTGGAGATGCCGTCAGACAACTTCTGGTGGTCTCAGAGTAGATTCTGGGGGAAGCCCTACCAGCAACCATGCTCTCATGGGGCATGCATGGAGTGAAGGGGTTTGGCACCTGCCTTACCGGTATCAGAATGCCCAGAACAACTTGCTTGGTAGCTGAGCCATCAGTGCATTTTCACCCTGCTTATGCAATCCGAGCAGCAGCCACAATCAACAGGGGTACTGCAGAGGCAATTATGCTGCTCAGCCCTAACCCCCATATTAATAGGCATGGCAAGCTGGGCAAATGGACAGTTGTTGTGGATGTGTTGGACCAAATGATCTGGTTCTACACTGTAGAGATTCTATGAATTGGAAGGCCAGAGACATCTTATCCAAATTTAACCTCTTTAAACAACTAAAATGGTGCTATACCTTCTCGCTTTAGCCGTTGCAGAACCAGATAAGCAAACAGTTAAAACAAAGATACTTGTTTGGATTGAGAGGTTTCACAGAATTAATACTTCAGACCTCTTTACAAAGATTCTGTTAAGCTGTGGGAAATGTCAGACAATCAGTTTTATGTAGAAGCAAATTTTAAAATCTATCTTTTAGAATTGATGTCTTATGAGAAACAGCCACAACAATCGCTTGACTAGTTTGGCAGTCGGTGCTCAGACATGGACAAGAACAAGGACTATGACTTCTAGAGACTGAGCTGTATGATCAATTAATAGTGCTGGTTATAGATTGAACCCTTCTCAAATCTCTCCAAGAAAAGGAGACCTCTAAGAGAGAAAGAAAGGCCATGACATTGACGCATTGTTCAAAGATAGCAGAAAACATGAAGCTATTGTGGCTGGACAATTACATCTGCAAAATTAAGTGGCATTGCCATTATCAGTGCAGTAGCTAGGCTGCAGAGAGCGAGTAAGTTGTGTGGAAAGGTAGGCGGCATCAAAACTGGCCTGTGATCCAAGATCTTTCCACGTTACATGGTGTAAAAAGGACTCTGGGCTCGCCTGTGCAAGAACTCTAACTCCAAAAATACAACCACGAACTGCATCCAAATGAGAACTATGAGTAGCATGCTAGAAGCAACAACAGCGACTTCCAACATTGTGAGTATGTCAAAGTCAAACAGTTAGAATATTTTGCCACTACAATCATCAGATAACAAAAGAAAATTGGCAAATACACACTCATAACCTAAATCAACACAGGAGCTACTGCAAATATCTTACTAATCAGAATTCTGAAGGAAATGAACCTAGATTGTTGGAAGTCATTGGTATCAGGTACAGTAGCAAGATTGACTGTAATTTTGGGTTATACATCTCTTGTACTGGTACATCGATGATGCAAGCATCACATGCGGTCATACATTGTAGCATTAACTATAACATAATATATTAAACTAATTGTCATGGCTTTGGAGCATAACCTGGGTCACCTATGAATAAATCACCATTAATTACAACATAGCTTTTATATTGAAAAAGGGTACACATATCTGTAATCAACAATTGGCTATAAGTTCATGCGCCTGTCTTGAGAGAGACACACTTTGGAATGTCACATGTGCAAATGCCAAATAAAGCTCAAAGAGAGGAAATGCATCACAAACTGAACTTGCAGTTTCCTTGACATATTTCAGACGGTGAACATGATGGTTAAAAAGGGCAATAGTCTGAGTGAGCGAAATATTTGTGTTTCTCACTTTTCAAAATATACAGGGATAAGTGTTAAAAGGACATTTCAATCTTGGTCTGTTGACGTTAATGGCCTGACATTCCAATGTCTAAGCTAGCATTCACAGCTCATCAAACAGCCGTTTAAACACCCCTGCACTGCAGGTAAAGCAAAGGAAATGGTCCTCACACTCTGCATGATGCCAGTCTGCCACAGCCAGTATAAAACAGACAAAAGAATTTCAGTCAATTTACAAACTCAACAATTTTAAAGTTGAATATTCAACCATCAATGCCAATGCTGCCTGAAACATCTATTGCAAAAGCCGTTATGTTCAACTACCTGTCATGTGTGAACAATTTCAAGACTGGTCTGTATTTTGTTTTAAACTTACATCTTTTTGGACTCATTTCTTATTTCTACTCTGTGCATATGTGTGCCTTATTGCTTATTCTTCTCATGTTTTATAATAGTAAGCACACTCCTTTTGTTACTTCAAGAAACTTGCTTAAATTGGTTTCTTTTTTAAAAAATAATTTAATTTGGACCTGACAGGAAAGTAATCACTTAAACCCAACCTAGGTAAATAACCAAGGTGAGCTAGTATACCTCTCCCTCATCAGGAATTCAAAAGCTTAAAGTATTATTTTTGGAATTGTGACAAACTAGGGAACCTCAGTTGGAGACTGTTCATTATGCTAATAAAATGATAGTTTCGTTTAGGATTTCACATTACTGATAATTGGAACAAATTACAAAACATAGCTGTACAAATTGGCTCCTGAACTCATTTCTACCCTTCTCTTTAAAAACTTCTCATGGGACCTGATGTATGGACAGAGTAAACTCTCTGACTGATTATTCTCATTACATTGGAAAATTGTAATACAGTTTAAACATAAGCTATGTTTCTGTGATAACTTTTCTTTACTTTTTACATTTTTTAATGAATGGACAATATCTTCAAACTTAATTTCTGAATGAAATTTTCTGCATGGATAACAAAATTAAAAGCAAAAATGAATTTATACGTGGAAGGAGGAAAACTGTTATATCTAGGTATTGGTGTCTTTTTCTTCAGAGTACAGCTCTGACAGACAAAAAAAACTGAATTTATATGACACCTTCAAGCATCTTAAGACACATCAACACATATTATAGCAAATAAAACAGTTTGAAAGCTTAAGCACTTTTTGTATGAAATACAGCCGTTAATTTTCCCACAGGAACTTCCCAAAGATAGCAAAGCGATAATGATCAGGTTGTGTGTATTGATGTTGGTTGAGGGATGGTTATTGGCCAAGACACCAGGAAGAACCCTATTGTTCTTTTCAAGAGCACTCTAATCTCTGAGTTGGTTTTGAGTCCATAACATTGAAAATTAGAAGTTAGCGTCTGACCCACTGAGCAACAGTTGGCAGGAGCCACATTTGTCTCTTGGCATACATTCAGTTGGCTTCCTAGCTCTGTCTGAGAAGCAAGTTTTGTTTTTGCTGATTTCTCCCCTGCTCTACCTTGTACTGACTGTTTCAGGGATTCAGCTGCTTGGGATCAGTTTGGTCTCTAGTAAATCTCCCACTTTTGCAGACGTGACCTGACACATGTAAGTACCAATGAGCCAGTCAAGCATAGAGGTATCAGGTACCACCTGCTCCTACCTTCACATGGACCTGCTCCATCAGGAGGTCAACAGATAACAGCCTGGAGAAGGTTCCCTTAACTCGTCTGTTCACTTACTCGCACAAAATACCAAGGCCAAATTGCAATGACACTTCCTACTGGTTAGATTGAGATTACTGAGCCAACAGGAGGATCAAATCTGAGCTTCCCATCAGATGGATTTTGTATTACTCTGTTCAATACAGCGATCCACAAGGTTACTGTGGGAACTAGTCCAAACAATGTATTCTGCATCCTTTTAAATGAGACATGGGAACCAACTTCAATTCATTGAATGCTTCACCACAAATATCTGTAAAAAGAGATAGAACAGAGATAATAATACAAAGGCAATATTTCATGTTTTTTTTTCAAAATGCCTCAGATGAAGGTATGAATTGCCATGGGAAGAAGCATGAACTAAAACACCATGAATATGTGCAAGCATGCTAGTTCTTCTTGTTCAGGTATAAACAAGGAAGATATCAGCATGTGAAATCAGACAAGCATATTATCAATCTGTGAAGATCTATAAAATGGGCTCACATTTGCTTTGTCCATATTGCTTCATGTTTCAAAAAGCACAACACCAAGGTTTCTATGACAAACCTTATTATTAACACCGGTGAAAATTCACCGAAATCAAAATACGAATTTTTGAAGGAATTCAGCAGGTCTGACAGCGTTTATGGAAAAAAAAGCAGAGTTAACATTTTGAGACCAGTAACCCTTCATCAGAACTTGAGACTTCCAGTATCCGAAGCAGTTTGTTTTATGTTAGAATGAAAATTCACTGAGGTCTAAGCAGCCCGTGACATAAGTCGACCCCAAACTGTCAGGCTAGTCAAGACTTGGCCCTTAAATTGAGACAACAGGAGTGCAGGAGTTTGGGCAACTGTAGCCAGGAAGATTGCAGTAGTTCCCAGCACTATCCCTGATCAGCAGCATTGTTGCTTCTGAATATCCTGTTGCCACTAAATCCCTGGAACCTATCACTTATTCACGCATGGCACAGAAATTCTCATCAGATTGCAAACAAATGAACAAGGAAGATGAGTAGGTCACTCAGTTCCACCAATGGATGAGACCATGGCCAATCTTATTTTAAACTCAACTCTACATTCCTGCATACTCCCAATAATCTTTCATCACCTTGATAGTCATGAATCTATCTACCTCTGCCTCAAAAATATTTTAAGATGCTGCATCCACAGCCTTTTGATTATGGGAATTCCAAGAACTCACAACCCTCTGAAAGAGTCGTAGTGTCATACAGCACAGAAACAAATCCTTTGGCCCAACCCGACAATGCAGACCAGGTTTCCTAAGTTGAACGAATCATATTTGCCTGCATTTGGCCCATATCCTTCTAAACCTTTCCTAGCTTTCCTACCTTTCCTTGGGTTTCCTCCAGGTGCTCCGGTTTCCTCCCACAATCCAAAGACATGCAGGCTAGGTGGACTGGCCATGCCAAATTGCCCATAGCGTCCTGGAATATGGAGGTTGGGTGAATTAGCCATGAAAATTGCAGGGTTACGGGGATGGGAAGGTGTGGTGGGTCTGGATGGGATGCTCTTCGGCGGATTGATGTGACTCAATGTGTCGAATGGCCTGCTTCCACACTGTAGGGATTCTATGATTCTGTCCTTGAGCCTGTCCAAATGTCTATTAAATGGTGTAATTTTGCACTCATCCACCACTTCCTCTGGGGTCTTGTTCCACGTATGCACCCCACTGTGTGAAAAAGTTGCCCCTCAGATCCCTTTCAAATCTTTCCCTTCTCACCTTAAACCTATGCCCTCTAGTTTTGGACTCCCTTACCCTGGGGAAAGGACCTTGGCTATTAACCCTATCTATGACCCTCATGATTTTATAAACCTCTATAAAGTCTCTCGTCAGTTTCCTATGCTCCAGGGAAAATGTCCCATCCTATCCAGCCTCTCCTTTTAACTCAGAACCCTCCAACCCCAGTAACATTCTTGTAAATCTTGTTTGCACCCTTTCCAGATCATAATACCCTTCCTTTAGGACATTATCAGAATCATGGCAACCAGAATTATGCACAGTAATCCAGATTTGGCCTTGCTACTGTCTTGTATAGCAGTAACATGACGTTCCAAATCCTGTACTTAATTCTCTGACCAATGACAGCAAGCATGTCAAACACCTTTTTCACCACCCTGTTTACTTACAAGGAACTATGTACTTGCACCTCTATGTTTTTCTGTTCACAACCTTCCCCAGGGGCCTAACATTGCCATTCAAGATAGCAGTGGGGGAGTAGGCTGCATTCAGGCTCCTGCGCCAAGCTTATCTCCCTTGCTGTTTTTTACCCTTTTCCTTCTACATCTTTTTTTGCCTCAAACTTACCTGATAAAGAGCTCTCTTCGGCAGGAGGTGGCTGCAATAGGCTCCAGAGCAATGGTGGCATTTTCAGAGGCAGCTTGGCTGCAGGATCATTCAGTTGGCCTGTGAAGCTTGGAGTGGGACTTTCGCTTCCGCATGGAATAGGATGCTGATGACTGTATGGTGTGGGTTAGGAGACCGGGAATGGGTCACTCTCTCAGCTGTACGACGTGGGTTGGGAGATTGGGAATGGGTCACTTTCTCGGTGGTATAGCACAGGCTGGAAAGCCCAGAGTAGGGCCCTGGCAGCTGTATGCTATAGCAGCAGAGAAGGAAAAATTGGGCTCTCTTTAAGCTTTTTCGAATGTATTTTGTGAGTGATGCTTTTGTACAAGCAACAGTACACACTTCCCACTGTATTTTATATTGAATGTGTGTGAATAAAAGATATTATCTATCTCACCGTGTATGTCCTGCCTTGGTTTGTCTTACGAAAATGCAACACTTTGCATTTATCTAAATTAAACTGCATCTACCATTCCTCGGCCCATGGGCTAGGTTAATCAAGATCCCATTGTACTCTCAGATAAATTTCTTCAGTGTTCACAATACCGTCAATTTTGCTGTCATCCGCAATCTTACTAACCATGCCTCCTATATTCTCAACCAAATCATTTATATTAAATGAATAATAATAGTGGGCCCAACACCATTCCTTGTGGCACACTGCTGGCTGCAAGGCTCTAATCTGAACAACAAAACTCTACAATAACAAAGTGTGGAGCCGGATGAACAAATCAGGCCCAGCAGCATCTTAGGAGCACAAAAGCTGTCGTTTCGGGACGAGACCCTTCATCAGAAAACGGGGATTGGGAAAGGATTCTGAAATAAAGAGAGAGAGAGGGGGAGGTGGACTGAAGATGGATAGAGGAGAGGATAGGTGGGGAGGAGTGTATGGGTGTGGAGGTAGGGAGGGGATAGGTCAGTCCGAGGAGGACGGACAGGTCAAGGGGCGGGATGAGGTTAGTAGGTAGGAAATGGAGGTGCAGCTTGGGGTGGGAGGAAGCGATAGGCAAGAGGAAGAACAGGTTAGGGAGGCTGGGACGAGATGGGCTGGTTTTGGGATGCAGTGGGGGAGGGGGAGATTTTGAAGCTGGTGAAATCCATATTGATACCATTAGGCTGCAGGGTTCCCAAGCGGAATATGAGTTGCTGTTCCTGCAACCTTCGGGTGGCATCATTGTGGCACTGCAGGAGGCCCAGGATGGACATGTCGTCTAAGGAATGGGAGGGGGAGTTGAAATGGTTTGCGACTGGGAAGTGCAGTTGTTTACTGCGAACCGAGCGGAAGTGTTCTGCAAAACGGTCCCCAAGCCTCTGCTTGGTTTTCCCAATGTAGAGGAAGCCACACTGTGTACAGCAGATGCAGTATACCACATTGGCAGATGTGCAGGTGAATATCTGCTTGATGTGGAAAGTCATCTTGGGGCCTGGGATAGGGGTGAGGGAGGTGCTGCGGGGGCAGGTGTAGCACTTCCTGCGGTTGCAGTGGAAGGTGCCGGGTGTGGTGGGCTTGGAGGAGAGTGTGGAGCGGACAAGGGAGTCGCGGAGAGAGTGGTCTCTCCGGAAGGCAGACAAAGGTGGGGTGGGAATAATGTCTTTGGTGGTGGGATCGGATTGTAGATGGTGGAAGTGTCGGAGGATGATGCGTTGTATCCGGAGGTTGGTGGGGTGGTATGTGAGGGCTCAGGGGATTCTCTTTGGGCAGTTGTTGCGAGGGCCGGATATGAGGGATGAGGTGCGGGAAATGCGGAAGACAGGGTCACGGACGTTCTTGACCACTGCAGGGGGGAGGTTGCGGCCCTAGAACAATGAGGACATCTGGGATGTGCGGGAGTAAAATGCCTCATCCTGGGAGCAGATGCGGCAGAGGCAAAGGAATTGGGAATAGGGGATGGAATTTTTGCAGGAAGGTGGGTGGGAGGAGGTGTATTCAAGGTAGCTGTGGGAGTCAGTGGGCTCGAAATGGACATCGGTTTGTACGTGGTTGCCTGAGATGGAAACAGAAAGGTCCAGGAAGGTGAGGGATGTGTTGGAGATGGCCCAGGTGAGCCTAAGGTTGGGGTGGAAGGTGTTGGTGAAATGGATGAACTGTTCGAGCTTCCCTTGGGAGCAAGAGGCGGCGCCAATACAGTTATCAATGTAACGGAGGAAGAGGTGGGGTTTCGGGCCAGTGTAGGTGCGAAAGAGGGAATGTTCCAGGTACCCATGGCCACTGCCTTAGTCTGTAGGAAGTGGGAGGAATTGAAAGAGAAGTTGTTGAGGGCGAGGACGAGTTCAGCCAGGCGGATGAGGGCGTCGGTGGAGGGGGGCTGGTCGGGTCTGCGGGACAGGAAGAAGCAGAGGGCCTTAAGGCCATCTGCATGGGGAATGCAGGTGTACAGGGACTGGATGTCCATGGTGAAAATGAGGTGTTGGGGACCGGGGAATTAGATGTTCTGGAGGAGGTGGCGGGCATGGGTGGTGTCACGGATGTAGGTAAGGAGTTCCTGGACCAAGGGGGAGAAAATGGAGTCCAGACAGGTGGAGATGAGTTCAGTGGGGCAGGAACAGGTGGAGACAATGGGTCGACCAGGGCGGGCGGGTTTGTGGATTTTGGGAAGGAGGTGGAAGCGGGTCGTGCGGGGTTGGGGAGCAATGAGGTTGGAGGCTGTGGATGGGAGGTCACCCTGATCGCCTACCAGCAAGTCAATTTTGTATTCAATTTAACTCTCCCTGGATCACAGGTGATCCCATGTTACTAACCAGGCTACCATGTGGAACCTTGTCGAAGGCCTTGCTAAAAAGAAAAAGATATTTCCTCATGTCTTGTGAGGACTCACCCTTTCAACATCCACCATAAAATATATACAATCCCCTCAGGATCTTACATATTTTAAGTAAGTCACCCCTGATTCTCCTAAACTCCACAATATACAGGCCTAGCCTGTCAAGCCTTTCCTTATAAGGCAACCCATTCATTCCAGGCATTAGTCTGGTAAATGTTCTCTGAACTTCTTCCAATGCATTTCCATCTTTCTATAAGTATGGTGACCAGTATTATACACAGTAACCCAGATGCAGCCTCACCAATGCCCTGTATAACTGAAGCATAGCCTCCCTGGACCTGCGTTCAATTCTCCTCACAATAAACCCTAACATTCGAGTAGCTGTTCTGATTTCTTGCTGTACCTCTATGAGACATGCACGAGGACACCCAGATCTTCCTGCATCTCTGACTCCTCCAATCTCTCACTGTTTGGATAATATGTTTCTTTTTTAATTCTTTCAGCCAAAAAGGACAACTTTACACCCTCCCACATTATACTCTATTTTGTCAGATTTTTGCCCTCTCCTTTAACCTACCTCTATCCATTTGAAGGTTATAACTGGCTCACAGATTAATTGGGATGTCCAATTCAGTAAAATTCAGGAGGATAGAGGGAGTCAAGGCATTGCTGACAAGTAGTAAAAACCCATGGGTTGGATTTTACCTGCTCTCTGGAAGCTGGGGTCTCGCAGAGTGACACAGGAAAGTGGGCATATCAAATGCCCATCACCTTCCTGCGACTCCACCACTTTATTAAGAGAGGGGAAGGAGGCGGATAGTTTCCCTGTCCATAAACCAATTGAACCACTTGAGTAGCTAATTAAGAGCCCTTCCTCACTATGCCCAGCATTTTACCAGTAGTGCAGCTTAGGTGAGAGAAAGAGGGCTTCCACCAGACTGGCCACCAGGTAATGCCTGGCAGGCCCAAAGGGCAGGCAAGAGTGGCCATCTTATCCCAGTACACTTTGTTTGAATGCAGGGTCACCCTTTCCCATCCGCTCCATCACTCTACCCTTTACCTCCCACCTCATTCAGGACTATTGTACTGGACCTGGCACGCTCAGAAACCTTTAGCTGCCTGTGAGATGCCAACCAACCATTGCATCCTCTTCAAAGACTTTTTTGTTTCTTCAAAGTAAGAAAAAGACAAGGTATAAAATAGATCATAGAAACCCTACAATGTGAAAACAGAGATAATGGGAACTGCAGATGCTGGAGGATCTAAGATAACAAAGTGTGGGGCTGGATGAACACAGCAGGCCCAGCAGCATCTCAGGAGCACAAAAGCTGATGTTTCGGGCCTAGACCCTTCATCAGATGTGTTCCAATTCTGTGTCCAATTTTGGGCCCCACACCTCAGGAAGGACATTCTAGCCCTGGAGCGTGTCCAGCGGAGATTCACACGGATGATCCCTGGAATGATAGGTTTAACGTGTGATGAATGGCTAAGGATCCTGGGATTGTACTCATTAGAGTCTAGAAGGTTGAGGGGAGATCTAACAGAAACTTACAAGGTAATGTATGGTTTAGAAGGGGTGGACGCTAGGAAGTTGTTTCCGTTAGGCGGGGAGACTAGGACCCGTGGGCACAGCCTTAAAATTAGAGGGGGTAAATGTAAAACTGAAATGAGACGGCATTTCTTCAGCCAGAGAGTGGTGGGCTTGTAGGATTCATTGCCATGGAGTGCAGTGGAGGCCGGGACTTTGGATGCCTTTAAGGCAGAGATCGACAAATTCTTGATCTCACAAGGAATCTAGGGCTATGGGGAGAGTTCAGGGAAGTGGAGTTGAAATGCCCGTCAGCCATGATTTAAATGGTGGATTGAACTTGATGGGCCAAATGGCCTTACTTCCACTCCTATGTCTTATAGTCTTATGGTCTTTTGTGCTCCTAAGATGCCGCTTGACCGGCTGTGGTCATCCAGCCCCACACTTTGTTAATGTGGAAATAGACCCTTCTGCCCAATAAGTCCACACCAACCCTCAGAGCATCCCATGCAGCCCCACCTCCCTATAACCCACATAATCTACACATCTATGAACAAAATGGGCAATTTAACATGGTCAGTTCACCTAGCCTGTACATCTTCGGACTGTGGGAGGAAATCAGAGCACGCGAAGAAAACCCACACAGACACAGGGAACATCTGCAAACTCCACTAGGACAGTCACCCAAAGGTGGAATTGAACCCAGATCCCTGGCACTGTGAGGTATAAGTTTTAACCACTGAGCCACCGTGCCATCAAGATAAAGCTTGTGCAATGGTCAATGACTTTATTGAGCATTAAACAGCTAAGTGAATAAGTAAAACGAGTCACTATTTTCCCAATAGTTAAACACATTTATTGCCAAACTGTCCAAAATAACTAGGATGCTTCGGTCTGCTAACCCGCAACATTAAAACCTATCCTAGAATACAGTCAGTTAATTGTTAAGTAACTACTGCTACTGGAGAGGTTTTGGACTGAATTTATCACATTCAGTTTCACATTGACTGCCAACTCAGTAAAGATCAGCCAAGGTGTAGTTCCAAATTCCTTTGAACACTCACCAGAACAAAGAAGGATTTCCTATGGGCTTACTGAGAAAGACATTCACAAGATTCCAGCATGATTACAGCTGTCAAATAAAGCCTATACTGTAAATAGCCCCAGAGGACATTTGGGAGAGAATGTTGTGGCCTGGCCCGTTGATTAATTCCAAACACTTCAAATGATCTGTCAGCAAGATTGCAATCTAAAACAATGGACAGCATTCAACCTAATCATATTAAGGTCTTTCTAAACTTTGCTTCCTGTCCAAGAATTCCAATGTCTCAGTATCTCTCTCTGGTCTCTCCTATCTCTTCCATCATATCATCTCTAAGCACATCAGGAGCCCTATCTTCTGCTCCCTCAACCTGTATCACATTGAAATGATCACGCAATTTCCCAACCAACCTCAGTACCCACAACCCGAGCTACAAATCTACTCCAAAATCTTAGAAATTTCCCGTCTTCACTCTCTTGCTAAACTTTAATTTGAATCATTCTGCCTCCTCTGGTACAGATCCCTCCCATTGATCCATTAATCACACGCACCTCAAAAAAAATTATTCCATTCCCTTCCATTCTTGTGCACAACCATTCCATCTTCAAAGTATCTTTCAACAAAAAACAAAGAACTGCAGGCGCTGGAAATCTGAAACCAAAACGGAAACTGCTTGAGAAACTCAGTACATCTTGCAGCATCTGTGGAGAGAAAGCAGGGTTAATGTTTCAGGCCCAGTGACCTTTCATCAGAATTATTCCTCATAGTTAGAGTATTCTTCATAGAAATGCTCTGAAGAAGAGTCACTGAACATGAAATGTTAACTCTGTTTTCTCTGTGCAGGTGCTGTCAGAACTATTGAGTTTCTCCAGCTATTTCTGTTCTTATTTCTAAGTCTCTTTACTCCCTAAAGATTATTGCAAGTGCTGTCTCCTTGCAAATACATCTTACCCACAGCATAACATATTCTGCCTACTCTTTCTCATTTACCCACTTTTGACGTGATTGACACCATCATTCTCCTCATAGTGTTAAATTGTTCGGCATCTAATTTTTGCATGCATCACCTCCGTGTATCTTCAAAGTATAAAACTCAAAACTCTTTCCGTGACTTTTTCTCCATTATCCAGCTGATTTCTTCTTTGTTCCACTTATGCTGATTCATTCATTGGTAGCATATCTCCAACAATGTCTCCTGTTTCCTGTTCTTCCTTTGGACCATCTTATTTCTCAATCCCATTATGTTATGTTGCTAATTTCTTCAATATGCAGTGCTGAAAGAGACAGAACTCCCCTCTGTAAAACAATGAGGAAGAACAAAGTCTTCAGCACTCACCATAGACTCAGTTTCCTAGCTGTCCGCTCTATCCTCCTCTTGCCACCATCTCAGGGTAGAGCCAAATCGTTCTGTTTGACCCTGAGCACAATATCTGACACGGTGCCCTCCCCATCACCTATCACCATCGTCATTGTGGCAGACAAATGAGTTCATTTGTCAGGAAGGATTTCAAATTTAAAAAGAAAAACCTACAGAGGCTTCTGTGTAAATCTCCAAGCCATACAAGAAAAGTTCATATCAAGATTTTGTCACTGTTACTTGATAATTGTTTTGGAATTTTTAATTTTTGGTGCAATATCATTTTACTCGTGTGAGATTAGTGTCAGTTTAGAGATATGTATCAACAGGACACCAGGAGAACTCCCTTGCTGTTTCTCAAATGGGATCTTTTTCATCCATCTGAGAGGGCAGGTAGAACATCAGTTTTAATGTCTAATCTGTAAAACAGTCCCTTCAACTATCCTGAATTTGGCATGTACTTTTAAGAGAATTTGCCCTTAAGGACTCCATGGTTTGTATGTAGACAATATTGCCACTCTGCCTGGCAGTCAGTCTGCCGTGGGTCTACAATTTACACGCACATCACAGGAATCAACTGGTTTGTTGCAATGCCCACTTCATGACTTATAACGTGCTTCACTGGTTAGGTTAACTGACCCACAGAGTTAAAGAATCCCTGATGAGCAATTAATTATTCAATCATTATCATTAAAACAATAGGTATGGCACCAGAGTGTAATCCTAGATTTACAACTTTATTCTCTCGAGTGAGGCCTGAACACAGGACTTTTTCTCCCAGAGACAAATATTACACTGAACATAATTGAAAGGGAAGGAAATAGCAGAATAAATAATGCTTTCAAAGTAAATTAATACATTCATTCTCACTAGTGTTTATAGCCTTGCCACCGTGATTTATAAAGTTTTCAGCTTTTCCTCAGAATTCTCTGGACAGATTGGGAAACTGCACACAGTCACAGTTTGAATGTCATTTAGAGATTTGCAAAATAATCCCTTGAACCTCTTCTCCAACATCAATTGCATTCCTAAATTGCTGTATTAAATTCTTCACCCTGCAGCTAGAAATGGGGTTCCCAAGGGCATTCTTGACACAAGATAAGATCTCATGAAAAAGGATACGTTCTATGTCCGCTTGTGTTACAAACATTCCTCATGCCCCACGCCCATTGTTTTCAATTTCCTCCTACAAATTGTCCTCTTGTGTTTTTTTTACCTATATCTCAGGGTAACATTTCCATGTCGGGTACAATTGAGAAACTGTGCTGGTTAGGTTACAATTCAAATTGTCATTTAAACTCACTTCCTTAATCACAAACTCCCATATGAACTCACTCAATTGTGCAATGTAATAGAAAGTAACTATTTATTAAACTTTCTCTCCTCATGAAGAAGCATTTTTGAGACAGGGACCCTTTAATGCATCCGACTATTTGCTAAAACCCTGAAACCCCACATTGTGTTGTTATGTCAATATAACTCGAAAGGAAATTATCAGCAAATAAAAACATATTTATAATAAAGGATGCATGGTCATCTACTCAATTCTGCATTTCAAAGTGATTTTTCAAAAGTTTACTGAATAACTAAATTGTTTTATAAGCAATCCTTTCAAAATGAGTAAAGCCTTTAAACCATGTCTGTGCACCTGCACCTAAGAAAATACAATCAATTTAAAAGTCTTGTCCCTTACTTATTGATAACTTGTTCTTAAATTTTTTCTACCTAGGTACTTGTACGCACGAGAATTCCTAGAAGCATGGCATTCCAACCGGAATTCCATCAACAAACACGTTGATTTGGAGCCAATCTACCATCCCCTGAGAAAAAGAACAGGAAATGACATCACCAACCCAAGGAAACCTAAACAGATAAATAGAAAGCGGGACATAACACCAGCGCTTCGTTGGAGGCTCACTGGTGATGTTACCTAGAATGGTGACGGAACATCTGAAAACAACCCTTCCAGCTCAGCAAGCAAACTCACATCCAGACCCTCAACCTGAGCTACAAATCTTCTCAACACTTGTACCACGTGTGGCAACATTAAAAACTTTCCACTGTACTCCTGTGCTTTTGTACATGAGGACACATGACAATAAAGTCAACATCTAAAATCCATGTCTAAGTCGTCCTGAACAAATGCTATTTCGATGTGGGGGAAAGTCTATTTCAGTAAACAGACCCTAATCAAAATGAGTTCAATATTAAACCAAGAGAAATTGTTACAGAATGCAACATAAAATTCCCTGAATGTTAACAGTGATCCTGCCTGAACTGCACCAACATTGGTGTAAACAAATGGGAACACTGTACTGGAGTCTTGAACAGTCTCACTACCAAACGGCAAGAGCATTGTGTTCACTGTCCTTCTGAGGCAAAAAACCCAGTATACCTCAAATGAGCGGAAGAAGGGTTTTAATGAACGTAGTGAATAGTTGTGTGGTTGTTGGCCTCTCATGCAGCAGTCATTATCCTGTCATTGTCACAGATATCTGTCTACTTTAGCCTTTAAGATACAAAGCAACCCAGCATTGACAGTCTTCTTTACTCAAAGAATAATGTCTGAGTTTCACCACCCTCAGAGAGGAATAAAAAATCCTCCTCATCTGGGTCTTGTGAAATAGTCACTGAAAATTGTTGCTCAAATTAAGTGCAATTCCCTTGATTGTGCGCTCTGGTACTGAGCAATAAAGATCAGTGGCCCAAAAGCAGAGAGATGCAAGGAATCAACAAGCAAATTAGAGTAAAACCACAGCTGGCAAGATCTGAGACAAAAACAGAGAGTACTAGGAAAGCTCAGCAAGCCTGACAGCACCTGTGGAGAGAAAATCACCGTTCACTTTCGAATCTCATGATCCTTTGTCAGACCCAAAGCAGTTAGGAAGGTCTGGCATTGTGGATGTGAGTTTGCTCGCTGAGCTAGAAGCTTAGTTTTCAGACGTTTCATCACCATTCTAGGTAACATCATCAGTGAGCCTCCGGTGAAGCGCTGGTGTTATGTCCCGCTTTCTGTCTATCTGTTTAGGTTTCCTTGGGTTGGTGATGTCATTTCCTGCGTTAGTGATGTCATTTCCTGTTCTTTTTCTCAGAGGATGGTAGATGGGCTCCAGATCAATGTGTTTGTTGATGGAGATAATGGGAACTGCAGATGCTGGAGAATTCCTGGATAATAAAATGTGAGGCTGGATGAACACAGCAGGCCAAGCAGCATCTCAGGAGCACAAAAGCTGACGTTTCGGGCCTAGACCCTTCATCAGAGAGGGGGATGGGGAGAGGGAACTGGAATAAATAGGGAGAGAGGGGGAGGCGGACCGAAGATGGAGAGTAAAGAAGATAGGTGGAGAGAGTATAGGTGGGGAGGTAGGGAGGGGATAGGTCAGTCCAAAGAAGACGGACAGGTCAAGGAGGTGGGATGAGGTTAGTAGGTAGCTGGGGGTGCGGCTTGGGGTGGGAGGAAGGGATGGGTGAGAGGAAGAACCGGTTAGGGAGGCAGAGACAGGTTGGACTGGTTTTGGGATGCAGTGGGTGGGGGGGACGAACTCGGCTGGTTTAGGGATGCAGTGGGGGAAGGGGAGATTTTGAAACTGGTGAAGTCCACATTGATACCATATGGCTGCAGGGTTCCCAGGTGGAATATGAGTTGCTGTTCCTGCAACCTTCGGGTGGCATCATTGTGGCAGTGCAGGAGGCCCATGATGGACATTTCATCTAGAGAATGGGAGGGGGAGTGGAAATGGTTTGCGACTGGGAGGTGCAGTTGTTTGTTGCGAACTGAGCGGAGGTGTTCTGCAAAGCGGTCCCCAAGCCTCATTGTAAATGGATTGTAAATGGCGGAAGTGTCGGAGGATGATGGCCACCCTCCTGCAAAAATTCCATCCCCTATTCCCAATTCCTCCGCCTCCGCCGCATCTGCTCCCACGATAAGACATTCCACTCCCGCACATCCCAGATGTCCAAGTTCTTTAAGGACCGCAACTTTCCCCCCACAGTGATCGAGAACGCCCTTGACCGCGTCTCCCGCATTTCCCGCAACACATCCCTCACACCCTGCCCCCGCCACAACCGCCCTAAGAGGATCCCCCTCGTTCTCACACACCACCCCACCAACCTCCGGATACAACGCATCATCCTCCAACACTTCCGCCATTTACAATCCGACCCCACCACCCAAGACATTTTTCCATCCCCTCCCCTGTCTGCTTTCCGGAGAGACCATTCTCTCCGTGACTCCCTTGTTCGCTCCACACTGCCCTCCAACCCCACCACACCCGGCACCTTCCCCTGCAACCTCAGGAAATGCTACACTTGTCCCCACACCTCCTCCCTCACCCCTATCCCAGGCCCCAAGATGACATTCCACATTAAGCACAGGTTCACCTGCACATCTGCCAATGTGGTATACTGCATCCACCGTACCCGGTGTGGCTTCCTCTACATTGGGGAAACCAAGCGGAGGCTTGGACACCGCTTTGCAGAACACCTCCGCTCAGTTCGCAACAAACAACTGCACCTCCCAGTTGCAAACCATTTCCACTCCCCCTCCCATTCTTTAGATGACATGTCCAACATGGGCCTTCTGCACTGCCACAATGATGCCACCCGAAGGTTGCAGGAACAGCAACTCATATTCCACCTGGGAACCCTGCAGCCATATGGTATCAATGTGGACTTCACCAGTTTCAAAATCTCCCCTTCTCCCACTGCATCCCTAAACCAGCCCAGTTCGTCCCCTCCCCCCACTGCACCACACAACCAGCCCAGCTCTTCCCCCCCACCCACTGCATCCCAAAACCAGTCCAACCTGTCTCTGCCTCCCTAACCGGTTCTTCCTCTCACCCACCCCTTTCTCCCACCCCAAGCCGCACCCCCAGCTACCTACTAACCTCATCCCACCTCCTTGACCTGTCCGTCTTCTTTGGACTGACCTATCCCCTCCCTACCTCCCCACCTATACTCTCTCCACCTATCTTCTTTACTCTCCATCTTCGGTCTGCCTCCCCCTCTCTCCCTATTTATTCCAGTTCCCTCTCCCCATCCCCCTCTCTGATGAAGGGTCTAGGCCTGAAACGTCAGCTTTTGTGCTCCTGAGATGCTGCTTGGCCTGCTGTGTTCATCCAGCCTCACATTTTATTATTTGTTTGTTGATGGAGTTCCTTATTGGAATGCCATGCTTCTAGGAATTCTCGTGCGTGTCTCTGTTTGGTTTGTCCTAGGATGGATGTGTTGTCCTAGAAGCATGGCATTCCAACTGGAACTCCATTAACAAACACATTGATTTGGAGCCCATCTACCATCCTGAGAAAAAGAACAGGAAATGACATCACCAATGCCGGAAATGACATCACCAACTCAGGGAAACCTAACCAGATAAATAGAAAGTGGGACATAACACCAGCGCTTCGTCGGAGGCTCACTGATGATGTTACCTAGAATGGTGACGAAACGTCTGAAAACGAACCTTCCAGCTCAGCGAGCAAACTCACATCCAGAACCTCAACCTGAGCTACAAATCTTCTCAAAACTCGCTAGGTCTGGCATTAATGCTGATGACAGGGATGTGGGTGGAGGGAGGGGGCCGGAATGAACAGAATACTTGGAGACACAGGAAGGTGCCATGAGAGTGTGAGGTGGTGCTGGGAGTGAAGAAGTACTGAAAGATCCACTGGTTTCCTCAGCCAAGGGATCCCCACTGTCATGGTTGACAGGGCCCTCAGTTGTGTATGACCCATTGCCTGCACTTCTACACTCTTCGTTTCCCTACCCGCCTAAGCACTGATAGAGGCCTTGGTCCTCGCTTTCCACCCACCTGCCACCACATTAGAAGGATCATAAGTGCTGTTTCATCCACTCCAATGGGATCTCCTCCTCTCCTTTGTCAGCATTTCACATGGGCAGTTCCCCCAAGAGCCCTGGTCCATTACTCCTCCACTCCCAACACTCCCTAACGGCCCCTCCCTGTGTCTCCAAGTAGTCTATCTACTCCTTCCTCCTCCTGTCCCCACCAACCCCTACCTCCATCGTCAGCATAAAGACAACCATTTCCCAGCTGCTTCCAGTTTGGGCAAAGTGTCAGTGGACTTAAACTGTTAAATCTGTTTTCTCTCTGCCTCTGCTTTTGTAAGCAGGATAATGAGCAATGGGCACAGACGATGGTGGCATTGTACTTCAGTGGATGCCAATGTCTCTGGGACAGAAAAATCGGGCTGGTGAAGGGATTTTGGGGGTTTAGTGCTCTGATCCTATATAACCTTTATCAGATAAAATTAGTTTTTAAAAATGACTTTCTAATCAGCCTATTTAGGGTTGTTACTATATACCTCTGGGGCAGGTGGGGCTTGAACCAAGCCTTACTAGTTTAGAGGTAGGGATACTACCACTCCACCACACACACCCCAAAGGACGTTTTTGATTTCCAAAGAGAAAACCCGCCTGGTAAACAAGGTATTTTTGCACCTGCTTTGTCGCTATGTTGCAGGTCGGTGAATCTGGACCACTTATTCCTAGATATTTGAACTCTGAACACTTAGGTTAGAACCCACAGGGATCCAGCTGATGAATTTGGCAATGGGTCAATGTTTGAATCCTTAGGCCCCGGTCAGGGGTAAGAACAGATGAGCAGGGCATGGATTTTCACCCTGACACTGGGGTCCTGAACCCGACAGGGAAATCCAGTCCAATGATTCCCACTCACAACATCTCACTCCTATAAGGCTAAAAGTGTTCCATAAAATCCTTTTGATAATCACACCAGATTGGGTGAGTTCATTGATTAGAGTTCATGAATGGAAACATCGTGGCCCATCAATAAGCTTCCTTGGCAGACAATGGAAAACTTTATCCCATTGAAAGGAATACAAAATGCCAGCCTATACATCTCATAGTCAGAACATTTCTAAAAATAGCTAATAGATCCCAACACACTCTTTGTTTGTCAGCAAAAAAAGCTGGGGACTTGTGTTTTTGCTTAGCTCTGTTTTAAAATTATTTGTTAACAATTTTAATTTCTGAAAAAATTTGTAGCAAGGAAAACTTTTTCACTCAATCATGGAATCCCTATGGTGCAGAAAGAGACCATTTGGCCCATTAAATCTGCACTGGCCCTCCAAAGAGCATCACAACCAGCCCCACTCCGCTCACGCCATCCACATAACCCAACATGGGTTTTTTTCACTGTGGCTAAATCACATAGCCTGCACATCCCTGCATGCTATAGCACAATTTTTAGCATGGCCAATCTTCCTAACCAGCACATCTTTGGTAAGTGGGAGGAAGCCAGAACACCCAGAGGAAACCCACACAGACACAGGGAGAACGTACAAGCTCCACACGGATGGTCACCCAAGCCTGGGATTGAAACAGGGTCCCCAAATCACTTTCTCAGAGTAATTTTCAATGTCGCCACTTAAACGTTAATCAAGCACAAGGCTTTTTTTAAACACTTCTGTTTAAAGGACAATTTATATGAATGATTTGGATGTGAACATAGGAGGCATGGTTAATAAGTTTGCAGATGACATGACAATTGGAGGTGTAGTGGACAGCGAAGAAGATTACCTTGGAGTACAATGGGATCTTGGTCAGATGGGCCAATGGGCTGAGGAGTGGCAGATGGAGTTTAATTTAGATAAATGTGAGGTGCTGCATTTTGGAAAGGCAAATCAGGGCAGGACATTTACATTTAATGGGAAAGTCCTAGGGAGTGCTGCTAAACAAAGAGACCTTGGAATCTAGGTTCATAGTTCAAAGTAAAGACAGACAGAATAGTGAAGAAGGTGTGTAGTATGCTTGCCTTTATTCGTCAACGAATTGAATATAAAAATTGGGAGGTCACGTTGCAGCTATGCAGGACATTGACTCGGCTGCTTTTGGAATTCTGCATGTAATTCTGGTCTTCCTGCTATAGGAGAGATGTTGTGAAACTTGAAAGGGCCCACAAGAGATTTCCAAGGATGTTGCGGAGGTTGGAGGGTTTGAGTTAGAGGGAGACAGGCTGAATAGGCCATGATTATTTTCTCTGGAGCATCGTAGGCTGAGGGATGGCCTTTTAGAAGTTTATAAAATCATGACGGATGTGGATAAGGTTAATAGTCAAGGACTTTACCCCAAAGTGCGGGAGTTCAAAACTAGAGGTCATAGGTTTAACATGAGAGGGGGAAGATTTAAAGGGACCTAAAGGGAAACATTTTCATGCACGGTGTGATGTATGTATGGAATGAACTGCCAGGAGATGTGGTGGAGGCTGGTACAATTATAATACTTAAAAATCATCTGGATGGGTTAATGAACAGGAAGGGTTTGGAAGAATATGGGCCAAATGCTGGAAAATAGGACTAGAATTATTTAGGATATTTATTTGACTTAAATGAGTTGGACTGACGGGTCTGTTTCCATGCTGTTCCTCTCTATGACTCTCTGACAACATTCCAAATTGGTTAGTCATCACAGAGCATAATTGAAATGTTAATATTTTGAGACACCCACGTAATATAAGTGTTATACAGTTCTGCACATCCCAAACATAGATAACAAGACAGTCTGAAAGCCACCTCAGGGCTTGCAGACTGGGTCTCAAAGCACAGGAACAAATATGGACACGCCCAAATGGTGTAGTCTCTTGACAATGTGCAATTTGGGCCTTTGAGAAGTGAGTCAAGCATCTTCAGCACAAGGATGTGTCGCAGCAAACTATTGCCTCCATCCAACCCTTCAACACTGACTTCAGATGTTGTGTTTGCATGTGAGTTAAGTGAAATGAGATTAGGTCTAATGTCACATGTGAGATGATATGAATCCAGGTTGTAAACTGTTTTTTTTAAATTCCCTGTTTTGCAGAACATTCTTTTGTTGAAACGATGGGAGAAACATTTTTCAAATATTGTATGCGCAGAATGTCTTAATAATTATTTTTGGACAAGTAATTACTTTAGGCGTCAGTCAGGTAGACTTCAAAAACAGCAGCATGATAATGACTCGATAATCTGTTTGTTTTTGTTGCTGAAGGGCTCAAGATTAACCAGAACAGGAAGAAGTGTTTCTCTGCTTTAAGAACATTGGAATATCTGCCTCATCTGACACATCCATTTCAAGGAAGCCCACTGGCTCATGATCAGAAACAAGAACCTGGCAGATTGTATCTCATCCAAACTCAGAGATGCTGAAGCCATTGCACCACTTCAACTGCAGATTGAGTTTCACTGAGATGTGTTTAATCAGCAAAGATCAGAACTGGGGCTGATCTTTGATAATAAAGTGTGAAGCTGGATGAACGCAGCAGGCCAAGCAGCATCTCAGGAGCACAAAAGCTGACGTTTCGGGCCTAGACCCTTCATCAGAGAGGGGGATGGGGTGAGGGTTCTGGAATAAATAGGGAGAGAGGGGGAGGCGGACCGAAGATAGACAGAAAAGAAATTGATGGAGAGGAGAGTATAGGTGGGGAGGTAGGGAGGGGATAGGTCAGTCCAGGGAAGACAGACAGGTTGAGGAGGTGGGATAAGGTAGTAGGTAGGAAATGGAGGTGCGGCTTGGGGTGGGAGGAAGGGATGGGCGGGAGAAAGAACAGGTTAGGGAAGCAGAGACAGGCTGGGCTGGTTTTGGGATGCAGTGGGGGGAGGGGAAGAGCTGGGCTGGTTGTGTGATGCAGTGGGGGGAGGGGATGAACTGAGCTTGTTTTGCGATGCGGTGGGGGAAGGGGAGATTTTGAAGCTGGTAAAGTCCACATTGATACCATTGGGCTGCAGGGTTCCCAAGCGGAATATGAGTTGCTGTTCCTGCAACCTTCGGGTGGCATCATTGTGGCACTGCAGGAGGCCCATGATGGACATGTCGTCTAAAGAATGGGAGGGGGAGTTGAAATGGTTCGCGACTGGGACGTGCGGTTGTTTATTGCGAACCGAGCGGAGGTGTTCTGCAAAGCGGTCCCAAGCCTCCGCTTGGTTTCCCCAATGTAGAGGAAGCCACACCGGGTACAATGGATACAGTATACTACACCTCTGCTTAATATGGAAAGTCATGCAAACCGAGCAGAGGTGTTCTGCAAAGCGGTCCCATTAAGCAGAGGTTCACCTGCACATCTACCAATGTGGTATACTGTATCCATTGTACCCGGTGTGGCTTCCGCTACATTGGGGAAACCATGCGGAGGCTTGGGGACCGCTTTGCAGAACACTTCCCCTCGGTTCGCAATAAACAACTGCACCTCCCAGTCGCAAACCATTTCCACTCCCCCTCCCATTCTTTAGATGACATGTCCATTATGGGCCTCCTGCAGTGCCACAATGATGCCACCCGAAGGTTGCAGGAACAGCAACTCATATTCCGCTTGGGAACCCTGCAGCCCAATGGTATCAATGTGGACTTCACCAGTTTCAAAATCTCCCCTTCCCCCACCGCATCCCAAAACCAGCCCAGTTTGTCCCCTCCCCCCACTGCATCACAAAACCAGCCCAGTCTGTCTCTGCCTCCCTAACCTGTTCTTCCTCTCACCCATCCCTTCCTCCCACCCCAAGCCACACCTCCATTTCCTACCTACTAACCTCATCCCTCCTCCTCGACCTGTCTGTCTTCCCTGGACTGACCTATCCCCTCCCTACCTCCCCACCTATACTCTCCTCTCCACCAATTTCTTTTCTCTCTATCTTCGGTCCGCCTCCCCCTCTCTCCCTATTTATTCCAGAACCCTCACCCCATCCCCCTCTCTGATGAAGGGTCTAGGCCCGAAACGTCAGCTTTTGTGCTCCTGAGATGCTGCTGGGCCTGCTGTGTTCATCCAGCTTCACACTTTGTTATCTTGGATTCTCCAGCATCTGCAGTTCCCATTATCTCTGGGGCTGATCTTTGTGGTTTAGCTACTTACTGACTAACTATCTGAATAATTATGAGAGCTCTCATGCAACAAGTTTACTCATAACATGTCCTAGGAATTGGCTGGTTATTACAAGTAAATTTCAGACACATAGAACCCCCAGAGTATGGAAACAGGCCCTTCAGACAACAAGTCCACACTAACCCTCAGAGCATCCCAACCAGACCCATTCCTCTTTCACCCATCTAAGCTACACAGACCTGAACACTACGGGCAATTTAACATGGCCAATCCACCTAGCCTGCACAACTTTGGACAGTGGGAGGAAACCGGAGCACCCGGAGGAAACCCATGCAGACACAGGGAGAATGTGAAAACTTCACACAGACAGTTGTCCGTGGGTAGCATCGAACCCAGGTTCCTGATGCTGTGAGGCAGCAGTGCTAACCAATGAGCCATCATGCCAGCCCTAATAGTGCAGGTGAACATAATCTTGGAATGTCGACTGGGCAATCTGACAGTCATTGCTGCCTCTCAGTTCCAGAAAAAGAACCATACCTCAGAAACTTTCAGAATTAGCACTGATTTTGACCATCAGAATGTTAAGCAATGCTTGTATCAAAAGAATGCTTGAGTAAATGTTCACAAAAGTTATTATTGGAAGTGAAGGAACATGAACAGGAGAAAATTTTGAAACACAGGAATCTGTTTCATAGCAGGTATTCTTGATTCCCCAGTAACCAGCTTTGTAAGGTACATAGATCCTCAAAAGTACTACGCACGCAAGTGCACTCTGGGATTCCACTGGGAGCCATGTCGGCTGACAAGGTTGTGTGGACACAGCTCCAGGGAATGTTTATGGAGTTCACAGATGTTATGCCTCACTTGGTCACCTGCAAATCAAGCCCTGAAATTTCCAGTGACATCACAAAAGTTAAACATTTTCGAGAAGTTCATAAAATTCCTCAGTTTACCTGTCTTTCACACCCAGGTTGAGAGAAAGCATGGTAATAAAATGTGAGGCTAGATGAACACAGCCGGCCCAGCAGCATTTCAGGAGCACAAAAGCTGACGTTTCAGGCCTAGGCCTGAAACGTCACCTTTTGTGCTCCTGACTTGCTGCTGGGCCGGCTGTGTTCATCCAGCCTCAAATTTTATTATCTTGGATTCTCCAGCATCTGCAGTTCCCATTATCACTGAGAGAAAGCATGGGCCAGGTTTTTGTACGAAACAAATACTACGATTTATTACCTAAAAACATTCTAACTACAAGTAAACAGTTATGTACCATTGTCATGTTGTTTAATAATTAAAACTCTAATCTCTTTACATACTACCCTTGCACACACAAACAGACATAGACAGGAAAAAATTAACATGTGTTATAGAGAAAGAGAAAACTGGAAAGGCAGATCAGTGATCTTTGTTCACAAGATCTATTGGAATGGGTCTTGTACTGATCAGAATGCTATTTCTCGAACTTCCTTCTTGAGATGCTTCTGTTGGTTTGCAAGATGACTGGCTCACACTTAAAAAAGCCCTCTGATTCATTAATTAAAAGTCATTGTTCATGACAACTGCTGAAGGAAAAATAAACCAGCTTTCTCAGGCTAAAAGTGTTTTTTTTTCTGCAGAGAGCAAAGACAGCTCTTTAGCTGGCAGAGATCAGACGCCTCTAACTATCTTGTTCCCAGCCCCATTCTGTTCAGCCACCTGGGAACCAATTGCATTGCTGTTGGCAGGCAGTCTCCATTGTCATCAATAACTCGTCACTAGACCACAGAGCAATCAGCTACTTGTTGCCAGTTGAATCTCCATTTGTACACAAACATTGTATCCAGCTTGTGTGCAAATTACACTTCAACTATGGCTCAATCAATTAAATATGTAAATACTGCTAGTAATGCATGCCATATTGTTTGCCTTTAAAAACAGCAGTAATTCTTCTACAGTTCTTGTTTTCTAAAACAGTTCTTTTCCTGTTTCAGTCCAGAATCAAAATACAGAAAAAGACAAAGACACCAACTTCAATTACATCACCTAAACATGAATCGAGTGCAACCCTGTTGATGAAGTCCACAGCAGTGTGATATGGCCTTCTCAGCTCCATGTGTGCACAGTCAATGGCACCCAGCACCCGGATGTACTTGAATCCTTCTGTTCAGGCTGCAACATTGAAGTGGGGGAGCAAAATAAACTGGCATGACTTTGTATAGTTGGCAGTGGTCACTGTCCTCATTGCATTTGTGAGTGCACAGCTGCAATCCCACGCAGGTCACTTGTCGCTTGCTGGGATGAGTCAGTGGAAATAGAAGTTCAAAGCAACTGTTACCTCGCCCAACCTTCACCTCCTGCAGCCCTCAGCTTCCCACTCCAGTACCCATTACATTTTCCAGGGAAATGTAGAACCTGTGTCATCACTGTGTTCCTCTCATTTAAAATCTTCTTGGGCCCTGAATGATGTAGGCTATGAGGAGCAATGCGGCAGCATCAAATGAGAACTGCAGCGAAACCTTTCTCGATGTTGGTATCAACTCGTCGCTTTTTTTAACAAAGATCCCGTGGGCTCTGACTTAAGGTCGAGGGGGTTTAATGCTTAATAATGACCTTATTAACTGCTCTATTAAGGTGTAGCTATGTATCAAACGTCCTGTATGAGCCAACTAGATGTCTAGAATTCTCAACATGGAAGTCAGAGTGGGTATCTGGTGACCGCTTTTGGAAGGATGTTATTAAACTCGAAAGGGTGCAATAAAAATTTACAAGGATGTTACCGAGACTGGGGGGTTTGAGTTACAAATAGAGGCTGGATAGGCTCGGGCTTTTCTCGCTGAAGAATAGGAGGTTGAGGGGTGACTTCAAAGATGTTTATAAATTCATCGGGGGCATAGGCAAAATGAATAGCCAAGGGTAGAAAAATCCAAAACTAGAAGGGCACAGGCTTAAGGGGAGAGGAGAAAAATTTAAAAGGGACCTAAGGGGAAACATTTTCGCACAGAGGATGGCATGTCCATGGAACTATCTGCTGGAGGAAGTGGTAGAGATGGGTACAATTACAAATTTAAAACACAGGTACCTGGATCGGAAAGGTTTACATGAATGTGGGCCAAATGCAGGAGAATGGGAATAGTTCCGCTGAAGAAATTTTGTTGACATAGACAACTTGGGCCAACGAGCAGGCTACTGTGCTATATGGCTCTAACCCAAGTGGCTGCAGCTCCCTGATGACAATGGACAGCATCCACATCAGACACCAATCAATAGCATCTCAGGGCACATCCGTGGGTATCTGCACTCACATCTACAGGTATTGGAACAGACATGTATCAGTCTCTAAGAATTCTCTCCAATCCACTTATAGGAACGTTTAGAACTTCAATTCTGCACCTCCAGCTGCATCAGCATCTGTCATTGTAATGCTGCAGCGAGGACACTGTGCACAAGGAGACACAATCAGCTCAAGGATTGGATCGGACTATATCTCTGGCCTGTTCACTCACAGCCATAGCATTCACTCTCTGACCCAACCTGGGGGCTCACAGCTTTGTCTTGCATTTTCACACTTTGCCCCTCAGCCAGAGATACCAGGCTGACAGTGCCATTACACTTTCATGTTGCTCAGCGCAGACATAAAGACAGGAAGCTTGTCTTAGCTGTCAGCAGTCCTCTGACAAGACAAAGGAGATGACCTTTTGTCAGGGGATCCAGGCACAGGATGTCAAGGGGTGACTCCATTATTAGTCCAGTGGCTCAGACGCTGATGTTAAGCCTCCCAGGGTGGCCAGAGTCAGGATACTGTTCTCCTCAGCAGCAACGACCCAAAAGCCAGGCAGCCCACCACCAGTACTGGCTTTTACAACAGTTTGTTTTCCTCATTCCCAGGAAAGAGAGAGACAGAGAGAGAGAAAGAGAGAGGTTACAAGAGAAATGGAGAAGGATAGCACAGCCATTACTTTTGGTGCAGCTGGGGAGGTCTCCTGAGTGAGTGAGTTGGCAGTGCAGAGGGCATGCAAGATTAGTGGTGTCCAGCTTTGGGGGTGGGAGGGTCTGTGAGATCAAGTGGGGAAGATATTTCAGGCAATAATGAAACTGTCAAAGCATGGGTTTTCCCAGGCCGATGAGACTGCAATGACCCGTGTGGCAACCTCTGACCAGGCTGGCAAGGTTGGATTTCATGGCCTCCACTGCTGGACCTGGGGAAGAAGACATTTTGCCTGTGCACAACCTCATCTGGAAGAAATCCAGGCCCTTGCTCAGAAAGCAGGATGACAATTTGACCTTTGCAATGTCCAAGGCAAGTGTCAGAAACCATGCAAGGCAGCTCCAGACTAACAGAGACAGTAGGAACTGCAGATGCTGGAGAATCTGAGATAACAAGGTATAGAGCTGGATGGACACAGCAGGCCAAGCAGCATCAGAAGAGCAGGGAAACTGACATTTTGGGTCTGGACCCTTCTTCAGATATGAGGGAGGGCAAGGGGGCTCTGAAGTATATAGAGAAAGGGAGAGGCAGTGATGGAAGGTGGATAGTGGAGCAAATAGGTCGAGAGAAGACCTTCCACCTGCCTCCCCTTCTCTCTCTATTTATTTCAGGATCCCCTTCCCCTCCCCCATTTCTGAAGGATTGTCCAGGCCTGAAATGTCAGCTTTCCTGCTCCTCTGATGCTGCCTGGTCTGCTGTGTTCATCTAACTCCACACCTTGTATTTCAGGCTAACAGTACTTGTCCAGATGCACAATGGGGTTTTAAAGATAACATCAATGTTAAAGATAGCCTTGCCTATCTCTTCCAGGACATGCCAAATATCATGAGTTGTTTAGTGGACCATAGAATAGGACTAGAATCAAGCAAAAGGTGTGCCACAGAGGTGGAGTAGGTAGTTAATGAGGCAACTTTGGTAAGGTATGGTGGGAAATGCCACTAGGTCTCAGAGAATAAAACGCTTCACTAAATTCAACAAAGCCAACACAGCCAAAATCATGAAGATTCAGCCCCCGAATGTGAAAGACAAAAATCACGCTCTAGTCAAACACTGTGGAGCATTCTTCCTCAGGGAAGGGGCATATTCAAGGAACAAGCAAACACCAGAAAAACTGACAATAACAACTCACACATGTTGTTCAAAGACTTGAATGCTTTAGACATAACAGATGAAATGCACATCGAGAGACTGATATAAATGGGACAAAATAGAATTATCAAAGTGTGGTTAATGCATAGTAATTCTCTTTGTTGGCCATGTAAATTGGCCGCTTTGGACAACTTGTAATTGCAATTCATTGTGCATGGAATTTTGTCTTTTGTTATGTGAACAGGGGATGTTTAGAGAAATGCATTTTTACCAGTGTACTACTGGCTGACAGCACGTGTTACTTACACGGTAATTGCTTTGATTTTAGTTTGTGGCAGCTAGTAAATATATTGCATGAACCAATCAAGTTTGGAGGTCAACAGCGATGAGGAGGGAGCTGCAGGTGGTGGGCCAGGAAACCTCCAGTATCTCTTTTTCTCTGCCTCAATGAATGAGCCACAAATTTGAAAAGCTGTAGCTAGGTCCACAACCAATTCGGCATGGCAGCTGTTCCCAGAAACAACTTCAGCATTGTTCAATTCTCTGCAGGCTTCTGACAGTGCCTCCATTTTCAGTCATCCTTGCAGCCACCTCAACTCTTTCCTCAGAAGCACTTTCTGCTCCTGATTGGCGTTCTTGTTGCCCAGATCTCCAGTGACTCTGATTGAATTCCCACCGTGATGTTCTGCCCATTGAGTTTAATTGGATTGTGGGTGCAGTAACCCATTTGGGGCCCACGTCACTTGAAGCTGACTTTTGTGTGTACCTTCATAAACCTGGATTGAGCCATATATGATGTTAATGTCAGATTAAAGTGGAGTCACAGACAAATAGATAGATAGGATATTGAAGAAGGCATTTGGTATGATGCCTTTATTGGTCAGCGCATTGAGTATAGGAGTTGGGAGGTCATGTTGTGGCTGTACAGGACATTGGTTAGGCCAACTTTGAAATGCTGCATTCAGTTCTGGTCTCCCTGCTATAGGAAGAATTTTGTGAAACTTGAAAGAGTTCAGAAAAGATTTACAGGATTGCCAGCGCTGGAGGGTTTGAGCTATAGGGAGGTGCTGAATAGGCTGGGGTTATTTTCCCTGGAGCATTGGAGGCTGAGGGGTGGTCTTATAGAAACTTATAAAATCATGAGGGCCATGGATAGGGTGAATAGCCAAGGTCTTTAACCCAGGTTGGGAGAGTCTGAAATTAGTGAGAACTGGGTTAAGGTGAGAGGGGAAATATTTAAAAAGGACCTAAGCAGCAGCTTTTTCACACAGAAAATGGTGCGTGTGTGGAATGAGCTGCCAGAGGAAGTGGTGAAGGTTGGTATAATTACAACGCTTGTAAGACACCTAGATGGGTATATGAATAGGAATGGTTTAAAATGATATGGGCCAAATTATGGCAAATGGGACTAGATTAATTTTGGATATCTGGTCAGGATGAACGAGTTGGACCGAAGAGTATGTTTCCATGCCATATAGTTCCATGACTCTATAACTCTACATTATGACACATCTAAATGGTACGTTGGATTTGAGCCTAGACCTTTTGTCCTCGAGGTAAGGACATCATAAGACCAGAAGGTAGAGGAGTAGAATTAGACCATTTGGCCCATTGAGCCTACTTCACCAATCTGTCATGGCTGGCATGTTTCTCAACCACTTTCCCCTGCCTTCTCCTTGTAAAATTTGATCCCCTTACTAATTGTGAACCTATCTTTCTTCATCTCAAGTACACTCAATGACTTAGCCTCCACAACTTTCTGTGGCAATGAGTTCCCCAAATCTGAAGAAATTCCTCCTCATCTCAGTTCTAAACGGTTGTCCCTTCACTCCGAGGCTGCGGCCTCAAATCCAAGTCTCTCCTACTAGTGGAAACATCTTATCCATGTCCATTCTATCCAGGCTTCTATGAGATACCCCCTCATCCTTCTAAACTCCATGGAGTACAGGCCGAGAGTCGTCAAATGATCCTCAAATGACAACCTTTCAGCTCCAGGATCATGGGTCCCCTCCAAGACCAGCATATCCTACCTTAAACACAGGGCACAAAACTGCTTGTTACTTCCCAAATGCAGTCTGATCATAGTCTTACACAGCCTCAGTTGTACATCTCTGTTCTTGTATTCTAGCCTTCTTGAAATGAATGCCGATATTGCATTTGCCTTCCCAACTGCCAACTGAACCTACATGTTAATCTTAACGGAATTCTGAACTAGGACTCCCAAGTCCCTTTATACTTCAGACTTCTGAAGACTTTCGCCTTTATTAAACAATCCCTGCGTCTATTCTTCTTACCGAAGTGCATAACTTCACATTTTCTCATGTTATATTCCATCTGACTCTTCTTTTGCCCATTCTCCTATCTTGTCCAAGTCCTTCTGAAGTCTTTGTGCCTCCTCAACATTACCTATCCCTCCAGCTATCTTTGTGTTGTCTGCAAGCTTAGCAACCTCCAGCTTCTCCCTCTCAATCTGTAGGGTATATTCTATCAGATCATGATCATTGAATTTGAATTGGAATCTGCTTAATTATCGCATCTACTCACATGAGAATAGTGAAAAGTTTACAAGTTGCCACTTATGGTGCCATCTTAGGTACTAAGTTTCCCAGATTCTTGAGTACATATTCTTGGGGAAGAAAAACAGAAAAAAAAAGACATAAAAAGTCCCACTTTACAGACATTCAAAAGTACAAAATCAAAACAATGCAGTAGAAAAATAAATAAAGTAAGAAGTTCAGAATAACGGTTCAATTTAATAAAAGAGAAGGAAATTTAAAACAAAAGAGAAATTAAGACAACATTCATCTTAGTCCACTTTGTGGCTCTGGGCTTGAGGACCTGCCACCCCCACCACACCCTCACCTCTCCCTTTCCATCCCCAACCCTGTTGGAATCCTGGGCTGGACCTTAAGTTTATCTTTAGGTTTTCTACCTATATTACGGACGACAACATCTGGATCTTTCCCCTCCATCGTCAAGCTCCTCTGTAGCCCAAGTGAGTTATTCTGAGTGTAGGCACTAGGCAGACTATACAGTCTTCTAGACTGTCCATCCTGGCCACAGACAACAGTGTCTACTCTCCTAACTATACAACCTCTGATTATAACCACATTTCTCTTTTCTTCACCCTCTTGAATGACTCCCCATACCACGCTGTTATGGCCAGTTTATTCATCCTCTCTACAGTCACAACTCTCATCAACACAGGAAGCAAAAATCTCAAGGGCTGAGGCTCTTTCTGCACTACCTCCTGGATCCTTCTAACCTCCTCCCTCATAGTCACACCCTCCTGTCCCTGATCACTAACTGAATTTGTGGCAGCTAGTCTAAAGGGTATGACTGCCTCCTAAAACAGTGTGCCCAGGCAACTCTCCCCATCCCTTATATGTCATAGGGTTTGAAGCTCAGCCTCCAGCTCATCAGCTCTGAGCCAGAGCTCCTCAAGCAACCAACACTTGCTGCAGGTGTGGACATTGTGAACCACGATGGAGTCCACCAGGTCCCGTATCATACAGAGGCAACATATTGCCTTGTCCTAAGCTTCTATTTCATTTATGTAGGTCTTAATTTGTTTTTTCTTAAATTTTCCTACTGGTCTTTTACTGGTCAGTTTGTGTTCTGTAAATATTTCTCCTATTTACCTTCAATCTGAAAGTAGCCTATAATTGTTAGTCAACATGGCATCTATTACCAACCAAGGAACTTACAGCTTCCCAGTAATATCGCTGTTTCTTATGTGTTGGGCCTAGGCCCTTCATCAGAGAGGGGTTGGGGTGAGGGTTCTAGAATAAATAGGGACAGAGGGGGAGGCGGACCGAAGATGGAGAGGAAAGAAGATAGGTGGAGACGAGAGTATAGGTGGGGAGGTAGGGAGGGGATAGGTCAGTCCAGGGAAGACGGACAGGTCAAGGAGGTGGGATGAGGTTAGTAGGTAGGAGATGGAGGTGCGGCTTGGGGTGGGAGGAAGGGGTGGGTGAGAGGAACAACAGGTTAGGGAGGCAGAGACAGGTTGGACTGGTTTTGGGATGCAGTGAGTGGAGGGCAAGAGCTGGGCTGGTTGTGTGGTGCAGTGGGGGAAGGGGACGAACTGGGCTGGTTTTGGGATGCGGTGGGGGAAGGGGAGATTTTGAAGCTGGTGAAGTCCACTTTGATGCCATTGGGCTGCAGGGTTCCCAAGCGGAATATGAGTTGCTGTTCCTGCAACCTTCGGGTGGCATCATTGTGGCACTGCAGGAGGCCCATGACGGACATGTCATCTAAAGAATGAGAGGGGGAGTGGAAATGGTTTGCGACTGGGAGGTGCAGTTGCTTATTGCGAACCGAGCGGAGGTGTTCTGCAAAGTGGTCCCCAAGCCCCTGCTTGGTTTCCCCAATGTAGCGGAAGGCACACCGGGTACAATGGATGCAGTATACCACATTGGCAGATGTGCAAGTGAACCTCTGCTAAATATGGAAAGTCATCTTGGGGCCTGGGATGGGGGTGAGGGAGGAGGTGTGGGGGCAAGTGTAGCACTTCCTGCGGTTGCAGGGGAAGGTGCCGGGTGTGGTGGGGTTGGAGGGCAGTGTGGAGCAAACAAGGGAGTCACGGAGAGAATGGCCTCTCCGGAAAACAGACAAGGGTGGGGATGGAAAAATGTCTTGGGTGGTGGGGTCGGATTGTAGATGGTGCAAGTGTCAGAGGATGATGCGTTGTATCCGGGGGTTGGTGGGGTGGTGTGTGAGAACGAGGGGGATCCTCTTAGGGCAGTTGTGGCGGGGGCGGGGTGTGAGGGATGTGTTGCGGGAAATGCGGGAGACGCGGCCAAGGGCGTTCTCGACCACTGTGGGAGGAAAGTTGCGGTCCTTGAAAAACTTGGACTTCTGGGATGTGCGGGAGTGGAATGCCTCATCGTGGGAGCAGATGCGGCGGAGGCGGAGGAATTGGGAATAGGGGATGGAATTTTTGCAGGTGGGTGGGTGGGAGGAGGTGTATTCTAGGTAGCTATGGGAGTCGGTGGGCTTGAAATGGACATCAGTTACAAGCTGGTTGCCTGAGATGGAGACTGAGAGGTCCAGGAAGGTGAGGGATGTGCTGGAGATGGCCCAGGTGAACTGAAGGTTGGGGTGGAAGTTGTTGGTGAAGTGGATGAACTGTTCGAGCTCCTCTGGGGAGCAAGAGGCGGCACCGATACAGTCATCAATGTAACGGAGGAAGATGTGGGGTTTACCAGCTTCAAAATCTCCCCTTCCCCCACCGCATCCCAAAACCAGCCCAGTTCGTCCCCTCCCCCCACTGCACCACACAACCAGCCCAGCTCTTCCCCTCCACCCACTGCACCCCAAAACCAGTCCAACCTGTCTCTGCCTCCCTAACCTGTTCTTCCTCTCACCCATCCCTTCCTCCCACCCCAAGCTGCACCTCCATATCCTACCTACTAACCTCATCCCGCCTTCTTGACCTGTCCATCTTCCCTGGACTGACCTATCCCCTCCCTACCTCCCCACCCAAACTCTCCTCTCCACCTATCTTCTTTTCTCTCCATCTTCGGTCCACCTCCTCCTCTCTCCCTATTTATTCCAGAAACCTCACCCCATCCCCCTCTCTGATGAAGGGTCTAGGCCCGAAACGTCAGCTGAGATGCTCTCAGTCTATTACCTCAGTTCTCTATATTGCTAATTCAGCAACATTGACGATACCAGCATCTCCCTTCATGAACAAAAACAAAATTGCTGGAAACGTTCAGCAGGTCTAGCAGCATCTGTGAAGGAATAAACAGAGTTAACGTTTCGAATACAGTGACCCTTCCTCAAGCCTTTCCCTTGTTTAGAGGAGAGTTGAGGAGAAATGTTTCATTGAGGGTCAGGGATCTGGAGCTCAATGTTTGAAATAATAATTGAAGCAGAAACCCTCCATGCATTTAAAAGACATTTGAGATGCGCTTGAACTGCCCTAATCTACAAGGCTTTTGGATGAGTGGCTGGAAAATGAGCCTCAACTAGATAGCTCTTTTCCAGTCAGCACAGGACATAATGGCGTTCCTTTCTGCCTTAGCTTTTGATAATTCCAAGACAAAAGCTTTACTTTATTCCTTGATGGTTTTACTTGGATTCAGCATGTTTAGATAATGCAGTTTGTGTGGTTCAATAATTTTAATGTTAATATTAATGGTCAACTTACCACGTCTTCTCTCCAGTTCTATTCAAATTTGGCTGTTCTGTGCTGCGCAAGTTCCAAAATTTCTCCTATGTGTATCCAACCAATACAACCATTTGTATGCGTGGATTTAAAGAATTCCATCCAATCTAAGCAATGATATTAGAAAAAAAATTAAATGCCTTTGCTGATTTATAAAACAAGAAGAGTGTTATAGAAGCATATTAATGTGTTAGTTACTAATATCGTATCGTATAATCTTGATGAAGATTACAGAATTTGTTCATGACCATTTCAAGATTGGAGTCTGATCTTATTTGCAGACATGGCATAAAGCAGCAGATATCTGGAACCTGAAACTTGACAGGCAACACGTGCAAAATCTGATGTAGTGACATTCCCAGTGGGTTGGCTTTCTCTTGCCATCAATTCCTGTTGCTGTATTGTTATATAATACTAACTGCAATGGTCCATTTGGCTCCAAACCTGAAAACAAACGATTTCAATCACCAGTTACAGCCCCACAGAGCAATTATCAGACTTCTCTGACTTAGAGAGCAAGCACACTAGAATGGGCTACCAAGTTTCTGTTTTAACCGTATAACATTTCAAGTGCTATATATAAACAAAAAACTTACTTCAGCCAAGCCTCTTCCAGCCTCGGAGTCACTGACTAAATACCTTCATTTAAAAATAATCATTCAGGTTTAGGTGCTTGGTATGAGCTCAGTGAGTCATTACTAAATCACCATCCGCTTGACTGGAAATTGACCACAAGATCAGGGGTGAAATTGATTTTAAAGTTTAATAGTGAGTTTAAGTAAGAAAGACAGAGTATTGAGAGAGAGTCATTATAAAAACTCTTAAAGCTTATAGGCAAAGCCTGGAATTCCTTTCTTGTTACATCCTGATACAAACATAATCTGGCTGTAAAAATAATCATGTATCTTAGAAGACTGAAAAACCTTCATGTTAAGTGAGTTTCACATAGGATAACCAAGCCTTCCCAATGTTTTAAGTCAAACCAACAAGTTCTTGGTGCGAACAAATCTCATCCTCAAGGCTGACCATGCCCCTGACTGGAAAATAGCTATAGTTGGGAGAGGAGGGAAGAGGGGAGGAAGGGCTACATCCCTCAACATTGTGCCCATTTTATTGGTGCAATGTAAAGAATACACTGATTATTCCCCTCTCCTCATATTTGTCAAATAGCAATCATTAGCCTGAAAATTTTAAATGAATTTGAACTTCATTTAAATAACCGTAAGTGAAATTCAGTAGGAGTCTATTAAACATTTGTAAACTATCATTTATGGTAATTTGTACTCGATGTCATTTTATTAGATTTCATGTCTCAGAGTTAATCTTGTCTAGTGTATTAAGGAATTAATAGCTCCTGACCAGTTCCAGCTCAGCTGGAGTTTTTTGTACAGTTTTGGCTGTCACATAGTAAGGAAGATGGGAACACGTCGGAGACAGTGCAGAAGTGTTTTACGAAAATGGTTCTGTGGATGAGAAACTTCATTTATGAGGATAGATTGAAGAAGTCAGGGCTGTTCTCCTCAGAGAAAAGAAGGCTGAGCGGAGATTTGATAGCAGTCTTCAAAATCATGAATGTGTTGAATAGCATAGACAAGAGGAAACTGCACCTACTCCTGTAAGGATCAATGACCAGAAGGCATGGGTTTCTTTTGTGATAGGAACAAGTGAGATGGAGAAGAAAAATCTTTGTTACACAGCAAGTAGTTAGGGCATGGAATGTACTGCCTGGAAGTGTTAGTGGAGGGAGGTTCAGTGAGACACTCAAGGGGGCATTGGATGATTATTTGGGTATGAATTATTCACTTATTCATTGACACTCCCTCACAGATGAGGATGGCTCTCTATCACTCTCAGGGTCAGTCCGTAGGTGGCTGTAAAGACCAAAATAGCTACTGTAGGCTCTGTTAGATGTGGGGCGGAAGGAGGTCGCAGGAAGGGGTGGGTGGGGCATTGGTGAGGCAGGGTGCTCCCTTTGCTGTTTTTGCTTGGCTTCTGCTTACTCGTGATGGTAAGTCTTAAAGCGCTCGACACCTTCCTGGTTACTCCTCCTTCTCCTCCACTTTGAATGTTCTTGGGACAGCGATTCCTAAGTGTTGGTGGGAATGCCACTCTTTTTCAGTGAGGTCTTGAGAGTATCCCTGAAGCAACTGGATACAAATAATGCCCAAGAGAATGGGGGGAAAATGCAAGAGATTGGCACGAGATGATGATACTCATTTGAAGTGCTGATGCAGAAAAATAAGTGGCCTCCTTTGGTACTGCAATGCTTCTGTGATTGGTCTGGTTTCATTCCTTTCTTTGGACTTTCTAATTGTTTGATGCAACTGAATGGCTTGCTGGGCCATTCCAGAATGCAGTTAAGAATCAAGCATATTGCAGTGTGTCTGGAGTTACACGTAGACCTTGTAAGGACTGAAGAATTCCTTCTCTTAATGGGATTTGTCAAACAAGCAGGT
Organism: Stegostoma tigrinum; assembly: GCF_030684315.1. Taxonomy (NCBI): domain Eukaryota; kingdom Metazoa; phylum Chordata; class Chondrichthyes; order Orectolobiformes; family Stegostomatidae; genus Stegostoma; species Stegostoma tigrinum. The sequence goes on from NC_081358.1 coordinate 49,098,103, forward strand.
TAGTATGACCATTAGTAGTGGTTACACAGTTGCCATTCTCCTTTCTTTTAATTCTGGATTCTTGTGGAATTCAAATGTTGGATCTGCCATAGTGGGATTTGAAGCTGTGTCAGTAACAGCTTCTCTGCCAAACATTCAAGGGCCCAGCTAGCTCCTGTGTCATTTCACTCTCTCCCAATTGGCCACACTTCAGTCAAGGCAGAAACGAGTGGTGAGTTATTTATACTAAACCAAACCTTCCTTCATCAAACCCTTGCATGTGTGCTTTCTAAAGTCAGAATTACAAAATGCACAGGGAAAGGAACGTCAGCTTTAAATAAACTTGTCCTAGCAAGAAGCTGGTTTGGGATTTGTCAGCTAAGAGGTCATCACAAACTTTCTCCCAGATTTTCACTGTGGCAGACTTTGAAATAACAGACAGGGAATTCGTGGCAGGAGTCATAGATCAATTGGATTAGCTAGGAACACATCAAGAAACTTCCACAAGTGATTTTGAATGAATGAATTGTCACTAATGAGATGACCCAAATTTATTTATACCAGGAAGAGTTTGCAACAGGAAGCTACGTGTGTATTGTATTCCATAGAATCCAGTAGAACCCCTGCAATGTGGAAGCAGGCCATTCAGCCCACTGAGGTCACACTGATCTTCTGATGAGCATCCCATCCAGAACCATCCCATCCAGAACCATCCCATCCCTGTAACTCTGCATTTCCCATGGCTAATCCTCCCTGGCTGTACACCTGGACACTATGGGCAATTGAGCATGGCCAATCCACCTAACCTGCACATCTTTGGACTGTGGGAGGAAACTGGATCACCTGGAGGAAACCCAGGCAGACGTGGAGGGAATGTGCAAACTTCTCACAGACAGTCACCCAAGGCTGGAATCAAACCCAGGTCCCTGATGCTGTGAGGCAGTAATGCTAACCAGTGGGACATCATGCAGCCTAGATGGCTATACATCATTGCAAAACAACAAATGCCTTTAAGAAGACATAGAGGAAGTAAGCACCTCAACATGCAAACAACGCAAGGCACAGGAGCTTTCCAACAGACAACGTTCTGGTGTCCGATTGCTTGTGCTTGCACTGTAAATCTTTAAATGAAATGCCTCCATTGAAATAAAGGACAAGGAGTATGTGACAAGTTATTAATTGATATCAGTGAGGAAAGATTTCCATGCTTTAGTTTCTTTGCTCCTGCTCCATCACTGCAGTGTTTTGAAAATTGCAATATAAATGCTTGGTTCAATTGATGGTACCACATAGAATTATACCAGTAGCGAGGGGGCCTCATTTGCTCCACACTCCCCACTAGCTCTACTACACCTGCTGTCTTTCCCTGCAACTGCAGGAAGTGCTACACCTGCCCCTACATCAACCCCCCCTCACCTCCATTCAATGCCCAAAACAAACTTTTCACATCAGACGGGGGTTCACCTGCACATCTGTCAACTTGGTCTACTGTACCCACTGCTCCCAGTGTGGCCTCCTCTTCATTGGTGACACCAAGCATAGTTTGGGAGACCATTTTGCAGAACATCTGTGCTCTGTCTGTGACAAACAACACCACCTTCTGGTCGCGAACCATTTTAACTCGCCCTCCCACTCCCTGGAGGACATGCCCATCCTGGGCCTTCTCCAGCGTCACAATGACGCCACCTGCAAACTGGAGGAGCAACACCTCATATTCGACCTCGGGAGCTTACAGACCAACAGCCTAAAAATGGAATTCACCAGTAATAAAATCTTCCCACTCTCAGCATCATCCCATGTCCAAGTCTCCCTCTCATCCCCGCCACCTTGACTTGACACAACCCGTCCATCTTCTCTCCCACCTATCCATCCCACCCATCCCACTGACCGATTTCCATTACTCCCTACCTGTACTCAACTATCACCATCCCAGCTACCTTCCCCAGCCCCACCCCTCCTCTCTCTATTTATTTTCCAGCTCCCTAACCCCTCCCCCATTTCTGAAGAAGGATCCTGACCCAGAACGTCAATATTCCTGCTCCTCTGATACTGCCTGGCCTGTTGTGTTCCTCCAGCTCCACACTGTGTTATCTCTGACTTCAGCATTTGCAGTTCTTACTATCTCAAAATGTATTAAAAAGCTTTTTTTCATGAAAGGCATCAGCACAGTTTAGCTTGGATCCTTGGTTTGTGATGTAGAGTGGCACCATAGAAAGGGTTCAATATACAGGCTGTGATATGTAACTCTCCTTCTCAATTTCTTCCCTCATCTGAAGCTTGCTGATCCTTTGGTTATGCTAGTTGTCTCTCTATAATTAGAGGCCAGCCCTGTGCTCTGGTAAAACCATGATGACATTGTCGCTAATGCACTAGTTTAATTTAGCATCACGTTCTGCACAACATCCAGGCCCGCTCCTGTGCTGTACTGTTCTATGTTCTGAGGTGTTGTATTGCTTCTGCATTTTTAATTCTGACTGTTTCTTGCTAGTTCTAATCCCAGGAATTTCCAAATTTCAATTCTCTCATCTTGTCCTGAACACAAGGACTCTCGCTGGGATATATGCTATTGATGTCTGTCCCTCAATTTGAGGATGATATCAAGGTTCTGACACTGACACAGCAGGACAGTTTGTGATTCCCAGATCTTTGGCAATGTGAGCAGGATGAGCCATAAGACAATGGGAACCACAAAACAGTGTTTGCTTCGTTTTCTGCCCTTCTCTGCCAAAGTTCGATGAAATCATTCAGGTGCTGTTACTCTGAACATGATGCAGATTGATGTGCATTTGCCACTTTTTGTTGCCACTTTTTGCCACTTTGTCCCAGTGATGGCTGTGAGAGTGGTCACAATTCAGAATGCCGTTGAAGTGTCTTCTTTGTCCTTCCCAATCTTAGTTTGATGAAAGTGGAGAAAATGAAACCCAGCTAGGGAGATGTTTTATGACATCTGGACAGTATTCTGTCCATCAAAGATCATTTTGCAGGAGTTGTGCCTGAATGTTAGTGGAGAAGGCTTCAAGTAAGCACACTTGCTGGGATACAGAACAGCAGAAAGCAACGCATTTGAACTAATTTTTCTTTTCTTGGTTGGCTTGATAGGGCATACCCTAGAACTCTGTGGGAAGCTAGGGAAGTAGGGATTGCTGGGTCCCATCCAGAGATGTTTGTATCATCGATAGCCACAGGTGAGGCTTCAGAAGACTGGAGGTTGACTAACGCGGTGTAACTATTGAAGAAACGTGGTAAGGAAAAGTAAGGAAACTGTAGCCAAATGGGCCTGACAACAGTGGTTGGCAGGTTGCTGAGGGAATCCTGAGAGACGGGCATTTACACATATTTGGAAAGGCAAAGACTGGTTAGGGATAGCTAACACAGCTTTGTGCATGGGAAATCGAGTCTCAATAACTTAATTCAGTTTTTTGAAGAAGTAGCAGAGAGGGTTGATGAGGGAAGAGTAGTGGACATCATCTATATAGCCGTCAGGAAGGTGCTTGACAAGATTCCTTATGGTAGACTGGTTAGCTAGGTTAGATCACACCGATTACAGAGAGAACTGACCATTTGGATTCAGAGCTGGCTTGAAGGTAGGAGACAGAGGATGGTGGTGAAGAGTTGCTTTTCAGACTGGAGGCCTGTGGCCAGCAGTATGGCACAAGGATTCTGCTTTATGTGATTTATATAAATGATTTGTTTGTGAACATATGAGATATACTTACTAATTTTGCAGATGACACCAAAATTGGGGGTGTAATGGACAGTGAAGAAGTCTACCTCAGGGTACAACAGGACCTTGATCAGATGGGCCAATGGGCTGAGGAGTAACAGATGGAGTTTAATTTAGATAAATGCGAGGTGCTGCATTTTGGAAAGGCAAGTCAGGGCAGGATGGTATTGCTGAATAAAGAGACCACAGAATGTCAGTTCATAGTTTTTTGAAAGTAGAGTCGCAGGAAGATAGATAGTGAAGAAAGTACTTAGTATGTTTTCCTTTAATGGTCAGTGCCTTGAGTATAGGAGTTTGGAGGTCAAATTGCGGCTGTCCAGGACAATGGTGAGGTCCCTTTTGGAATATTGCATAAAATTCTGTTCTCCCTCTTATCAGAATGATGTTGTGAAACTTCAAGGGTTCAGAAAAGATTTACAACAACGTTGCCAGGATTGGAGGGTTTGAGCTAAAGCGAGAGGCTGAATAGGCAGGGGCTATTTTCCCTGGAGTGTCAGAGGCTGAGGGGTGACCTTATAGAGGATTATAAAATCATGAAGGGCATGGATAGGGAGAATAGTCAAGGTGTTTTCACCCAGGGTAGAGGAGCCCAAAACTAGAGGGTATAGGTTTAAGGTGGGAGGGGAAAGATTTAAAAGGGATCTAAAGGGCAACTTTTTCACGCAGAGGGTGGTGTGTGTATGGAGTGAGCTGCCAGAGGAAGTGGCAGAGGCTGGTCTAATTAGAACATTTAAAAGGCATCTGGATAGTTATATGAACAGGAAAGGTTTATAGGGATATCAGCCAAATGTTGTCAAATGGGGTTAGATTAACTGAGGATTTTGGTCGGCATAGACGAAGTGGACTGAAGAGTCTGTGCCAATGCTGCACAGTGCTATGACTCTAAGTCTTCCAAGATAGCACCATGTTTCTTACAAAAACAGGTAAAACTCAGCAAATGTAACATCAGTGAAATGCTGGAAATCTGTGGAGGAAGGCAGATTTGAAAATACATGGGAGAAGGTCTGTCAGTAGACAATAAAGGAAAGATTAACCTTTCAAGCCCTTCATCAGAATATGGACTTACTAAATGCACCGGATGTGTTTTTTTCTGTTAATCACGTGTATATGCCAACAATAAACTTCGGATTTAGACCTCTGCTTACTCATCTGCTGCATCTTTGATCTGTTCAAGATTGGAGAGTTTTAATGCTGAGAGGATTTTCTTTCACTGAACCACTGAGAATTAAGAAAGAATTTCCAGTCCACCTTGTTACAGAGATAGTAGGAATTGCCGATGCTGGAGAATCTGAGATAACAAGGTGTAGAGCTGGATGAACACAGCAGGCCAAGCAGCATCAGAGGAACAGGAAAGCTGATGTTTCCTAGGCCCTTCTTCAGAAAAGGGTCTGAAGAAGGGTCTGGACCCAAAACATCAGCTTTCCTGCTCTTCTGATGCTGCCTGGCCTGCTGTGTTCATCCAGCTCTACACCTTGTTGTTCTAGGTCACCTTGCCCACTCTCAGAGATTTCGATGAATGAGTTATTGTGTAGGTAAAATAACTGCACATCAAGTCACCCTTTATTTATATGTGCATAATTCATGGACTATGACCAGCTCAGAGCTAATCCCTTTGATTTTCCTGTTTATATCTGTCAGCCAGGGCTCCCTAATTGGCCCAGGTTAACAACCCCAATCAAGGATCTCATAGTGAATGTGACCCACCCAGCCCTCACTCCAATCACAGCAGTAGGTAACCACAGTAGTATTTTGGATACATCACAATTTGAATTCAGTGAAGAAACCTTCATTCTGATGTCTGCCTAAGACTCTTGGACAGGTTATGCATCCAGCAATGAAGGCCTGATTTTAACTCCTGGAGAGAGTAGTGAAGGCAGAAAGGACAGAAAACTGCCTCACCAGCTTGTGGCCGAGGACATTTTTACCTGTCCACTTGAAACTTTATGGGTCATAACATCTGAATCTGGTGCGAATCTCCAGATGGTTGCCACAAGGAGGATTGTGAGTGAAAGCAAAACATTGTGGGTGTTGGAAGTCTGAAAATAGACACAGAAAGTGCTGGGGTAGCTCAGCAAATCTGGCAGCATCTGTAGAAAGAGGAACAAAATTAGCAAAATTAAATTCTGATATAACCCTTCTTCAGAACAAAGAAGAGAGTCACACTGGACTCAAAGCACCATCTCTGTTTTATTTCTATATACAGATTCTGCCCAACCATGGGAGTATTTTGAGTAGCTGGAGATCATAATGGGAACCCAAAGAAAATATTCAGTAAGTGGGGGGATGGTTTGGAGGTGGGGCAGTGCCATGGGGTGACAGCTCAATGTAGAATAGGCCCATGGTTACCTGCAGGTCTTGGTTCACTAAGTATCTGTGAGGAAAAGGAGCTCTCTGTGAATCACCTGGCTCCTTCATTTGCCATGAGAGTAGTTTGCTGGGAAAGCCATATATCCTGCCTGTTCAGGCCTCGAGTTAAAATTTCAGTCAGGTGATGGGGTGCTGATCTCTATTTTCAAACATGTTTCCAATATTTGTTCCCACTTGCCTGGTCAAAAGTAGAGGTTACAATCATCATTGGATTGGGGAATGTTGAGGAAGGCAGTGGGAACAGACATTAAAAGCAGTGATAACTGTTCTATAGCTTCCTACCTGGTTTCTGCTAAGCAGGGTTAGAATATATGGGAACAAAAACAGAATTTGCAGGAAAAGCACAGCAGGTCTGGCAGCATCTGTAAAGAAATAATCAGAGTTAACGCTTCAGGACCAGTGACCTTTCCTCAGAACGTTCCCTGTTTCAAAGGACTAAATGCTTACAAGCTTAGTCACTGCATCCAGGGAGGCAACTTGCATTTACATATCTGCCTTAAGGTACCGTCAGCACAGACATGTACCTGACTATTTTAGGTAGTGCACTCCCAAGCAGGAACATTGCCAGTCTGAGGCTGTAGCTCAGTTGTGGTCAACCAGCTGTACATCAAAAACTATTCATGCATGACATATGTCCTTGCAATGGATGCTGAAACAAAATCTGTCCCATAAATCACAGGCACATATGATGCAAATATTCAACTTCTACTTATAAATTTGAAAATTGTTCTGTGCAGTCTACACTTACATGTTTGCTGGCCTTAATTACATTCTGAAATTATCTCCCTTATCCCAAGTACAGACCTTTAAACATGCTTTTTGTTTTGTGCCCATGATAAAACAACTACTTTCATTTAGGTGGCACCTGTGACATAGTAAAACATTCAAAGGCATTTCACAAGCGCGTTATCAATCAAAGTTTGGCACCCAGATACATAAGGAGGTATTACATGCGGCCTAAAGCTTGATCAAAGAGTTTTCATTTAAAGGAATAGATGGAGGTAGAAGCTAAGATGAGGTATTTGAGATTTGAGTCTCTGCAGCACAGCCTCCAATGGCATTGTGTTCGGATTACAGGATGTTCACAAGGTCAGAATTGGAGGTGGGGCCAGTTACTTAGATATCTTGGTGGACTAGAGGAGATTACAGCAATACAGTGAGGTGAGATTAAGGAGGAATTTGAAAACAAAGGCAGTAATTTTAGAATTACGGTCCTGCTGGAGCATTGAGATAAGACAGATTCATTGAGTGTGACTTTAGCCACTGACCAGGGTTAAAATCATTTCTGGAGGTTTCATCACACAACCTTCAACCATCCACCCCTCCCCCCCTTTCAAATCTAATCTGCCATCCCCATTACTTTAGTTGTAACTAACAATATTGATTTTCTTTCCATTTATTTTTGAACAATTACTTTTAATAACCCAAGGATTATTCCCCTGGGTTACTCAGAGTAACAAATAAAAGGAAGATCTTGTGACTGCTGGAATTCTGAAAATAATATGGAGAATGCTGAAGAATCTCAGCAGGTCTGGCAGCATCTGTAGACTGAGACATGGTATAACTTCTCTTCAGAACACAGAATGCTGAAGAAGCGTCATACATTAGCTCAGTTTTTCTCCACAGATGCTGCCAAACTTGCTGAGTTTTTTCAGCATTCTTCACGTTTGTTAATCATAGCATTGTCTGGGGATTAATATTTAATCCTGGAGACTTCATGACGATTCTGGAGAGTTGGAAAGATATGAGAAAGAATGAGAGAGGCTAAATGAACAATTAAAAACAGTGTGATTTAACAAACTGCATTGACCAATATTATCTTTTAATGTAGAAGTAGCAGCGGCAGTAAAGTCAATTGTATATGAAAGGTTATGAATGAATATTAATGTTCTGTAATCTTTAACCTCGATGAGTTCACTGGCAAATTGCAATCTGTTTTTAAGAGGACTCCCCTCTGTCAACGTTATGCTAACACTTTATCATCGGTGTGTAGCTGCTTCATAGATTTTTATTCATCGTCTCTGACTTGATCAGATATAGGGACAGTCTAATTTGAATGCATCCTATTTTCTGTGCTCCTCATGATTTGCATGCATAGGAATTCCAAATGCATTCCATGAATTGAGAGGATGAGGTGTTAATCTTTGTCCAGCTGGTAGCTTTCCTTTTCTATGGGATGCATTACTGTTGTTCTGACCCTGCATTTTGCTGACGACTCACATTAACCTGCATAAAGACAGCAGAAAATTTGTTTCAGAAAGACGAGGACCTGACCTGTCAAATTTCATGTGGATGTACTCTTGCACATGCACAAAGCATGATTGAGGGGAGTCAGCATGGCTTTGTGAGGGGCAGGTCATGCCTTACAAATCTTATTGAGTTCTTTGAGGAGACAACGAGACGGGTTGATGAGGGTCGAGCAGTGGATGTGGTGTACATGGACTTCACCAAGGCATTTGATAATGTTCCCCACAGCAGGCTCATTGATAAAGTCAGGAGGTATGAAAATCAGGGTGATTTGGCTGTCTGGATTAGGAATTAGTTGGTTGACAGGAGGCAGAGAGTGGTTGTAGATGGTAAATATTCTGCCTGAAGGTCAGTGCTGAGTGGTGTCCCGCAGGGCTCTGTTCTTGGACCTCTGCTCTTTGTAGTTTTTAGAAATGACTTGGATGTGGAGGTTGAGGGGTGGGTTAGTATGTTTGCTGATGACACAAAGGTTGGAGGTGCCGTTGATAGAATCGAGGCCTATTGCAGGCTTCAGCGAGACATTGATAGTATGCAGAGCTGGGCTGAGAAATGGCAGATGGAGTTCAACCTGTATAAATGCAAAGTGATGCATTTTGGAAGGTCGAATTTAAATGCTGAATATAGAATTAAAGGCAGGATTCTCGGCAGTGTGGAGGAACAGCGGGATCTTGGTGTTCAATTGCATAACTCCCTCAAAGTTGCCACCCCAGTGGATAACGTTGTTGAGAAAGCATATAGTGTTTTGGCTTTCATTAACAGGGGGATCGAGTTTAAGTGCCGCGACGTTATGCTGCAGCTCTACTAAACCCTGGTGAGACCACACTTGGAATATTGTGTCCCGCTCCGGTTGCCCTATTATAGGAAAGATGTGGAGGCTTTGGAGAGGGTGCAAAGGAGGTTTACCAGGATGAGGAGTTTGACTGAGCTCGGGCTTTTCTCTCTGGAGAGAAGGAGGAAGAGAGGTGACCTGATCAAGGTGTACAAGGTAGTGAGAGGCATGGATAGAGACGATAGCCAGAGACTTTTCCCCAGGGCAGGATTGATTGCCACAAGGGGTCATAGTTTTAAAGTGTTAGGAGGAAGGTATAGTGGAGACGTCAGAGAGAGGTGCTTCACCCAGAGAGTTGTCAGCGCATGGGATACTTTGCCAGTGGTAGTCGTGGAAGCGGAGTCATTAGTGACATTTAAGCGACTGCTGGACATGCACATGGGCAGCAGTGAATTGAGGGGAACGTAAGTTAGGTTAGGTTATTTTTGGATGAGGATTATTCCACGGCACAACATCGTGGGCCGAAGGGCCTGTACTGTGCTATACTTTTCTATAGGTCATTTTTCTTTATCAGATACTGTTTCTTTCAATGTATAAACCAGATCCCCTACCTCCCCATTAATGAAAGTCCCAGGGAGTTTTTTTTTAGTCGGAAGTCCACTTGTTTTTGGCTTTCGCTCAGACCCAGGGTTACTGGATGCTGAACCAATGAGTCTCAGTGCACGGATAAAGGGACATTTCCCAGGGCACTGATGCATAACTGTTGGCTATGAGAGCTCCTCATGAACCAGCCACACCAACACTGATGTAAAGGTGGCTTTATTGGCAACATGTCCAACGATCTGTTTCCACTGCTATTGGCTACACACAAATAAAAAAACTTGTAGTGCCTCCTGCAGTGCCACAATGATGCCACTTGAAGGTTGCAGGAACAGCAACTCATATTCCGCTTGGGAACCCTGCAGCCCAATGGCATCAATGTGGACTTCACCAGCTTCAAAATCTCCCCTTCCCCCACCGCATCCCAAAACCAGCCCAGTTCGTCCCCTCCCCCCACTGCACCACACAACCAGCCCAGCTCTTCCCCTCCACCCACTGCATCCCAAAACCAGTCCAGCCTGTCTCTGCCTCCCTAACGTGTTCTTCCTCTCACCCATCCCTTCCTCCTACCCCAAGCCGCACCTCCATCTCCTACCTACTAACCTCATCCCACCTCCTTGACCTGTCCGTCTTCCCTGGACTGACATATCCCCTCCCCACCTCCCCACCTGTACTCTCGTCTCCACCTATCTTCTTTTCTCTCCATCTTCGATCCGCCTCCCCCTCTCTCCCTATTTATTCCAGAACCCTCACCCCATCCCCCTCTCTGATGAAGGGTCTACGCCCGAAACGTCAGCTTTTGTGCTCCTGAGATGTTGCTTGGCCTGCTGTGTTCATCCAGCTTCACACTTTGTTAACTTGTAGTCCATGATAGAATGGGGAATAAATCAGACAGCCGCATGAATAGATTCTATCCTCACTGTGGAGGTCATGTTTTCTACTATCTGTTGTCTGGCAATTCTCTAGATTCAAGAAAATCAGTGATGTGTATAATAATGGCAAGTGCAGAAAATTGAGATATCTAATGAATAAGAGGAGTGGGCAATGATGAATGAAGGTAAGCATGGCCCTGCCGGAGCAAATTTCACAATTAACTGGATGTGCACTGCCCTGGGCAGGCAGGGGATCAGGCAGATACAAAAAGGAACAGAGAGAGAGAGAGAAGGAGGGGGGCTGGTTCTAGATTTATGTTGCAGTTAAACCAGCGGCAGCCACCTTAAACATTCTATTTATATCGTCACCGTGATAAAACCAAGGCAGGAACACCATGGCGTTTTTCTCACACATTGCTGGTGGCATCAGCAAACCAACTTTCTTGTATGCATTTCGAGTGTAACCCTTCTTCAGGTCTGGGTAACACCCAAAAACATTGACTGTTCCGTTCCTCTCGATACTGCCTGGCTTGCTGTGTACTTCCAGCCTCCTGTTTGTCTGCTTTTGTTCCCAGCATCTGCAGCTTTTATACAGCCACTATTTTAGTTGAGATGCGAATTAAGAGTGGGGTTTGTAATTCTACGTTGAAAGATCCGAGCAACAGTGCTGTTGATCCAGATTTATTTTGGATCTGCAATTACTTCATCAGTATTATATGTACCAGTATGATTACCCACAGACTATTTACAATCTGTCTGACAGTGGATATTCACGTCATCAAAGATCAGAAGTCCTATGACTATTAACTACTGCCGAGTTAGAAAATTCCAAAATCTAAACTATTTCTGTGCCAAAACTTAACAGACCACCAGAGATATATATGATCTACAGTAAGTGGATGATTGTACATTTGCAAGTCATGTTTGATCTCTCCAATTCAGTATACAAGAGGCTCAGCTGTTTTTGAACTTTGCCAGAACACAACTTAATTATCAATCTAGAGCTGGATCAGACAAATATTCCAACTCCATATATGGAAAAACAGAGATTCCACAATATTTTGAACACTTCCCACAGCTTGGCAGCCATCTTTGTCAAAAGGCTATTAGTGACGAGGAGATTTATTATCATATCAGCTGCACCAGCTCAGCTTTTGCAAACTATTACAGCGAGTGCATTGCAAGCAAAGTCCTGGAGCCTCTATTGTCACCACACTCCCAAACTCCTGTAAGACAGTACTAAAGAAATTACTTTTGTCCACCACATTCTCATATCCACTGGTAGGGCTGTCAAACTAAGATTAATGTTCTTGAGGAGAAGCATTCAAGCAAAACTCCCAAACAATTAATAACAGTGGACATAGTGCCCAAATATCTGAAAATGGTGTACAGACTGCCTCTAAGCCCTGGGCGAGGTCCTGGCTCCTCAACTCTGAAATAGCCAACATTCGAAGGAAGATAAAGAAAACACTGAAGCTCTCCTTGAAGCATGGCAGCATTGACATTAATGACTGGGTCTTGATGCTACCAATGGTGAAAACTGTCCATCACGCTCAATAATCCTTTGAATCACAATATTGTCACGATTAGGCAGAACAGTGGCAAGGGAGGAAAGAAAAGGAAGCAAATCCTGCAGTCTGACTGCCAACATCTTGTGAGATGTCCTTCCCGGTGTTCTCAAAGATCTGCTCAGCCATATGAAAATCTACAGGAGAAATTCACAAACCTTGAAGAGACGTCATCCTCCAACAGAGGGACGACCAATGTTGACAATCGGTAGAGCTAGACTTGGAAACCTAAATGCCCATTTCCAGGTCATAAATGGTGATCTTGAAGGAATCAAGCCAAAATATCAGAGTTGGTTCAGTGGCTGGCCCACTTGTTTCTCAGTCAGAAGTTTGTGTAGTTATGTGTGCCACACTCCAGGAATTTAGGCTGACAGTGCAGTGCAATACTAGGGGAGACACTCTCCTGTGGAAGACAGGATCATAAATATTACAGTGAGAAGGTCATCTGTGCTCAATGTGTCTTTTGAAATAGCATCATGAACATACTGCCAGTTTCCTACTTTCTCCCCATACCATTGCACATTATTTCTACACTGAAATCATCTAATACTTTAATGCTTTATGCTTTTTGAAAACTTCAATTGAATTTGTCTCCACCATAATTCTAGGCAACGCATACCATAAGGCAGTGGAGTGAGGAGTTTTTTCCTCATATCAACAAAAGGCCATAAAGACAGAGGACCAAAAATAGGTTATTCACTCATAGAATCCCTACAGTGTGGAAGCAGGCCATTCAGCCCATTAAGCCCATATTAACCCTCCGAAGAACAACCATACAAATCCATCCCCTACCCTATCCCTGTAACCCGACATTTCTGAACCATCTAGCCTGCACATCCCTGGACACTTTGGGCAATTTTGCATGACCTGTCTACCTAGCTTGCACATCTTTGGACTGTGGAAGGAAACCAGAGCACCCAACAGAAACCCACGCAGACACAGGGGGAATGTGCAAACTCCACACAGAGAGTCAGCTGAGGGTGGAGTTGGACCCTGGTGTCTCGCACTGTGAGGGAGCCATGCAAACCACTGAGCTACTGTGCAGTCCAAAGGATCTGTTCTACCATTCAGTGACATTATGACTAATCTGACTATTCTCAACTCCACTTCCTGCCTCTCAACTGTTTCTCTTTGCAAATCATTTTTAATCTGTGCCCACTGGGTTTTGATCCTTTGACAAATGGAAACAATTTCTCCCAATCTATTTTGTCAAGCCATCCGTGATTTTGAAAACTTCCATCAAATCTCCTCTCAGCCATCTTCTCTCCAAGGAGAACTGTTCCAATTTCTCCAATTTATCTTCATTAACTGAAATTTCTCATCCCGGGAATCATTCTTGCAAACCGCTCCTGCAATGCTGAATGTATTCACATCCTTCCTACAATATACCACTCAGAACTAAACATAATGCACCAACTGAGGTCCAACAAATTGATAAGGATTACATTAAAGTATCTTTAGACAGATGCGAAGAATCCCATGGTACATCTTGAAGAACACCCTGACCATTGTTTATCTCTCAACCACCATTAGCTAAACAGATTAAATGAACAGTAAGCTCACCAATGTTTATTGAATCTTCCAAAATGCATATTTGCTATTTTTGTCAATGTCTATTTTGCAAAAGTACTTCTTTGGCTGTAAAGGATTTTGCAAGGTGTTATATGAATGCAAGTTACTACCTTCTACCTATAGCAGCACCAGTAGAAAAGTGTGCACATAGCAGAAACTAGTGACATGATCATACACTGAATGCCATTGTTTTGTTTATGGTTACACATAATGACAGGAAAATGAAGGAAGTGAGGGGGAGATTCCAAGCAAGAACTGTTAATGCTGGAGTTCAATAAAAATAAATTATGATACAAGTAGAATAGATTCTGTTTTCAGAATGTCAACAAATTCTGTTTATCTCATATACTATACATAAGTATATCACAGCCAGAAGGCTCCATTTGCATTTGTAATTAGGGTAGTGCCGATAGTGTAACGTATTGAAAGCTGACTGATATTTCGCTTGCAACCATTATCCACACTCAAAACGGGAGTTCATACATAATAAATAACTGGAGATGCCTATTATATTGGACATTCACATTGAGATAACACTGCACTGAATATTTATGTGGAATAAAAACTACAAGCGCTGTATTTTTATGAATTAGAAATTGTGACAGATAGTCTTTTCTTGTTTGTGATAGTGCAAACCCGACAAGCAAGAATTAACTGCTCTCCACAGGAATTTGAGGGCTTTTGTTTTTACCTTCCTGTTCTTGGGCCACTCCCTTCTTGTCTGGCTGTTGCGACATGCCATCCCCGACCCAATGCACTGACCTTTCCAAACATCATTCCCAGTAGATTGTCAGTGGATTCAATCTCACTCTAGATTTACCACTCCCACCTGCTGGCTCTCAGCCTGTTCCAACCATCAAGAGCAGGCAAGTGTATTGGACAACCTGGAATTGCACTGAAGAGTTTGTCGGTGGAGTTCTAAATACGCCCTCAGGTTAAAAGGTAAAGTTACCTTAATCTTACTGGACTAAGGCGCTGGTCTCCCAATTGAGAAACAGAGAGAGATGATTGGTGCTGTTCAAGCTGAGGGTCATCATGCCTCACTTGAGGGGAGAGTTTGAGAAGTACAGTCCTTCATCACTAGTTATCGCCATACTGCAAGTCATCAGTGCTAGAACCCTCACCCATTACATATTTCCCTGTTAACTTGGCTAATTCAATGTTCTCCAACCGGTCATCTGCCATGTAGCCTCTATAAATTCGCCCATACGCTAAATTGTATAAAGTTCAGTTCATCCAGCTCCCCTGAATTAATTGACTATTGACTGAAATTGCCCCGCTCCTCAGCCTCCCCAGTCCAGTTTTGGCAATGACTCATTTTTAAAATTCTTCTAATTTATAAATGCCTCCAAGACCTTGCCAAAAGATGTCTCTGTTACCTTCTCTAGCTCTGCAAATCTCAGAGATGTGGGCATCTTCCCAAAGCTTCTTCTGCAATTCCAACTTTCTGCAATTGTGATAGGTATGAGAACAGTTGAAAATTTAGTGTTCCCTCATTACACTGACCAGCAATTTGCATTTAGATCACACTGCTGTTGCAGTCAAAGGTCACAAAGCATTTTACTAGAATGACAGAAATGAGATTTTACAACAAGCCAGATAAGGAGACATTGGGGCAGGCATGCAAAAACCTGTTTTAGGATGGGTGTTAAGGATTTAGAGGTTTAGGGAAGGAATTGCAGAGCTTAAGGCTAAAATTGCTAATGCCATGGCCACCAACAGTGGAATGCGGTAAGTCAGAATTTCAGAAGATGCTAACTTCTCAAAGCCTGTCTATGTTCTAAGAGGCACAAATCAGAAGTGCGATGGAATACATCCCACTTACCTCAGTAAATGTAGCTACAACAACAATTGAGAAGCTTAATGCCATTTAGGACTCAGCAGTGCAATTGATTGGTACTCCATCTAACACCTTCAATATTGCCACCCTCCAGCACTGACACACAGTTGCAGCAGTGTACATGATCTACAAGATGCACTGCAATAACTCACCACAGTTCCTTCAGTAGCAGCTTCTAAAACCAAGATGTTTGCACCTAGAAGGATGACAGATACATGGGAATATCATCATGTGCAGATTCTCCAGTATGCTGCAGACCATCCTGAATTGGAAGTAGTTTACTGTTCCTTCATTGTGGATGGGTTAAAATCATGGAACTACCTCCTTAACAGCACTGTGAATGACCCTACAAACCAAGGACTGCATCAGTTCAAGAACACAGCTCAGGGCCACACTCTCAAAGTAATAAGATTGGGCAATAAATGCTGGCCTAGCCTGTGACGCCCATATCCCATGAATCCCAGAATTGTTACAATGCAGAAAGGCTGATCATTTCTGTATCAGTTCTCTGAGCATTTTGACTTTGTGCCAAATCCTTCTTTATTCCCCCATAATACTGAAGATTGCCTCAATTTCAATAATTATCGAATGCTTTCTTAATGCTCCAGTTGAACACACCTCCATCATACTTCCAGGCTGTGCATTGTCCAGCTACTGGCTGTGTGAGAAAATGTTCCTTTCCTCACATCACATTCGCTTATTTTATGAAACACTTTAAAACAGTGTTAATAAAAGAAAGACTACAGTTGCAGGAAGTCAGAAACAAAATCAGAAATTGTTGGAGAAACTCAGCAGGCCTTTCAATGTCTGTTGACAGAAAATTGAGTCAATGCTCTGGGCCTAGTTATCCTCCTTCAGAACTTTAATACTGTGTCCAATGGTTCTCAATTCTTTTACATATTTCTCCCTAACAACTCCTTCCAGAACCCTCATGATTTTTAAAATTCCTGTTAAATTTCCCCTCTAATGAAAACAGTTTCAATTTCTCCAGTCCATCCTCATAATTGAAGTGTGTCTGATTTGGAAATATTCTCATGAACTCCCCTATATTCTATTCAATGCTTACACATCCTTCCATAGTGTGGTTCCTAGAACTGTAGCTGAAGTTTAACCAGCGTCATACAGATACTTTCCAAACCAACTGTTATAGCCATGTTATTACACTTCCCTGGAGCAGAAGCAGTTTGAACTCAGGCCACCTAGACCACAGGTAGGGACACTATCACTACATCACAAGAGCCCTCAACCAGTGTCTTGTATAAGTTCATCATAACCTCCCTAACCTTGCACTCAATGGGCCTTTTAGTGAAACTTAGAATATTTTATGATTTATTATCTGCACTCTCTTCCTGTCCTGCCTTCTTTAATGACTTATCTACGTGTACACACAGGTATTCCTGCACATGCGTTAGAATTGTACCCTTTATTTTATGCTTTTTCTCCACGTTCTTTGTACGAAAGTACATAACCTCACACTTCTTTGTATTTAACATCATCTACCACATATCCACCCACTCCAACAACTTGTCAATCTCATTTTGGGGCTCCGCACTGCCCTCCTAACAGTTTATACTTCCTCTAGGTTTTGTGCCATCAGCAAAAAAATTGTCTCCTGCACACCCAGATCTAGGTCATTTAAGTCAACCAGGTAAGGCAAGGTTTCCTGTACAAAATCTAAGGGAATCCACTACAAACCTTTCTTCAGTGTGAAAAATATCCATCAGCCATTACTATAAGATACTAAGACCACAGATGTAGGAACAGAAGTAGACCATTTAGCACATCGGGTCTGATCTATCAATCAATGAGATTGTGTTTAATCTTATAATCCTCAACTTTATTTTCCTGCCTTGCTACCATAAACCTTGATCTCTTTACTGATCAGAAATATGTCTCTCTGAATGTAGAACAGGGAACATAGAACAGTACAGCACAGAACATGCCCTTTGGCCCGTGATGTTGTGCTGACTTATTATCTTACTAAGATCAAATTACCCTGCAAACCCTACATTTTACTATCCTTCGAGTGCCTATCCAAGAGTCGCTTAAAAGCCTCAAAAGTGTCTGATTCCACTACTACAGCCGGCAGCACATTCCACATGCCCACCACACTCTGTATAAAAAACCTATACCTTCCTCCAATCACCTTAAAATTATGCTCCCTTGTAATAGTCATTTCCACCCTGGGAAGAAGTCTCTGACTCTACACTCTATCTATGTTTCTCATCATCTTGTACACCTCTATCAAGTCACCTCTCATCCTTCTTCACTCCAATGAAAAAAGCCCGAGCTCCCTCAACCTTTCCTCATAAGACCTGCCCCCCAGTCCAGGCAGTATCCTGGTAAATCTCCTCTGCATCCTACCTGCCTTGAATATTCTTAACCACCCAGCCTTAACAGCCCACTAAGTAAAGAACTCCACAGAGTTACTATCTCGTGAGAGTAGAAATTGCTCCTCATCTCTGTCGTGTATTGGCAACCCGCAAAGGAAAGCAACGTCTCTGCAATTACCCTGCCAAGGTCCCTAAGAACCTTACATGTTCCAATAAGGTCACCTCCCATTCTTCTAAATTCAAAGGTGTAAGGTACCAACAGATTCAATCTCTCCTCATAAGACGATCCTTCCATATCTGGGATCAACTTAGTAACCATTCTGCGGACTGCTTCCAATGACAATATATCATTCATTAGATAAAAGAACGAAATTGTTCACAGTGTTCCAGTTGCTCTCTGAATAGTGTCTTTTGTAGTTTTACAAAAGTTTTCATTCTCTTTAAAATAAAGGCCAACAGTCCATTTGCCTTCCTTATCATTATAATACTCATTCCATTTTTCTGACAGTTTGACAAACTTGCACATCTACACAATTATTCAAAGCTGTGAACCAGTAAATAGTACAAATAGGAGTGCATTCTGTCTAGCCCACTCTATCATTACCATTACTGATGGTGTAAATTGCAGACTTTATAACATCATGTAGCAATTCCACAGAGATCTGTAGATTATTATCTTACTAAGATCAAATTACCCTGCAAACCCTACATTTTACTATCCTTCATGTGCCTACCCAAGAGTCGCTTAAAAGCCTCAAAAGTATCTGATTCCACTACTAATGCCGGCAGCACACTCCACATGCCCACTACTGTCTGTATAAAATAACCTATACCTTCCTTACGTAGATTTAAGGCTGAGATAGTTTGATTCTTGATCATCAAGGCAATCAAGGGTAATGGGGAAAGCACAAGAAAGTGGATGTGAAGAAGGTCAAATCAGATGTGATCCTATTGAATGATGGAGCTGGCTCAAGGAGCTGAATGGCCGACTCCTATTCCTATTTCTTTAGGTCTTATGGTCTAACTGTTGCAGTAACACATAGTATTGCATCAATACCACTCATATTACATATTACAATATGCAGTTTGAATACTTGTCAAAGTGTAGAGCATGCAATTAGGATCACAACATTCCTCTTTATTGTGTAAAATAAATTTGTAATTACAGCAGCAGAACTTTTATTTGTTGAAGTATTTTTTGAAAGTTGATTCTGGGGAATGGGGGAAAACAACATAGACTGAAGCTTCACCCGGGACTCCTAATTATTCTTGACTGGTCCTGGGCCTTCATTGTTACAGCATTATCAAGAGTTCTGGTTAAGCTAGTCATTAATGTTATCCAAGTCCACCTGAAGTTCATGGATGCTTATACTGAGCAAAGTGTTGATACAAATGGTTCCACTCCCTTAACTTAAGAAGACTTGTTTGTGTAGGCTGTATTTGGCTGGAGAAAAGGGGAATCTAGAGGTGATTTCCCTCTGCTTTCCTCATGTTTGAAAGGAACACAAACGTACTTCCCTGCTGACCCTCTGCCAGACACCATTGTCTGAGGTTATAGCTCCTGTACCTTCATTGCCATAGCCTCCACTCGTCCTCCTGATGGCCATACAGTGGTTAAACAGGCGTGAGGGCTGAAAGGCCTCTGCATTTTGCTAACTACAGAAACCAATGTAAGGCATGGAAATATTAATTTCTAAAAACAGTAAAGAACGTCCAATTGATCAGAGCTATGCTCAGCACATAGCAAAATAAGACAAAAGTACAATGAATGTTAGATTAAAGATTAACTAAGGGAAGGTGCTGAATGTACAAAAGGAAGAAATTTCCAGACAATACTAATTTACTGTCAGCCGACAGCTTCTGGCAGATGAATAATAGCCAAGGTGACAGAATATAAAACCTTGAGCTTTAATATCGCTAGTCTGCAACTGAATTAAATACAATTCACAGGTTAAATGCTCTGGAATGGCTCCACAGTCCCCTTAGGAGGTGGCATTGTCTAGAAATAATGCAAATACAAAAAACAGCTGTGATGACATTGCGGTGCTCTTCAGGGATGGCCATTAAAAATATCACCTGACAAGCAAGGAGAAGGAGATTATAACTTGCTAATAGCAGGTACTGTTTACACAATAAATCAATTTGCAGGACAGAATTTCACATGCAGACACTCTTCTGAGAAAGTTAGGAAGAGAGGAGGCAAATACCAGATCTTTTAATTCCAGAGAATGCCAAAGACCTTGCTAAGAATGTCACTTCATTCTGTATTGCCGGGAGGAAATGAACTTCACTGGGGAGAGGAAAAGAAATGCCACACTGTATGGGCTACTTCATCACAGCTGTAAAAATTTCATTACAGAGACGAGCGATGGTAGACAGATAAAAAGTAATGAATTCCTGGTTCTCACAGTGATATGCCACATCCACTCTCCTTGCCTGGCCTGTCATTTTGGAGCAATTTCCAATTTATATAAATTTATTTTCTGTCCCGTTGATACATATCAGCCACCAGTCTCACATTAAGTGGCATGAGACCATTTGGCTGGATCACTAGCTGGAGGGAACTAAACAGCTTCACTGAAGAAAGTTACCTCAAAGCTGGTGATGTCAGCTTGTGCAGGATGCACGCTGAAGCTGGCAACTTGTACCAGAGGATCTGAGAAATATCAGTCATTCCCAGAAGGTGGGAGGATGACAGATGAGGCTTTCAATGTGTTTACTTTGGTTCCTTGATAGACTGTCATTTCTAAATGGCTACTGACAGACAGTAAGCCAGAAAGAAGACATGCGCAGCATCTGAGTCAGCAAACATTAGGGAATATGATCTGAGGGCACAGTCCCTGAAAAATCATTCGCAAGTGAAATTTTGCTGCGATGTTTCTGAAGCAGAATCTTGGTCATTGTTTATGCCACTCAATGCTCATTTTAAAAGGCACATTGAGCCCAGATGACTCTCCCACACAATGTAGACATTTCCCCAGGCTCCAAAATGTTGTACTGGACTCCAACCTTTCTCACTTTCAGTCTTGGGATGTGGGCATCACTGGCAAGGCTGACATTTATCATCAGAAGGATCTTCTTCAAAAGGGTCTAGGCCCGAAAAGTCAGCCTTCCTGCTCCTCTGATGCTGCTTGGCCTGCTGTGTTCATCCAGATCTACACGTAAGGTCATGAAATGTGAAGGATACACATTTGCTGGACACAAGGAACAAATACTCAATTCAGTCATCTGCAAACTGTAAATTTTTTATTTGCAATCATCTCATCACCAATTTACAATGCACGGACAGAGAAAAAGGTGCTCAGGGATCAGATGTTTTCCATAGGAGCTCCACAGTGGAAACAGGCCATTCAACCCATCAGGTACACACTGACCCACTGAAGCGATTCCCACCCAGGCCCATTCTGTAGCCCTGCATTTCCCATGGCTAACCCACCTAACCTGCATATCTTCGGATTGTGGAGGAAACTGAAGCACCTGGAGGAAGCGCATGCAGACACAGCAAGAATATGCAAACTTCAAACAGGCAGTCACCCAAGGATGGAATCAAACCCAGGTCCCGAGTGCTGTGAGGCAGCAGGGCTAACCATCGAGCCCCCCATGCACACTCCACCCCCTCTCTCCAACACCCACAACACCCCCACCCCATCAATGCTGGTTGTATGCTATATGCAATGTATGTTTGTAAATTGAATATGAGCATCTCAGTATTGTTGAAGTTAGCATTAATTATATCTCCAAAGGCTAATGCTGGTCAAAGGTGAACTATTATTCTTGCAAGTTCCAAGGGCACTGTGTGAGCTGCACAACATCGCTTCATTATTTGTGATGTATATTTAACAATGTACTGAATGCGATAAGAAATGGAATAATAGATGTACATGTTGAGCCTGAATGTGGATGGATGATTTTTCCATGTCCTCATCAGGATTCAGCATGTTTTACTGTGTGGTGAAATGTGTTCAGCCCTCATTTGCACTATAGTGACTACACTGATATCTAAGAAGGTCTTTCATTCCATGAGTTCCCAGCATAGGTCATAGCTACTGAGAGTCATCTGAGAGTTGGGATGTTGGATGCTGTGGCTGCCTTCCTCAGAAGCCGAAGGCAAAGGCAGGAGGATCAGTCCCCAAGACAAACCTAAGAGCAGCTGGAGGATGCCTAGGATGAAGAGGGTCAGGGAAAAGGTGAAGCCACAGGGCTTTTCGGGATGTGTTAGATATACTGGAAGACGAGAGCTTTACGGGGAAACAGCAAGGCACAATGCCGGGACATAGTTATGGAACTGCACCTGATGATAGAGCAGGATCTGGGAGCTGCAGGACTGGGAGGCTATGCTTTCCCAGTAGCTATGAAAGTGATAGTCACTTTGAGCATCTACGTGACTGGTTTCTTCCCGGGCATGACGGATGAGCTATGTGGAATCTCCCAGTCGTACTCCCATAGTGCATCAGGGCAATGGTTGATGCCATCTTTGCAACACCACACCAGTTGGTTTCATTGCGCGATGACACGGTCAGTCCAGTAGCCCAGGCACTAGAATTTGGGAACATGGCTGGATTTGCCAGGTACATCGACAGGGCTCATGTAGCACTGAATAGGGCTTTACCATAACAGTACAGAAGTCAGCAACAGGTAGGTGTTCCATTACATCGTGAATTGTACAATATTTGTGGCCGTGATGCAAAACACTGCTTTGAATTGTCAGAACAATTTCAGCCTCGATTGGTTTTATTTGCATTTGCTTTGGATGTGTGAGAAAAAAGTCATGTTTGGAATTACCCAATTGCTTGCCTGTACGTGATATTGCCCCAAACTGTGGGTCCACTGTGGTTATTGGGAACAAAACAGTGTTGGCTTTAGAGGGTGAACGGAGTTGATGTAATTAAGTAGAAGGAAGTCATGTAGTGTGATGGTGAAACTGCGACATGGATGAGAGATTGTGGTCACATGTAAGAGGGAATATCAGCCCTCAGCTATGTGCCATTGGCAGCATGAATTTGTCACTTCTGTGGCGTTACTTTGCCAGTGAAGGGCAATGGTGGATTGCCAACATTTGTTTAGTTGGACAACAGCCTTTCAAAGATCTCACAGGTACAAAGGATAACAAAGTGTGAAGCTGAATGAACACAGCAGGCCAAGCAGCATCTCAGGAGCACAAAAGCTGATGTTTCAGGCCTAGACCCTTCATCAGTGCGGGGGATTGGGAGAGGGTTCTGAAATAAATAGGGAGACAGGGGGAGGCAGACTGAAGATGGAGAGAAGATAGGAGGAGAGGAAAGCGTAGGTGGGGAGGTAGGGAGGGGATAGGTCAGTCCGGGAAGGACGGACAAGTCAAGGAGGCGGGATGAGGTTAGTAGGTGGGAAATGGAGGTGCGGCTTGAGGTGGGAGGAGGGGATAGGTGAGAGGAAGAACGGGTTAGGAAGGCGGGGACGAGTTAGGCTGGTTTTGGGATGCATGGGGGGAGGGGAGATTTTGAAGCTTGTGAAGTCCACCTTGATACCATTGGGCTGCAGGGTTCCCAAGCAGAATATGAATTGCTGTTCCTGCAACCATCAGGTGGCATTGTTGTGGCACTGTTGGAGGCCCAGGATGGACATGCTGTCCGAGGAATGGGAGGGGGAGTTGAAATGATTCACAACTGGGAGGTGCAGCTGTTTATTGTGAACTGAGCAGAGGTGTTCTGCAAAGCAGTCCCCAAGCCTCCGTTTGGTTTTCCCCAATTATCTCTGATCACAGGTACAAAGGATGCCTGTTTTTCAGTGGGAACCTGCTGAGTGGGAAGATGTTCCGGGAATGGCACCTGATAAGATGGTGTTGGAATCAGATGTGAGGAATGCCATACAGATGGGTAAATCAACAATGAGGCAAGATTGATAAGATTTAGTGAGAACATGAGCCCGGCTTCAAGACAGAAATCCTTCCAAATGTCTTGACACAACCAGATTTAGCAAAAAACGACAAGATTCAGCCCAGAGTTAACATTCATGTCCGATGTAAATCTTCTTCAGAACTGAAGGGAGCAGGAAAAATGATGGGGTCCATGCTGTAGGAAAAGTAGATAGGAGGTACAAATGGAAGTGAATACTGGAGACAACATTAGTACAGAAGGAATAGAGATGAAAACACCAGATATTAATGGTAAGTGTTAAGAGCAAAAACTAGATCAGTTCTGCCTGGAGTAAATCAATGCGCATTTAACTGTAAAATGCCAAAGTAGAAATTTACATGTCTTGATTTCATAAACAACCTTTAGTACTGTTGCCGAAGAGAAACTTGCCAATTTAGAGTTGTTCAAATGATCTAGCCTGGGTAGTTTTTTTGATGGAGGGAGCTTCAGATTTCCAATACCCTTTTTGAGAAGAAATGATATCACACTGGTA
The DNA here is from genome assembly GCF_030684315.1 of Stegostoma tigrinum. Taxonomy (NCBI): domain Eukaryota; kingdom Metazoa; phylum Chordata; class Chondrichthyes; order Orectolobiformes; family Stegostomatidae; genus Stegostoma; species Stegostoma tigrinum. The sequence continues at coordinate 49,122,358 of NC_081358.1, forward strand.
GGTTAGGTCTAATTGTAAGATTATGACTCCGAGTCCTCAATTCCTCTACCAGAGGAAATCGTTTCTTTGTGTTAACTTATTAGTAATTATCCTAAAACACCTCTACTGATTAACCCTTGACCATGTATACGCAAGGGAATAGAAGCCTAGTCTATAAATTACATCCTCATCACTTAAATCTTATTGTCCAGGTATTATTCTATGAAGAGGAAAGAAGGAAGGCAGGACAATTAAGGAAGCTGTTCACTAAATCAAGAGACAACCATGTTTTGGATATTGAGGTTTAGAATTTCCACAGTGCTGCTCCTAAACTTCCACTTCAAATAACACCACAGGAGCCAGTATCCTGCAAACAAGAGACCGTTTACTTACACATGGAAAGTCCTTGATATTGATCCAGCTCTCTCAGAGCCAGCTCTCAAAATGACCAGGATGTCTGACACTCCTGTTTATATCTGTCAGCCGAGGCTCCCTGATTGGACCAGATTGACAGCTCCAATCAGGGAACTCATATTCTATGAGGTCCACCTGGTTGACCTTGTTACAATCACTACAGGCACTAAAACTCTGAATACTTCAAAGTTTATCTTTCAAACAACAATGGCATCTATCTAACATTATTGAAAATTGTCCAGGCCTGTTGTATCCATAAAAACCAGGACAAGTCCAACCCTGGCCAATTACTGTTCCATCAGTCTGTTCTTGATCATCAGTTAAGTGATGGAAGGTGCCATTTACAGTGATATCAAGTAGCACTTGGTCAGCAATAACTTCCTCAATGATGGTCAGTTTGGGTTCTACCAGGGCCACTCTGATCCTGACCCCATTAGAGCCTTGGTTCAAACATGGACAGCAGAGCTGACTTCCAGAGATGCAAGTGATAGACCTTGATTGTGTATAGCATCAAAGAGCCCTTAGCAAAATATCAGTCATGGGAATTGAGGGCAAACTCTCTGCTGGTTGGATTCAAACCTGACAAATAGCAAGATGGTTGTGGTTGCTGGAGGTCAGTCATCTCACCTCCAGGATGTCTCTGCAGGAATTCCTCACACTAGTGTCTCAGGCTCAACCATCTTCAACTGCATCATCCACACCCTTCTTTCTGTCACTGCATCAGAAATGAGGATGTTTGCTGATGATTGCACAATGTTCGACACCAGTCACAATTCCTGAGACACTGAAGCAGTCCATGTTTAAACGCAGCAAAAACTGGACAACATCCAGGCTTGGGATAAAAGAGGTTAGGCAATGACCATCTCCAATAAGAGACAATCCAACAACTGCTGCTTGATGTTGAATGGCAATATCATCACTGAATCCCCCACTATCAACACCCTGGAAGTTATATTGTTCAGAAACTTAACTGGATTAGCCATACAAATATGATGGCTACAAGAGCAGGTTAGAGGCAAGGAATATTGCAGTGAATAGCTCACCTCCTGTCTCCTCAAAACCTGACTACCACCTACAAGTCACAAATCAGGAGTGTGATGAAATACCCTCCATTTTCCTGGATGAGTGTAGTTCCAACAACACACAAGATTTGTACTATCCAGAACTAAGCAGCCCGCTTAACTGGCACCATATCCACTAGCATCCACTTCCTCCACCACCAAATCTCAAAAGCGGTAGTATATATCATCTACAAATTATTTTCAGAAATTCACCAAAGTTCCTGAGAGCGCATCTTCCAAACCCATAATCCTGACCAACTAGATTAACAATGGCAGAGATTCAAAGAAGCACCACTACCTGTAAGTTCCCCTCCAAGCCACTCATTATTCCTAATTTGTAAATATATCACCATTCCTTCAGTATATTTGGAACAAAATCCTGGAATTTCCTCCCTAACAGCATTTTGGGTCTACCATGTAGACTGCAGTGGTTCAAGAAGGCAGCTCATCACCACTTTCTCAAGGGCAACTCATGATGGGCGATAAATGCTGGCTCAGTCAGTGCCACTCACATTCCACTCGTGAATTTAAAATAAAAGTTCTAATCGAGAAGGAAAAGCACTCATTTAATTCAGGGTCAGTGAATGTTTAATTTTTCAAAGTTCGTTTAGGATTTTGTAAAGCGAACACCTGCACAGTTAACATTTAAAAACATGGGCAGTACACCTAAATGCATACTTAACCTGAGTACTGCCAGGAATATGCAACAATTTTTCTTTCAAGGTGTTTCCTTGGATATGGTCCAAACATTAAGAGTTGGACTTGGGAAAAAAAATTCAGTACTATCCATTAATATTAATCTACTTAATTTCATGAGAGTGCCATGAGAAAGCTGGTTGGACTAGAGTCAGAGGTGCATTGAGTGTGGACAGTATCCTGCCTAAGGCTTTCCCATTATAATGTAAACAGTAGTCTATTCATTCAATGAATTAGCTTTGAGGTTACAATCAGATTAGAGAGTCAATTAATATTCTAGCTTCAATTGGAAATATGTGAACAATGCTACCATTTCCAGAGCTATAACTAGAAGCTGGCAAAGTGAGTTTCTAGTTGTAGCTAAATCATTGACTTCAACCCCCACATCACAAAGTGTAAAGGAGTTCTATATTCCTCTACACTATTCCTAATCTAGTATTGCACTATATAACTGAAGTCAATCAGAAGTGATGTCTCCAAATAAGAAACATCTGAGTTCTCGGCATTCTGTACAGCCTGAACTTTGCCATGAAGTGGTTATTTCATCTCCTAATTATTTCAAGAGCTGAAACATGCTGGAATACTTTTTCAGCCATTTAATTACATTATATCTGTAAGGTATGTCACCAATATACTACAGCATGGCAATCTGAACACTTCAGAAGCCACTCTTGATCAAGTGTGAAACCATTCAATGTTATACATGCTTTGGGGAGATAGTCCACAGTGAGATAACAAAATATGTTTTCCAATTTCTTCCCTCTTTCCCATGTTTCAATAAACAGTCCAACACCACAAAATAATTTATTTACTTCTTGGCAATAACATGGGTTAACAACGGTATGGCAATTAAAAAAAAATTCCTACAACTTTGTTCTCATGAATTTCCATTCACATCAGCATTTAGTCATTTCAAATGCCCAGTCCAAACCATGCAAGCACACACATGTCTAACCAACGCCCATGATCATTTTATTGTGGGTATATACTTTGAATGTTATAAAGTTCAGGATTTATCTTATTGTAATTCTAAATGTGACTAAGAACTCCATTTTATTTTAAAGATTTAATTCCCTTCTTGTGTTGTTGTTCCACAAGTTCCAGCAAATACCTTGGCAGCACTTCATGCATGAGGCCACACATTTTGGGCTGGCATGTTACTAAACAGTGGAAAGCGGAATAACTAAGTCCCATTCTAATCTCATCACCTCACCTAAATCACTTCTCTACACTGGTAAGTCAGAGTTATGCGTCGACAATCAACAGGAGGAGTGAATGGATCTTTCTCATCTCTAAGTCAGAGACATTGAAACTATTGCAACAACAAATGACCTTTCTCTTCGGTGTAGTATAGGTCCAGATGGTGAATTTATTCACTGAGCCACATGGGGATTCTATTGTAATTGTTTACATTGAGCCAAATTACTGTATTCTAATGTTTGACAAATATGAGGATTAGGATTGCAATTCTCTTTGGTCCTGCCTCATAATGCAAATTCTGTGTTCCATTTTACACATGGTCCAACTTTTCCTTTCAACTGAACAAAACTCAGGAATAACACTGCCATACCTTCTCTTGTTCAGGGATAGGAAGACTACCACATCTGAGCTGAAATCAGCTAACTCCATGTCAACTAGAGATTCAATCTGCCTCCTTCTGGTTTATGTGGCATTTCTAACATTGGAAAAGCCTGGCGAGACATTAGGGTAGCCCAAAAATGGTAATTAGCTACATCTTGCAATTAAAGTTTGTTAACAATGCACAGCATGAGTATTGTGCAACTGGCCAAGTATTCAGCACAGCTGGAGTGATATGCTTTGAGTGTGAATCTTCAGAAGTAGTTAGTTCAGGGCTTTCCAAATTGGGCATCTGGATCCCGACTGGGATTGTGTGCTGAAAGTTTGAAGTCACAAGAGCCCAAGATAGCAATAACTGCCAATGCAGCTTCACTCTGCTTCCCCCTGCTTTTAGAGGTCTTCTCTCCTTCCAGTTCCCACAACTGTCAGCTTCCACCAAAGAAATGTGACAATTTTCTAGCCTCAAAATTGTGTCACAGTGAGAAGAATTTTGGGAAGTACATTTCCACTACTACAGCTTGACAAAAATGGTATTTCATCTTTCAGACTCATTGTTTGTAACAATTTGCGCATTAACTGCAAGCTGAACACCCCACAGGACAATTAAATCAGGTAATTGCTAAATACTCTTTTAATAATACAGAGTCATAGAGATATTCAGCCTGGAAACAGACCCTTTGGCCCAAAACATCCACGCCGACCAGATAGCCCAAATTAATCTAGTCCCATTTGCCTGTCTTTGGCCCCTAGCCCTCTAAACTCTTCCTATTCATACACCAGATGCCTTTTAAATGTTGCAATTGTACCAACGTCCACCACTTCCTCTGGCAGTTCCATACAGGCACCACACTCTGCATGGAAATGTTGCCCTTAAGTCCCCTTTAAAACTTTCCCTCTCACCTTAAACCTATTGTCCACTACTTTAGAACACCCTACCCTGGGGGTAAGGACCTTGCCTCTTCACCTTATCCATGCCCCTCATGATTTTATAAACCCCTACAAGGCCACTCCTCAGCTTATTCAGCCTCTGTTTACAGCTCAAGCTGTCTAACCCTGGCAACATCCTTGCAAACCTTTTCTGATCCCTTTCAAGTTTCACAACATCTTTCATATAACAGGGAGACCAGAATTGAACACAATATTCCAAAGCGGCCTAACCATATAATAATTGTAAATGATTTCCAGTCAATCTCTCCAGCCCAGAATGGAAATAATTTTATTACATAGGAATATGATACATAGGCATGGGAATGCTTACCTTCGGGTACTGAATTATTCTTTAGAAATTTAAATAACTCAATTCTTTTACTTGTTGTCTCTTTACTCTCATTTTTCCTCAGCCAAACTTTCATTCCTCTCTTTATTTCTTTTTCACCACCTAACTTGGTCCTAATTCACTCACTCTATTCACCCTTGTACTTACCTCTGTATTGTTCTTGAACCTTAAATTACTGCGTGTTATGGGCATATGCTGTTGTTCCCAACAGGCACTGTTTCACATTTCATCCTATGTCTTTATTGAGAATTACTTTTAAAAAGCTGTTTCAATAAAACTATACAGTTATTCCTCAAGTTGTCTGAGATAACTGTAAATTGCTTTGGAGTTCGCTTTGATTGAGTACTTTCTGCTTAGTTCACTCACACTCTTCCCATTGATACATATCTGGCTTCCTTCTTTGAGCACTCATTGATACGTATCTTCTGACAACTTTTGCAAGTCCTGTCACAGTGAAACTGTTTTCAGAGGTTAACATAAAGGACAAAATTTCCTGAAAGAGGTCATGCATATTCCTATTCTGGATGCAGATTAGTTAGTAGGGCATCTGATCAAGCAAATTTGTTGGTTAAAGTATTTTCAACTTATCATCCATTGGCTGAGCCATTCGAGGATTTCTTTCTGTCAAACTGTGACTACCTGTCTGCTTTCAATCAGTCTCTGCTGGTTACAGCCAGGTTGCTATAATTAACTGTTTTAGATACTAGCTTGTCTTGCAATGCAAAAAGTTGACCTCAATCCACTGTTGCAGATTGGCACATTCTAAGGTCCAAGTCTACACACTGAGGGATGCACTAAAGCTTTGGGATGGAAGCTGTCAAGGCCGAGTGGGGCAAGACCACTGTTTAAGTTCTTGCAAAATACAGTGGAGATCCATTCAGTTATCAGATCTTCTTGATGCCTCAAATGTATGCAAGTATAGTCTCATATAAGTAAGAACTCCCTTGGGCTTTTTTTACAACAGCTGGTAAAGCCAAATTTCCAATGTTTGTTTGTTTTGTGTGCAAAGACTGTGCAAAAATGCTTCAGTAATTATTTATATAAAGACTTTTTATGAATAAAGTATAAACGTGCAAGATTTTTTTTTTAAAATCTGCTTGAGATCTTTTCATAATCAACCTGTTCAGAAGTGGTCCACACGTCCAGAGCAGATGGGACTTGAACCCAAGTCTGCTGACTCAAAAATAAAGACACTACCACTGCACCACAACTAATTCAAGCTTAATTCAAATTAGATTGCTCAGTTCAGCAGAACTCTTTCCATGAATAGGTATCAATCTAATTGACAAATATTGCACCCACCCACTTTCCCTATTACAAACTTGGCTCTGAACACTTATCCCAGTCATTAACCCTTTCCTTATGTTAATTGTACCTCTGTGAGCAAACCAAACCTGAAACCTGTAACCCACTACATTACTGATCGTGACAGTAATAATGATAAACTTAATAGCCATCTGCGGGTAACCAATTTATATAGTGAAAGACTTGTTACCTGAGAGAAAATGCATTCAAGGTTGCTCTCATGCTTTGGCAACAGTTACTCCAATCAAGTGAATGTATCTCTGTCAGTTCGCAACAAACAACTGCGCCTCCTAGTCGCAAACCATTTCCACTCCCCCTCCCATTCTTTAGATGACATGTCCATCATGGGCCTCCTGCAGTGCCACAATGATGCCACCCGAAGTTTGCAGGAACAGCAACTCATATTCTGCCTGGGAACCCTGCAGCCTAATGGTATCAATGTGGACTTCACCAGTTTCAAAATCTCCCCTTACCCCACCGCATCCCAAAACCAGCCCAGTTCGTCTGCTCCACCCACTGCATCCCAAAACCAGTCCAACCTGTCTCTGCCTCCCTAACCTGTTCTTCCTCTCACCCATCCCTTCCTCCCACCCCAAGCCACACCCCCATCTACCTACTAACCTCATCCCAACTCCTTGACCCGTCCGTCTTCCCTGGACTGACCTATTCCCTCCCTACCTCCCCACCTATACTCTCTCCACCTATCTTCTTTTCTCTCCATCTTCAGTCCGCCTCCCTCTCTCTCCCTATTTATTCCAGAACCCTCACCCCATCCCCCTCTCTGATGAAGGGTCTAGGCCCGAAACGTCAGCTTTTGTGCTCCTGAGATGCTGCTTGGCCTGCTGTGTTCATCCAGCCTCACATTTTAGTATCTCTGTCTCGTGTCAGTTTACTGCAGTGCTCTACACAACAATCAGTGTCAGCATCTTCAATAATAGATACATCTCAATTGATTACTTGCCTTCCTTCCTTCCTTCCATTACTCCATAAAATGTTGTCTGCAGAAAATGAAAAGTTTACTTGGCCTTTGAGAATATTCTGGCTCACATTAATGATTCACATTATATTAGACCTTCCCAAGTTGTGATTCATAATTTATTATAAAGAAGCAGCTTTGAATAACTACAATTTTAAACACAGTTTGCTATGGTGACTTGAAGTAAAAGAGTAACTCTTGTGCAATTATATTAAAACTCTACTTCAAACATAGCTTAAAGATTGTCTTGCTCAGACTAAGTTCTTTTTATATATTAGAACAAAGTGAAAGTGGAATTTGAAATTCATTATTTAGCAAAAAGAATTACTTCAGCTTTTCAATTTCAATTTCCATTTTCAAAGTTATTTTTCCATGTTTGAATGGAGGCAATATGATCTCAGCTGAATGCATAATTTCTCATCTTACTTAAAGAAAACAATAAAACAAACAAGATGAAAAGGCTTTGTAGAAAAATTGCAAAAATACTCTACTCAAAAATTTCATATTTTTTTCTCATGTCACCGTATAGCTTGAGTAGGCTTTCTTTAGCATTCTATCTGGTGACTATGTTTTATAAGACAATTTCAAAATCTTATTGGTTTTCTAATATTTTATCATCCATAGCTCAAGTACCTATTGACACCATTGTGCTTTAATCATGGGGCTTTGATGTTGAAGTCCAAGAGGAGCTGTATGCGGCTATAAGCCACCACTTCAAATTCCTTTTCAATCCGCAAGTGCACTGCCTAAAAGGCAAGTCTTTTGGTTCGTTGCCAACTGATGCTTCGCCCTGGGCTGTTGTCCTTTGCAGTTTTCTCATTCTTGTCAGCAGTGGTTTTCTGTCACCTTCAGGGATAGGAGGCACATTACGCATCCATCTTAGCCACAATAGATTTTGAAACTGTTGGTGATTCTGAATCACATACTAATCATTAAACTAAGTGAGCTTAACCAGACCCTCCACTTCAACTATTATGCTGAATGCTAACATGTGACAAAAAAAAATTATTTCCCACAAAGTCATTTCAATGGCTGATGATGATTCCTGTGGGTTGGTATGTAAAGCATGACATAGTAGGATTGTTGTACAGAGCCCATATTCCTGAGCAGTGACAAGTCAAGTTCAAATGTTAAGGTGGCCCAGTTACTACAATCTACTTTCAAAGGGGAAGCCTTCATATCTGCCCAAGTGACATCCAATCAAAAGCACGTGCACAATTTGTTGACCGGATTGATTTGACTAACTTTTCATTGCCCACCCCTCACCCATTCTTCTCCCGAAACTGAGTGATCACAATCTCATTAGCAAAAACTTACCAGCAGCATGAAGCAGAATGCGCTGCTGTTGAAGACAGAAAGGACTGCAGATGCTGGAAGTTAGAGTCAAAAATTGTGGAGCTGGAAAAGCACAGCAGATCAGGCAGCATCCGAGGAACAGGAGCGTGCTTTGTTGGAAACCAAGCAGAGGGCTGCGCTGTTATTGGGGAAGAGGAATTCCACTTTGGTACCTCCAGTTAATTACCTTCATAATGAGTATAATTTCCTATCTACTTCATCAATGGGCATCCCAGATCTTCACCAACGTTCCTTAGAAAAAGACTGAAGGAGGCAGGAATAATGTAGGATTTTGGCTTTTTGCCAATTTCTCTGTCCCTTCCACCTTCAAACCCAACTCCAACGGCCAGTGAAAATTTCCTTCTGTAAATCAGTGGATGGTCCTCACAGAGTTATGTGGTCGTACATCTCTGATTAACCAAAGGAGTGACTTTTCTGCTTGTTCCATGTTTCAAAAAATAAGTCAGAGGTTCAAATATACACCTGAGCAATTTTTAAACACACACAGAACTTCTTTTTTGAAATAAAAGTCATAAAGAACAGTACATGCTGACTCAGCAAGCAAAGGCCTTGGTAGCCAGGACCACATCTCCTCTGCTCAAGGCAGCCATGGGTTTGGCAGCACCTGGCCCCTGAATGCGAAACTCAGCTGCTCACGGCTCATGCAGCTGGTCCTGCCGCATCCACGTGGCTTCCTGTTCGATAGTATTTTTTGTTTTGGTTTCCCAGGCGGTAGGAGGCCAAGGCCCCATGTACCTTTGTCCTCGTTCCATCTCGGCTGGCACGATCAGAAGATGAGCCAGCACTCCATTCGTTGACCTGCAGTCAGGACCCATCAGTCTACGTCCAGCATTGGAGGAGGTGTGGGCCCCTTGCAGCTTGGCCATCACCAGCTGGATGACAATTGAAAAGGAACACTTGCCAGGACCGCAAGGACAGTGGTTCTGGAAAAGCAGAGAGGGTGAAGTCGACGGAGAGGGAATGATAAACCTTTGAAGCTATTTCAGTTTTAGTAATATCAATTTAATATTAATTTATTAGTATTTTACCATTTATACAATTTATTCAGTAATTTCTTCTGTATTGTAAGATGGCTCCTGAATGTAGCAACATTATCCACTGTTTACTGTACCTAGGTACAAATGACAATACATTAGATAAATAAATGAATGAATATTGCTCCCATTTGGAAAAGCTGTTCATTGGAGTTACTCCAATAACCACCTTCAATTCTGAGCCACTCCTGTTGTGGGTAACATGACTGCTTAAAACGTCCAAATAAAGAAAGCTGATTTCCAGTATTACTACTGGGGGGGATTTAGCAGTGGAAAGGTTTTCTTTTGTTCTTTCCTGAGATGTGAACATCACTGGCAGGGGCAAAAATATTTATTGCCCTTCCCAAATTGTCCTTGAACACCTGGTCTTGAGACACTTTCTTCAACTATTGCAGTCCATGTTCCATAATTGGACCCTTAATAGTAAAGAGAGAAAGTTCCAGGATTTTGACACAGCGTCAGTGAAGAACTGATGATATATTTGTCACTAAGAATGGCGAGTGGTTTGGACGGGAACTTGCTCATGATGGAATTCCCATGTATCCCATTGTACCTCTAAATGGCAAAGGTCAGGATTTGGCACTTGACCTGATCAAGCAAGTGAGGAACTCACAGTATATTCTGCTGGATTCAGGTCGATGTAAGATTCTAGTGTCGCGTCATATTGGCCGGTGACCATAAATACAGTTTTCCTGCTAAAGGAGATGAGTTACATTGGGCTGGGGTCTAAAAGATTATGATTTTATAGTTTAACTGTAAACAAATTCTGGAGAAGATCCATTGTTACATTTTATGGTATCATTACAGGATAAATATGGAGCCACTTTGTAGTTTCATTTTCAAAGCAAATTGTGTGAAGTAAAACAGCTTTAGGTCTCAAGCCAAAAAAACTATGTTCTAAATTGGCTTTGCCTTTTAACTTAAAGCTCCTTAAAGAGAAACAGTCATTTTATTTTAAAGTATGTGAACATTACTTTGGAATCAAGTTTCATAATTAGCTTTGTATGTAGTCTTTCTGACTTGTTTTTACAAGTTAAATTTGTATTGGCCCCTTGTTACTTTATGTTATTTACCTTCAATTCATTATATAATGATTTGTTACAAGGTAACCTGGGTTGTACAAATCCTTTTCTAGGCTTCTTCATGTGGTCTTTTTGGCTTTTTGAGCACAGTGATAAGGTTTGATTCCTGATAATCATGTGGTCTGGTCTAATGAGAACTCTAGTAAAACATGTGACTGCCTGGTGTATGTTCACTATGTCTCTGGAGAACAAATAAAAACCCTGTAAAGAATCCAATATCTTTTCAAAGAGGTTGATACATTAGGAAATTAGTCAGGGTAGAACAGAAAGTGAGATTAATAAAATGACCATTGCTCTTAAGAAAACAGTCCGGAATTGGCCAAGCATCATCTAACTGATCTGAGATTATCATGAGCTTTCCATGCAATGGCAAATTAATCAAAACTTGGGATGACCATGCAGAGATAATACCTTGAAAGGGGTAATATTTTTTAGCCATCGTCTTTATTGAAGATCCCTCTTTTGTACTTATTGTGCTAAACATAATGAATTCAGTGAAACCTGTGAAAATATGTTCAGATATGGAGTGATCTTGTAATAGGTCAGAAATGGAAGATCTTTTCAGAATAGCCCTCTAAAATCAGTCAATAATTGTAATTAAATTAAGTCTTACATTTAAAGTTAAAATGAATGCCACGGCTTATGTACAACTTGTAGATGGTACACACGACATACTGTTGGGAGAGAGAATGAATGTGAATAGTGGTTGTTGTAGGGCTAATCAAATTTGATTTCCTCCACCGGATTGCATAGTGAACATACACCAGGCAGTCAGCTGCACCAAAAAGATAACACAGCATGGAGGTGGAGGAACACAGCAGGCCAGGCATTATCAGAGGAGCAGGAAAGCTGATGGTTCGGGTCAGGGCCCTCCTTCAGAAAATTCATTTCTGGTCAATTCGGGTCCAGACCCGAAACGTCAGCTTTCCTGCTCCTCTGACGCTGCCTGGCCTGCTGTGTTCCTCCACCTCCATGCTGTGTTATCTCTGACTCCAGCATCGGCAGTTCCTACTCTCTCTGCATCAAAAAGTTACTCAGTTAAAGCTAGCTGATCTCAGCCAGGACCTTATCTCAACTAGTTTCAGCACTCCTCCTTCATGAATTAAAAAGCATGGCCAACATTCCCTATTGTGTATTGTAATCTAGTTGAACCTACTGGAAAGTGCAAATATCACATGAAGAGGGAATTTGACTCGAGCAGGATGAATAACACCAATCCATGTTTCCCAGTCCTCACACTCTGCATGAAACTGAAAACTCCATCCATCTCCTGAAGTTGCCATTAACAGCATTCCATATCCGGGGAAAGGTGCTGTTTTAAATTTTGCAGAGGTTTCCATCATGATAGAAAGGGTTCTCCAGCGAGTCCTCACCCACAGTTTACATCCTTCAGAGGAAAAGAGACAGCAGAGAAAAGAAACAGAATTTGAGGTGAAATTAAAATAAATTGATTCTTGTTGAAGTTTGTTCAGGCTGCAGTGGGCAGTAAAGATTGTGTGTGCTCTGTCAACTGCTGCCTGAATGTAATGTATAAACTTACTTAATAAACCTCCTCTCTGTCTGAAACAGTGTTATTATCTTTGGCCATTTTATGTGACACAATAATATTTGTTTTAAATGGGTCCGGGCCCAAGGACTTCTGTTTTAAAAACTGATATCCTTTTATAAAGTTATAACAGAACTGAGCACCTCGAGTTGATTCCAGGAAATCCAGTTAGTGTTTTGCCTGTCTGAGGGGAAGTGAAAAAAAAAGTGGATTTTTGCAACAACTGTCGTGCTCTTGAACATTCCCAAAGGGTCACTGGACCAACAAAGTGCTTTGAAGCATTATCCCTATTGGAAAGTTGGTATGTGCTCTTCTTTCTCTCCATGCAATTGGCTCCTCTCATTAGACAGCAATATCGACATTTGTTTATTTGATTTGATTTGTTATTATCACATGTATCAAGATACAGTGAAAAGTTCTGTTTTGCATGCAATCCAGGCAGATCATACCATGCAAAGTTAACAGGGGTATTAGAACAAAACAACAAATACAATGTGACGGTTGGAGAGAAGCTGCACAAAGAGCAAGATCAACATTAAATTTAAAATTTCAGAGGTACATTCAGAAATCTAATATCAGTGGGCAAGAAGCTGTTCTTGAATCTGTTGGTGAGTGTGTTTAAGCTGGAGTAGAAGGGGTCTTTGATTATGTTAGTGCCTTTCTCTGAGGAAGGGTCGCTGGACCTGAAAAGTTAACTCTGATTTCGCTCCACAGATGCTGCCAGGCCTGCTGAGCTTTTCCAGCAATTTCTATTTTTGTCTCTGAATGCTTTCTGTGGTGCACCTATAAAAATTGGTAAGCGTCTTTATGGACTTGCCGAATTTCCTTAGCCTCCTGAGGAAAGAAAATTGTTGTTTATGTTCAACATTGGGATTTACACTCGTCTGAAGACTCAAGTGGACACTACATGTTTCACTTCATGGAGCTAAAAGTCAATTTATTTTCAGTTGTCCAAGCAGCTGGGTGCATCGGAAGTCATGGAAATTCCAGCAGGGGAGTCCATCCCTCCAGACCATCTTATTTCTCCATTATTAACCTTTAAAAGTGGATTGCATTTTCAGGACCAAGAGCAGCATTGGCAGATCCAGCCTGAGTTTTCAGCCTTGACATCTCTCTTTCACCTGCTTCATTATTATCCAATGTTGAGGTCTTGAGAAACTCAATCATTATTGAGCAAATATCATAGGGGCTATATTTTACAAGACCTACTGCTCTCATCCAGCTAAAACTGTGAGCAGGGATCCTGACCTCAAGGGCAATGGTTATATCACATAGACAAAACAGCGGGAGTACCATCAACTACTTTAAGATGAGATTGCCATTTTAACTCAGGAGGGAAGCACAGTTTAGAGAACAACTATCCAATTGTATCGGAGTTGGTTTGTCATATGACGTGGTACAGGACATTGGTGAGGCTCCTTTTGAATTACTATGTCCAGCTCTGGTTGTTCTCTTATAGGAAAGATACTATTAAGCTGGAGAGGGTTCAGAAGAGATTTACAAGGATGTTGCCAGGACAGGAGGGTTTGAATTATTAGGAGAGGTTGGATAGGCTGATACATTCTTCACGAGAGTGTACAGGGTTGAGGGGTTACCTTATAGACATTTCTAATATCGTGAGGGGTATAGATAAGGTGAACAGCAGGTGTCTTTACCCCAGGGCAGGGGATTTCAAGACAAAGAGCATATTTTTAAGATGAGAGAAGAAAGATTTAAAAAAGACGAGGGGCATTTTTTTACCCAGGGAGTAGTTTGTGTGTGGAATGAACTTCCAGACGAAGTGGTATTTGTGGGCACTGTAAGAATGTTTAAAAGTCATTTGGATAAGAACATGAATAAGGAATGTTTGGTGGGGTATGGGCCAAGCAGAGGCAGGTCGAACTAGTTTAGTTTGAGATTATGGCCAGCATGGACCGGTTGGACTGTTTTGGTGCTGTTAGACTCTAAGACTGTATGACTCTAACTAGAAGCCAGCAATTCTGTAGTGCCAGCAGTGCCACCTCTGAGTGGTGGTAACTGCTAAGTATAGATGTAGTTCTACAACTTTGAGGAGCCGGGTTTAAAACAGCACTAGGTTAAAAGTGGTGGGATGGCAGAGTGGGCGTCAGTGATAACCTTATGGGGTAAAAGACATCATCAACAGACCTGGGAGATCCTAAAGGTGGCTTTAAACACAACACATTGTTAGCCACTAACAGTCCCCATTGATAGCTATTCAGTTTCCTAGCCTGATCATTACCCACTCCTTTGTCTATCCAACTGTTCTACTCTCTCTTTGGGGTCTATTTCCAACTATCATTTACTCCTTAAGCACTTCTCCCACTCTATTTTCTCCAGAAAAAAAAACATTTTCCTGGTTACCATCAGTTCTAAGGAAGGGTTACTGGATCCGAAATGTGAACTCTAATTTCTCTCTGCAGTTGCTGCCAGACCTACTGAGATTTTCCAGCAAATTCTATTTTAATTTGGGATCATAAAGGCGGCTTCCCTCCCACACAACACCAGCTCACACAACCAATGGCTTGTCCCTTCCCTCTCACTACTCACAGTAAAATACCAATGGGGGCAGGATGACGCCATTAGTTGGATATTTATTGGCCTCAGTGGGCCCAAGGGCTAGCAGTATTACTACTGCTGGTGAAACAGTATAAAGATCAGCCCATGGACACATACAACACAAAATGAGATGACTGAGATGCGATAAACTACACAAAGTTTGAAAAAAAATTGAAAAGTTCTTCTAACAAACAGTCTGAATATTCCAAATCTGATTTACAAGCAAAGCAAAATAAAACTGTAATTAAATTTAAAGGATGCCTGGAAGAAGAATAGCAATTTAATCAGATGATAATGTGCATTGATTAATTCGATCAATTCAAAATCAAACATTTATAAAGGCCAAGAAAAGGGAAACTCTGTATTTGAGTTGTTGCATGATAATACGGCATGCAAAAATTACCTTTTTATTAATATTCAATGTTATTCTTTGTTTGTTGCAATGTCACTGATTGAGATTTTAACAGAACAATGTTATTCTTTGGTCATTGTAATGTTAGTGATGAAGTTTTCCTAGAATGAAATCTGATTACATGTATATTCTTGAACGAAAATGAAATTTGGCATGCATCAGTTCCGCTTCATAACATTACATTGAA
This sequence comes from Stegostoma tigrinum, assembly GCF_030684315.1. Classification (NCBI taxonomy): domain Eukaryota; kingdom Metazoa; phylum Chordata; class Chondrichthyes; order Orectolobiformes; family Stegostomatidae; genus Stegostoma; species Stegostoma tigrinum. Next base: position 49,137,816 of record NC_081358.1, read on the forward strand.
GTCAATCAGACTCTGGCAGGCTGTATCAAAAGGAAGTGTTTGATTATATCATTGTAATTCTAGAGCTTATTGTTAATGGCACACAAAACCTGAACAGAAATGTCAATACTCAATGATTTTCCAAGTTGGCTGAATTCCCTGAGTTGCAATGGGGAGATTGGGGTTCACTGTGTGTATCTGCTGCATGATCCTAGATAAATTCACATTGTTGATCAATTGCTGTATAAGGGGATGAAATAGATTATTAACTTTACTAGCATTAACTTGATTCATTCATTAAAAAAAACTTAGCTTTTTTGCAATTCCCCTGCATTCCAAACAAATGCAAAATCCTGGGAATGCATGGTCTATCGTAACTTAAGCCATTTTGTTCAGTTCTAGTTATTATTGGCTGCAGCTGAGAGTGATGTATTAACTGACAACTAGGCTCCACTGGTAAGATTCCTGTCTCTGAGTTAGGTTGTGGTTTCTATATGCAGAGGATTGCTGAAGTGTGGAATGCTTTGCCACAGAGTCTACTTGAAGCAGGCAGTACTGCATCTGTTAAATGGAAACTACGGAAATATTTGATGTGGAGCCAGATATTGGGCCATAGCAAGAGTGGGCTAAAGAAATTGGCTTGTGATTAACCTATCAAAGAGCCAGGGCTGGTTTAATGGACTGAATGGTCTCTCGCTTTTTGACTTTTGAAGTTTCTACCAGTTCGTTCCATCCTACAGATTGAAGCATATAAAATTGGCTGTTATTACTGCAAAGCAAGAACTAGACCTGAAATGTCAGCTTTCCTGTTCCTCTGATGCTGCTTGGCCTGCTGTGTTCATCCAGCTCTACACCTTGTTATCTCAGATTCTCCAGCATCGGCAATTCCTACTATCTCTCACTAACTCTATTCTTCTTGTTGAGCATTAAAAGAATGCTGAAGATGCATGAGAGAAGGAGCAGCAAAGGACATTTGGTGCAGATCTTTAAAAGCCATTTTATGAAGAGTGGGAAAATAGAGGTAAGCAAAGGGAAGAGATTAATAGACTGATCGTGAGGCTTGAACACATTGACACCAGATCATCAACCGGATCTTCATGGTTTAATAGCAGTGATGTTATCACTACACCACTGCCTCCCTATGTGTGTATACAATCAGTCATAAATCCTTGGAATTTTGCAGTCCAGAGGGCTGTGTCCCTTCCATCATCGAGTACATTGAAGATTGGGATAGACAGATTTTTGATCTTTTAGAGAATAGAGGGAAATGGAGAATGCCAGGAAGAGTCGAATTGAAAATCAAGATTGTATTTAATGTTGGAGGAGGCTCAATGTGCTGAGTGGTCTGCTCCTGCTCTTGTGTTTTTGCAGATAAATGGACATCAATGAAATAACGCAGACACTTGAGACTAAAACAGGTTCCCAGTTTGCATTTGTCTGCTCAATGCTACCACTGAAGATAAATGAAAGACTCTGTCAAAATTTGGTTGGATGAAAGCACAGAGGCAGCATCCAATTACAGCAAAAGCATTTGAAGTGATAAAACAGAGATCGACAAAAACAGCCCTGAATGAGTATTAAATTTTTTTTACAGTTGAGTGCTCAGAACTTAAATTGACAGTCTGAGAATGTGATGGATACAGCATCAACAGTAATGTTTGAAAGGGAATGGCTAAATGCTTGAAGGAGAAAAACAATTGCCAGGATTGAAGAAAAAGCAGGTAAATAGGATTGTTCTTTGAAAGAGCCAGTGCTGATTTGATGGGCTGAATGGTCTCTTTCTGTTCTGTGGTATGAGCCTATGGCTTTATAATTCAATGGGAATAAGTGTTTTGGCAGGCGTTCATCAGAAATGTGAATCTGTGCTTTAAGCCATTGCAAGAAGAATAGAAAGCCTGGTTTCATCTAATTCATCACATTGTTTGGGTTGTTGCTTTTCAGGTGAGAGAATCCAACCTGTACGCTCAGGTGGGATGTAAAATGTCAATGGAAATATGTGGAAGAACAGGAAGCTGTACTGTGTCTTGGCCAAAATCCCTCCCTCAGTCTACAACACAAAAATGCTGGATAATAGCAGACAATGACAGTTCTAAAGCAGGATCACTGGACCCAAAATGTTAACTCTGCTTTCTCTCCACAGGTAGTGCCAGACCTGTTTAGTTTTTCCAGCAATTTCTGGTTTCGTTTGTGGCTTCACTATCTGCTGAATGTAACATTGAAATGATAACCCAGATCCTTCTACAATGTGAAAGTGCCACAGAACATAATGACAGTGGAACAAATCTCCATGAAATGTCTTTCGCTCTCCTGATGTATTTGCCAGAGCACATTGCATCGCTGGCCAAGGTTTTGCTGGCTGACCAAAACCGATAGATGAAAATTCACCAGATTGCCCATGTTGCTCATGAGTAGCAACATGTGTAAATGTTACATGGAGTCAGATTCAGACAATGCCTGTGAGACACCCTTCCACTCTCTGCCACCAAACCCTGCTTCCTTCTAACCTCAACAATCCAATACCTGTCAGAGCTGGTAGATAATAGCACAGTGGGAGACTAACAGCCTAGCATCCATGGCACAGCACTCTGGTAACTTCTAGCAATTTGAAGAGTTAAAGTGGAATTAAGCAAGAATTCCATGCATGCAGCCATTTACATGCATACTCATCCTCTGAAATTAGAGACAGGTCCAAAATCTGACCAAACTGATTCTTGCTTAGTTGACAAAAGGGAAACCTATGCAACTCTTCTAGCAAATGATCCCTTCAAACTGTGTTGCCATAATTTTGACGTAATATCTTGACAGTTTATTTAAAGTGGAACACAGTTTTTTTTTGCTCTTTCTTCATTGTTTCATGGCATGTGGGAATCACTGGCGAGTCAAAGACCCATAATACCTTTGAGCCATACTCAGCCCTGTGGGAGAATGGTTCAGAATCAACCACACTGCTGTGGCTCTGGTATCACTTGTAGGCCAATCTGAGAAAGGGTGATAGGTTTCTTTCCCAGAACCACAAAGACTTTTTGTTTCTAAGACAGTGTATCAAAAACCTGTCTTCCGATTCTAATCAAACAATGGAACAAAGTGCCAAAGGAAATAGTCACAGGCCTATCACAAGGAATCTTTGAGACCCATCTATTGTGAGGTGGCATGTATCTATTACCTAGCAAAAGAGTGGTGACAGTGTCGGTGACATGCCATGTCATGTGATAGTCTTGCGTAGAAGTATTGATTCCAGCTTGAATAGCTCTTGCTGAACTTTTCAATACATTAGATAAGTCCATTTGTGAACCAGCTTGAGCCCATACTACACCAATGTCTGTGAAAGAGTGGTGATGTATTTAGTTCATCTGTGCATACGTCCTTTGATACACAGTAAGACCCCAGTCTCAGTGCTCGTGTTACCAGAGTTAATACAAGAACCATCTTTAGATTATTGAAGCTGTAAGTTTCCATCGTAACCATCTCAGCAGGTCATGTCTTCTTTACCGATCGTTTCCTATTTAAATGTCAGAAGGATCTGGATATTAATGCTGATCCAAGTAAAGAAGAGTGATACCGACATAACTACAGAGAAGTAGTGAATCAGATGGCCTTTTACAACATAACTTTGTCTCTTAGGATTCAGGTTGGACTGCTGGATTTATATGGGATACTGTTGCCACAACATAGCAGACCTCAGCACTTCTCCTACTGACATCCATAGCAGACTGTATTGTGGCTGTCTAGCACAGAATATCATGCACACATTTTGTCACATTTATTTGAATGCAACAACGTGCATTATAACTAGAACACTCAACAAGCCTCCATTGGTTTTCTGCTCTCCTGTTCATAACTCCCCATGTATTTGCAGCCTGACAAAAATCAATAAATTCGTTGAATACACCACTGGATTTACCTCACTTATCACTCCATGATGATCTGTTGAATCCAAATGCTGCCTTTCTTCCATCGCCTCAACACATACACAGCAATTTTCCTGAAAGGAATGTATCAGTGGTGACTAAATTTCAAGACCATAAAAGCAATATAATAGATTTGAAGCTCAAGGCTATAAAAGCAGCTAGAGACGAAGAGTTTTGGTCAACAAAAGTGGTGAGAGAGAATGTATGTTAGATTTCATTACAGGGGGTTTAAGTAAACCATTGAAAAGGTCTGGCTGCAATTGCACAGAGCCTTGATAAGATTTCACCTGAAGTATTGCACACAGTTTTGTTCTCCTTATAAAATGAGTTACCATAAAGGAAGGGCAATGGAGTTTTACCAGTCCATTCTCTGTATTGGTGCCATTGTTTTAAAGGAGAGATTTAGAAAACTGGGCATGTATTCTCTCAAATTCAATGAGAGGTGGTCTCATTGAAGCAAATTAAATTCTTTTGTAATGGATGTAGATAAGATGTTCCCTTGGCTAGCACTTCTAGAACCAGGGGGCATAATTTCAGCCATTTAAGTGTGAGATATGGAGGAATTTCTTCACTCAGAGGGCAGTGAATCGTTGGAATTCTCTACCCCAGAGTTCTACTGAGCATCTTCTAGAGAGCATTCAATTGATTTCTAGAGGCAACAACTTCGAGCAACAAGGGGTTAGCACAGGAAAGTGACACTGAGTTAGATGATCAGTCATAATCAAATCTTGCAATGGATCAGGCTTGACAGGCTGAATGGTCCACCCTTGTCCCTATGTTCTTTTACGTGTTAGGAAGGTGAGTGATTGAGAAGTTGGTACTGTTTTCCTCAAAGAAAGAAAGGCTGAGAGGAGATTTGATAGAGGTGTTCAAAATCTTGAGGAGCCGGTACAGAGTAGATAGGAAGAAACTGTTTCCATCCATGAAAGGATTGAGAAGAGGTCATGGATTTTAAATCGCTCACAAAAGAAGCAACAGCATATAGAGGGGGAGAAAACATTTTCACACAAGAAATTAAATGCATTGGCTGAAAGTGTGCTGAAGCCAGCCTCAATCAAACCATTCAGAAGGGATTTAGACTGTTAGCTGAAAAGGCAGAATGTGCAGGATTAAAGGGAGAATGCAGGAGAATGGCAGAAGGTGAACAGTTCATTCAGAGAGCCAGTGCAGATACAAAGGGCCTAATGTCCACCTCCTTCAAGTCTGTGATTTTGTGATCTTTTAAAACAAGAAATAGTAAATACAGGAAGTCCCTGACAATTTCTTTGTGACAAAACCCATCTGTTGATTGACAGCCTTTGATCTACTCAGTGAAAGGGATCCTGCTAAACAGATTCAGCGAAGCCATCTCCCGTGCTGGGGCCTCAGTACAAACTGCACTTGAGGACACTCACAAACAGCTTTGCCCAATATTGAGGACTATCATCTCTGCAGGCTAAATAGTGGCCTAATGCCTTAAACTCAGCAAATAAAGAGACTTCAGGGATTTACGTTTGCTAATAAATAACTTCAACCTTTGTTACGATATCAGCTGATGCTATTGTTCGACAAATGCGATCTCAGTCTGAAGTCTGATTTGATAGACTTTTTTATTTAACAACGTTGTCTTTCACTAAAGCACAAGCATGTAAAGCTACAGATCTGGTTTTATTAACAAAACAGAAGTTTAGCATGCAAAATAAATTAAGAAAAAATAGAAAAATCAGGCTTTTGCACTTAACACAATTTGAAAGATTTTGATATAAGCAGTGAAAATATTTCATCTATTTCAACAGCATCCTTTTTCAGTACTTAAACACTGGGCAGAATTCCTTTCAATATTTCTTCTATAGGTTTGATTTAACTTAACTCCATTCTTCAGAGTTTGATAGAACGTTCCTTGAGGAATCATGCAATTAATCTTTGATCTTCTCATCTTCACGGTTCTAATAAAACATTTCTGATCTGATCTGAAGCTTTCAAACTCAAACTCTTACACTAAGGTAATCTATTTCCTAATTTTTCTGAATCATCTTCTCTCTCTGGAGAAACTCTTTCATACATTCGACTTCAGTCAGGACTGTCAGCAAACTGAAAACAAATAGTTTCTATGCTCTGGGTATTTTCCCTAAGCAAAACAAAAAAGACCAATTCCCGCTCCTTCCAACTGAGAGCAGGCTAATACTCCTCAGATTTTTTCTCTGTTCACTAATTTACTTCACCCAGTGCAAATAAATTCCTATCAGCAGTCTAAAAACTACATCTAGTTTTCTCATAACTAAATACTGACCTTAGAAATACCAAGCCAATTATTAAACCCACTCATACAGACAAACGAAAGCCTCATGCCACTACTTCAAAAATCCAAATGCTGTAACAAATTATATTTATATACATTTTTTATATATATATATATATATATATATATATATACACACACACATATATATATATATATATATATATATATACACATCTTATACACTTTACATCACATCTTCCTCAATAGAGAAAGCCCATAATATATGGTGGGACTGATTTCAATAAATAGTGCATTTTCTTGGACGTTAACCTTTCTAATAAAATCCATTGGTTTCCCAGGATTAAAGTTAATGTTGCCCCCATTGAATTTCAAATTGCAATCCTATGGCAGGATATCAAATTAGTTTTGAAATCTTATATAGAGTCTCAAATGGGACAAATGTTACAGGGTATCTTATAATCAGCTGTAACTACTATTTCATACCAGACCATACTATGCCAGCATTTTACATCAGCTATAAAATCTTAATACTGACTTCCTCTATCCCTGCTTGAAAATTGAATACTATCTGCAAACTGAGAAATGGCCACACAATTTACAGCAATGTGTGACTGGTGACAGTTTGGAGTGAAGCCCTTATATACCATCCCTGTTCAAAATTGAGTGTGCTACCAATGTGTCTAACAGGAGTGCCTTATCAGGAAATATGACCAATAGCCAACACATAGTTATGCTGGACATCATTGATACTACCAGTTACTCCATTAGTTATGCTCAGAACTCCCTGGCATGCAGATGGATCAAATTAAGATGGATGTACCGTGTTGCCCAGCAATAGACATTCAGCAGCCTGGGAGGGGAGGGTCATTTCAGGGTATTCCACAAATAGATATAGTCAGGCTGCAAGATGGTGACTGCTGGTACATGCCACAGGTTTGTAAGAGCTAGAGTGCTGTATGGCTCACGTTTCACATTTATATTTATGGTCTGAGAGAGTCGTTCACAGATATTTCATGGGCCTGGGGCGGGGTGGGGGGGGGGGTGGTGGTGGTGGTGGGGTGCGCAGTGCTGGTGATGGTGATAATTTTAATCTCAGTTTCCCTGCCCACTGGCTTGGTGAGCAGTTAAAATCACCCTTACCATTCCAGCCCTGGCTAGGCCCGATAAAAATTTAAACCACCATTCCACCCAAAACCAGTGAGGTCACCTTTAAGTGTCCTGATTCATCTCAAATTATGTTATCAATTATTTTAAACAGACACTTAGCAATGCTAGCAACCAGGTCAAACTCTGCTGGGAACAATGGCTGGGATCTGATCTTCCTAAGCACAGTAAGTCATTATCATTTTCTTGTTAGTTTCCTTTAAGGTTGAGAGGAGCAGTAATAATCCTCAGTTTAACCTGGAAATCTTTGAGGGCTCAGGGTTTGAGTGAAGATTTGTAGGCCTGGTACTGGTTGTAGATGTTGGTGTGTTTGCTGAGTTTGGAGGTTTGATAGCAGACATTTCGTCCCCTTACCAGGTGACATCCTCAGTGTTGTGGAGCCTCTTATGAAGCACTGTTGTCCTGTGCAAGTTCGAATTTATATGCACTGGTTTTTGCTGCTTTCGGTGGGTGTCAGTTCCAGTTGTGCGCTGTAATGGTTGGTACATCGGATCTAATTCAATGTGTTTGTTGATGGAGTCTGCGGATGAATGCCAAGGCTCCAGGTCTTCTGACCTGGTCTTAAACTATCACACAAATCCCTCCCCCCACCCCCACTCACACAAGAGGAGCTGCACTGTTCAAAGGGCCGCCACACTCTGCAGTACACCCAATCTGCAGAAAGAAGAAGGAGAACACCTCTACAAGGTTTTTACCAGGAATACCCCCGCAGCTTCATCCACAGATGCCTAGCCAACAGACTAAACAACCAGGATGTACCAAAATCCAATACATTGACCACCATACCATGTATAAAATGCGCTTCAGAACTGACAGCCAGACTACTCAGACCGCTAGGAATCATAACAGCACACAAACTGGCAGCCACACTAAGACAGCAACTGACAAGTGTTAAATGCCCAATCGATAACCATGGACAGGACGAATGTGGTTTACAAGATACCATGCGGGGACTGCACAAAACACTACGTGGGATTAACAGCAGGCAGACAACTAGCAACCAGCATCTATGAACACCGGCTAGCAACTAAACAACACAACTAGATGTCCTTGGTTTCAATACACACAGATAAGAAAAACCACACTTTCAGCTGGGACAACACTACTATCATTAGACAAGCCAAACAGAGGGCAGCCAGGGAATTCTTAGAGGCTCGGCATTCATCCGCAGACTCTGTCAGCAAACACATTGAATTAGACCCGATATACCAACCATTACACCGCACAACTGGAACTGGCACCGACTGGAAGCAGCAAAAACTAGACCATATAAATTTGAACTTGCACAGAACAATAGTGCTTCACAGGAGGCTCCAAAGCACTCAGGATGTCACTGAGCAAGAGGACGAAATGTTGGCTATCAAACCTCCCAGCTCAGTGAACACATCAACATCTACAACCTTTGAAGGCTCCCTTATGCCTGCAGATTAATTAACTTTCAAAAGGTAATTGGGCTATTCTTTGAAGGGGGAGTGAATACAGAGCTACAGGGAATGGTGTAGAATAATTAGTTTGTTCTATCTCTGAACATTGAACTGAATAGCCTCCTATATAGTATCATTCTATGATACTAAGTGTAATTGACATATGGAAAGTCAATCAGATGCCCTCCTCCCCCATTTCTCATCTCCTTTTAACTTTCATTTGCTTTGACAGCCATCTGGCAGAGTCAACGCTTCAATATTTCCATACTGGCACTGCCCCAAGTAAGCTTAGAACAGTTGTCATCTCATCAATGTTGAAATATGTATCCTTTGAGAGATAGATGACATTGCATTTTCCAATCTTGTTACCAGCCCAAATGTACATGGTGAGTGTATCAAGGATTTTCTCAGTGCAAATGTTGCTTACATTATTAATTATATTAATCCCATTGCTGGTAATTTCTGAACTGCTGGTTCTATGTTAATGGAGCAAATCTGTGTTTGGAAGTGATATTCGATTTTGTTTCAGCATAATAACTTAAAATTACCAACCCATTTCATTGCAGTTGGACCACACAGAGTCTGGTCAGGAGGAATCAGATATTCAAAGGCTAAGGCTTTATGGTCAGAGCATAGCTTAGCACCAGCTTTGCTTTCGAATGCGTGTCAGAAAAGGAGGCAGGCCGCCATTTTGAGGCCTTGATTCATTAACATCTTGCCAACAGGTTACAAGATGCCAGACTGGTTTCCTGATTCCCTTCACCACGTTGAGGCCTAGGTATAACAGCCTGCCTTAGCTGTCAACTAGTAGGGTCAGTTGGTGATAGTGATCACTAAAGTCTGCAATAGATCATGCCGTTGTTATTCCAAAACCAAAAAAAATTACGAGCCCACTTTGGTCAGAGCTCTTTAATTCTGTTGCCAATGAAAATGACTACAATATGCATGCCATGCCTGTTCAAAAATGTAGCCTGCTTTTTCATCATGGGGCAATAAGACTACTGACCATGTTTTCTTTGGTGGATTGATGAGGGGACTTTCGGGAAGGTGAGACAGATTGCTGGCCAGGTAGAGTGGAGTGCAGGTCAGTGTGATATTTACTCCTGAGCAGGCAGAAAAGATGTCTGCCTAAAACTAGCAGGGTGCATTTTCACAGAAGCATGTTTTGATAGCTTCATCAAAAGTCAACTGCTACAAGGTGAACAGAATGGGGAAAGAGGGTTGAGTTCAGATGACAGTATGAAAAAGATACAAAAACAGAAGTTGCCGGAAGCTCAGCAGGTCTGGCAGCATCTGTGAAGCAAAAAAATCAGAGTTAACATTTCGGGTCGGGTGACCCATCCTCAGAACAGGAAATTTTAAGTCCATTTTCTTTTCTTCACAGATGCTGCCAGACCTGCTGAGCTACCAGCAACTTCTGTTTTTCTTCCTGATTTACAGCAGCCACAATTCTTTTGATTTTTACATGGTACAAAAATGGATATTTATTAACTTTTGATTTGGGGCTAGGAGGAGATGAAAACATGAAAAGGTTCAGGTACCCCCAGCATGGACTGTTCCCATTCCCTCTTCCCAGTTTGAAATGTTTCCGAATGGTGGCAACTGCCAATTCCACTGCACATCTGGCCTAAGTGGTGGTTTGTGCTGCTACTCACTGACTTCCTTCCCAAAGAGACAGGAGGGTGGCCATTGGAAATGAAATGACACAGACTGTTAAAATGCCTGATTCCTGAAGTAGTGGGTGTATTAATAATTCCAAACACTGCTTATTCAAAATTGCCAGAGTTAGATCGAACTTTGGGAAAACTTAAACTTCTTGATTTGCAGATGCAACAAATGATGGTTGACTGGATACAACTTTATAAAACAGCAAACTCTAGACCATTGCATCATGTTAAAAACAATAGCAGAATGAGAGGATGGGTTGAAACAAGTACTTGATGTCCCGCACATCTTCACTCAAAGGAGAACGTCTACGTTTTGTGTATTGTAAAATGGGTGACTGAGAATCATCCACTCAGTTTAAATCTCTCCTGTTTTATATTTCCATCAGTCAAAATGACCCCAAAGAGCAATGAGCACATCGAATAGAATTAGAATTAGAATTAGAATGAGAATCCCTACAGTGGGGAAACAGGCCTTTCGGCCCAACAAGTCCACACCAAACCTCGGAGCATCCCAACCAGACCCATCACCCCATAACCCACCTAATGTACACCTCCCTGAACACTACGGGCAATTTAGCATGGCCAATCCACCTAATAGACTTTTAATTTTAACAGTAAAGGATGAAAACCTTGGAACCAATAAACACAGCAATAGCAACTGTTAGCACTTAACATTTAGCATATAGCTCCAAATGCTGAGATAACTACAAGTATGGCTGTCAATGGTTGAGGAAGGGAAATTGGCACTTTGCAAGAGGTCAGAAGTGGAGCAGGAAAGAAAACTCAGAGATTTTAGTAGTTGGAGGAGATTACAGAGATAGGGACGGGATGAGGTAGTTGACGGATTTGGAAAGAAAACTTAAAAATCAAGGCTTTGTCAAATCATGAGCCAAATAATGTCAATAGTTGCGGATAAGTGAGCAGTGCAAATGAGAAAGGGCCAACAGAATTTGGGATGAACAGAATGGGGAGTGAGAGGTCAGCCAGAAAAATGCTGAATTAAGAAGATCTGATGGGGGTTGGAAATTGTAGGGCCTCATTAAATTTCACTCAATGGCATAGTGTGCGATTAATGACTTTCTTGAATTTATCATCAATCCACCAATAATAATGGCTTGTGACTTTCCCAGCAACATTGCTATTCAATTGAGCTGCCAGCTGCTGATTGACTGGCATTACTTGAAGGGCAGGGCTGCAGCCCCTGGGATCCTTTGATCCTGGCAAAGGCCATGATAATATCCCATTCAATATGAGACTCATTGCTATCTCTGGAGTATGTAAGAATTTTTTCTCCCCCTACACCCCCGTACCCCCACAAACCACAGCCCCCCCAACTCCCAGCTCCTAGCTTTCATTTACACATTGTCCTTCAGTGCAGCATTAGTTTTCACACATACTCTGACACCACCCACCTCTACTCCCTTGACTCCTCTGCTGTTGCTAATATTATCACTTTATCCAACATGTACTACTGGATGAGCAGAAATTTCCTCCAATTGATTATTAAAAGACAGAAGCCATTGCTTCTGGTCCCCACTGCTAACTCCCTATCTACAGAGTCTGTCCCTCTTCCTGACAACAGTCTGAGATAAAGCCAGCCAGTTTACAACTCTGATATTGCCTTCCACTTTGAGGTGAACTTCAGACCACATGTTCATGTCATCACTAATACCACCTATTTCCACCTTGACTTGAACCTGCCTCAGCTTATCTGCTGCTGGAATTCTCACGCATGCCTTCTTTTGACTCAACTATTCCAAAGGACTCTTAGCTTAGCCACCCACGCCTGTCCTCCATAAACTTGAGGTTATCCAAATCTCTGTTGCCTAAACCAAAATGTCCTAAATAATAGCAGGTCCCATTTATCCTTTCACCTCTGGGCTTGCTGATCTACACTGTCTCTCAGTCAAACAATAGTTTGCTTTTAAAATTCTCCACCTTGTTTTCAAATCTCTCTACATGGCCTCACCCTCCCTACATTTTCAATCTCTTCCAGCCCCAGAACACTCAGAGATATCTGCACTCTGTGAATTCTGGCCTTTTATGTATACCCAGCCTTATTTCATAAAATCCCTACAGTGTGGAAATAGGCCCTTCGGCCCAACAAGTCCACACTGACCCTTGGAGCATCCCACCCAGAACCATTGGCCTATAACACACCTGAGCTACACATCCCTGAACACTATGGCCAATTTAGCATGGCCAATCCACCTAGCCTGCATATTTTTGGACTGTGGGAGGAAACCAGAGCGTGGAGGAAACCCACGCAGACACGGGAAGAATGTGCAAACCCCACACAGACAGCTGCCTGAGGGTGGAATCAAACCCACGTCTCTGCCACTGTCAGGCAGCAGTGCTAACCACTATGCCACCATGCCAGCCCAATTTTTGCTCCACCAACAGTGGCCATGTTTCGAGTGGCCTGGGTCTTGAGCTCCAGAATTCCTTCTCTGTACTTCTCAGCGTATCTACCACATTTTCCTTCTTTAAAGCACTTTCTAATCCTACCTATTTCATCAAATAACTTCTTTTGTGAACAGCTGTTTTTAAAGCGCTTTGTGCTTCCTGCTACTTTTGAACATTAAAGATGTAAGTACAAGTCAGTGTTGTTTTGTTGCCTGAGTGGACTTAATTGTAGATCTAAAGCCCTGAGTAGGTCAGAACTGTAATAGATCATTTGGGTAATTGTTTGTAATTATGCCTGGGATGTTTGCTGTTCCAGGTATAATTGAGATTGATCAAGCCTAGGACTAGCAACAGAAAATCCATCTCATACTGTGCCACATTATAAATATCTCTACAACTTTAATGAAATTCCAAATCACCAGTTTTACCCTGAGACACACGCTGAAAAATCAATCGAGGAAAGGTTTTAAAGCCTCAGAAAGCAGGCTGTTTGAGTTAGATGTAGGGTCTAGGCCCGAAATGTCAGCTTTTGTGCTCCTGAGATGCTGCTTGGCCTGCTGTGTTCATCCAGCCCCACACTTCGTTACCTCGGGTTCTCCAGCATCTGCAGTTCCCATTATCTCTGCTTGAGTTAGAGGCTTGTGATGCTAGTGAGGATTATTCGGATGGGGGCTGTATTGGGGGTGTGCTAAGCCCATTGAAGAAATTGAAATCAAGGATGACAATATTAAAATGGAGACTTGAGAACGAATGCAAGGCAGCAGGTGTGATTCGGGATCTGGAACCAGAGAATCATAAAAATAATACAGCACTAAAGAGGGCCATTCAGGCTATCTTGTCCATGCCAACAAAAGACATTCAGATGCCCTTTCTAATTCCACCTTCCAGCACACAGCCCATAGCCCTGAAGCTTACAGTACTTAAGGAGCAGATTCAGGTACTGTTTAAAAGAGTTTAGGGCTTCTGCATCTACCACCAACTCAGGCAGTGAATTTCAGGCAGCCACCATCCTCTGTAGATAAAGGTTTTTTCTTACTTTCCCTCTAATCTTTCTGCCACTTGAATCTATGACCCCTGGCTTTTGAACTGTCTGACAAGAGGAACAGGTTCCTCATGACTACTCTATCTTTACCCCTCACAAATTTGTGTACATCAATCATGTCACTCCTCAGCCTTATCTGGTCCAAGGAAAACAACCCCAATCTCTCCTATCTCTCCTTCCAGCTACAACTCTTCAGTGCTAGCAATATTCTTGTAAATCTTGTCTGCATGCTCTTGAGAGCAATGATATCCATCCTGTAATGTGGTGACCAGAACTGCACACAATACTCTAGTTGTAGCCTCACCTCTGTCTTAAATAGTTTGGTCATTGTATCTCTACCTTCGTATCTAGTGATTTGCCAACATGCTTATTTGAAGGATTAGACCCCTTTACAAAATGATTCATAATAATGGACAGCACCTCCACCATCTGTACTAAAATACCATTTTTATTATATCTGGTTGAACCTACATTTTTGAGCAAAAACGGAAATTACTCAGCAGCTCAGGCAGGGCAGAAACAGACAATGTTTTGGGTCAATGATCGTTCATTAGAACTTGTATTTTGGAAGAGAAGAAAGTGCTGGAAATGCTCAGAACTGGCAGCATTAGTGATGTGAGCGACAACCTGAGGTGTGGAATCTCCTATTCTCGCTGGTGACGCTTTTGGAAAATTTAGTACAGCTGATCCTTTGCCATGGTAGAAATTCGGAATGGGAACCACCACAGCAAAGGATGAAAAAAATAGACTGATCATGTTCCGTGGGAATGTACTGGTGGGAGCCTACAGAGAAAAGGTACCCCCGAACTCCAGCAATGATAGAACACAAGGTAGCTAAACCTCACTAACTACAAAGACCATTTCCTTCTAAGACAGCATATCAGCAGTCTCTCTTCCCAATAGTAATACCATAACATAACACCAAAATATAACAAAGAACTGCAGATGCTGGAAGACTGAAACAAAAGCAGAAATTTCTGGAGGAACTCACAGGTCTGACAGCATCTGTGGAGAGAAGGCAAAGATAATATTTTGAGTCCAATGAATCTTCTTCAAAGCTGTTTCCAAGCGAAGTCACCGGACTCGAAACATTAACTGCTTCCTTGCCACAAATGTCATCAGACCTACTGAGTTTTTCAGCAGTTTCTGCTTTTGTCCTATAATGGAGCAAGTTCTCAAAGGAAGAAGCCACAGTTCTGTCACTATTCACTTTCATGACCCAAATTTAAGTCATTTTAGAAACACGGTGGCTCAGTGATTAACACTGTTGCTTCACAGCACCAGGGACCCAGGTTTGATTCCACCCTTTGGCAACTGTCTGTGTGGAGTTTACATATTCTCCCCGTGTCTGCATGGGCTTTCTCCAGGTGCTCCAGTTTCTTCCCACAGTCCAAAGATGTGCAGCCTAGGTGGATTGGCCATGCTAAATTGCCCATATTGTTCAGGGATGTGTAGGTTAAATGGATTAGCTATGGGAAATACAGGGTTATGAGGATAAGATGGGTCTAGGTGAGATGCTCTTCAGAGGGTCTGTGTGGACTCAATGGGCTGAATGGCCTGCTTCCACAAGGTTCTATGATTTCCATTTACCAAGTTCTCATTATGAAGAAGACCATCTCATCAACTGGATAACTAGTGCTACCCATAGGAATGCTGGCAGATTATGGATGTTAGTCAGTGATGCTAATATAACCAAAACTAGAGAAGCAGACAGAAAATCTTGGACCGTGGCCACTCCAATCCCTTTTTTGCTATAATTAGAAGTCAGCTCTAAAGTTCAATCCATTTTAAAGCCCATTTATCCGTATTGAGCAATAAAAATTGGAATTAAAGCACATTGTCCATTGCATATAAGAGTAGTGCAGACCACTGACCTCATGTCCTATTTTGTACTGAGTTTGCCCATCTTAGCCCAGACTGCATGGGACACTATAATTGCACGGGGGGATACCACAGATAAGACAGGGAAAGGGGGCAAACAATTATCCTGGCCTCTTTCCCTCAGCACTTTCCAGTGACCACTGCCTACCTCCTGGTGAACATCCGGAGGGGGCGGAATTGATTTTGACTGCCATTGCCTCCACAGGACACTCTTAGCAACAAGAAAGAGAAAGAAATTGGGACAATTGTGTGGAAACCTACCAGAAAGTAAGCTGGGCTCAGTGAATTCCTCCAACATGGGTCACTTTGTCTTCAAGAAGTGACTGAAGAGTCGAGGGGAATCTGCATGTGATGTTTGGGAAGGATGAGAAGTTTCATATCAGCTGGGAGGGACAGAAAAATTCAAAGACCTGTCCACCATCCAGGCAAAAGTCTGATTTCATTTCATCAGCCAAATGAATAACAGCATATTTGGCATTAAAATAATGCTATGAATCTACATATATTTAAGAACTGTTCAGGACATTTGACAATTTGTTTTTGCTTTTGGAAGGAATTATAGAGCAGATCCACAGTAGCCATTTTGGCTTGTTATGCGACGGTGCTATTATTGCATTAAGCTCTGAGCCAGGTTAAGGTGCCATCTGATCTCACTTACTGGGATGCAGAGTGAGTGCTATTAATTTATCCTTATACTATATTTATTTTCAGAGGCAATTTGCAGTGCAAGGTTTCCCTGCAGTGGCCCTTTAACTTCATCTGGCATCCATACAGGATCCAATTATGGCTTTAAAAAAATCCAACCGTGCAGAAATGAAACTCTTGAACGTCCATTTCATTACTAAACAAGGACCTTCTGTCACCCGCAGCACGTGCCAGAAGAAAAACTGCCCAAAGCCATGTGAGGTAATGTCAACAAGGCCACAGACTCCGAGAAAGTCTCTTCCAATTCATATCACCTCCATTCCAAGAACTTGTTACTATTTAAGTCCAAGTGTAAACACCTCATAGTTTAACATGACAATACGATACAAACACTTGGAAAGCACTTTTCCTCAAAGATACTCAAAGTCTGGTGCCACTGACAGATAAAGACGAAGAAAAACAATTGGTTTTAAGTTTTAACTCTTTGCTGACTTTTTAACATTTAACTTTTTAACTTTTCTTTCCATCTTTCTCCGAAGGACATCAGAACTTTTCACACAAGATGATATGTACCCCGTTCTTTCAGACACTGCAGTGTGGATGCAGGGCAAAAGCCTGGCTGAATAAAGTGAAGGGATAGATGAGACGGTTCCAGAAGTTACAACTAGGTGACACCATGATTGTATTTTGAAAAATTATGAGCACCAACCTGAACAGCCTGCATTTATATAGCACCTTTAACCCAGTAACCTGCCTTAAGGCATTTCGTAAGATCATTAAGAAAATTTGATGGCCAGTCACGTTAGGAGATGTTACGTTGGAAGACTAAGAGCTTGGGCAAGCAATTAGACTTTAAGCATTGACATCGAGTCGGAGGAGAAACAGACTATGGAGGTTGAGATAACAAGATATAGAGCTGGATGAACACACCAGGCCAAGCAGCATCAGAGGAGCAGGAAGGCTGACGTTTCAGGCATTTTCTGAAGAAAGGTCTCGGTCCAAAACGTCCCTTTTCCTGTTCCTATGATGCTGATTGGCCTGCTGTGTTCATCCAGCTCTACACCTTGTTATCTCAGATTCTCCAGCATCTGCAGTTCCTACTATCTCTATAGAGGGTGAGAGATGGAATCCAGAACTTAGAACATATGCCAATTTATGGCCTCCAGCATAAATTGGAGATCCACAGAAATGAGTAGAATTAGAAGAGCACAAGGAGTAGTAGGATTAAAGGAGTTTGCAAACATAGAAAGGGGCAAGACTGTAGAGGAATTAAATATGAAGGGAAAGAAAGGTTATGGAAGGTAAGGACCTCCAAAGGTTTATTTTAAGTGCCAGGAAAGGAAGATTTGTGTGCCCATGCAATGATTTCAATAACAAGTTTAATAACTTACACTTATATAGCACTTCTGATGCAGTAATATGTTCTGAGGTATTCTCAACAATGTAATCAGACAAAAATGAGCACAAACAATGTAGGAGACATTATAACAGGAGGCATTGGAGAAAGGAAGATGATATATTTGGAACTCAGTGGAACAAGAAGGGAAATCTCAGGGGGTGTGCTGACAGTTGTTGGACGGATTCAAAAAGAGGTAAAAAATGCAACAGAGGTAGAGGTAGGAAACAACATGTGAGAGGTGGGTCATAATTAGAAATTTAGCACGAGAGATCAAATGTGACTTGAGGATGACGTTCTCAGCTCTGAGTCAGGAATTTTTGGATTCACTCCCTCCTTCAGCCACCTGAGCACAAACTTCAGGCTGACACGCCTGTGCAGCACTAAGGAAGTATCTCACTATCAAAGTGACCTTCCTTCAGATGAGGTATTAGACAAAGGCCTCGACTACCCTTTCTGGAGAATGTTCACTGTCCTGTGGCACAGCAAGTTTGAAAAACTGCTGGGAAGTTCACTCCAGTATCCTGGCCAATATTTAGCACTCAATTGGCATCACAAATGCACATTATTTGGTCATGGTCACTATGCTGTTTGTTGGATCTTGCAGTGCACAAATTAGCTGCCATTTAAAAAGGACTTCAATGAGTGCAAAGCTGCTTTGTATACCCCAAGGCTGCGAAAGGCATGGTATAAATATAAATCTTTCTTTCTTACTTTGGACAGAATGGAGGAGAGGAGGTTGAAAAGCCACTTTCTTCTTGTGAGTAAGCTGTTTCAGTAAGGCTTGAAAGCTCACATTGTTGGATACAGAACAGAAACTCTTGACATGGAAGAACAAGTCCCAGCATAGACCATCCTCCTGAGGTGGCTACAGAGCAATGCAGTAATTGTAATGATCACTTTATGGAACCTGAAGGCCTGAATGGTGTGCAAGGCCGGGCTTGGTTTCCATGGTGAACCACCTAGTCATTAAAAACGGTAGGCAGCTTACCCAAGTGAGAATTAGGATGCTGGGTATGATTCATTGGTTTCTAACAAGACAAAGAAGTGAGTTTGAAATGACTTTGACAAATCGTCCCTAAACCTGAGAGGCACAGACTCTGTCATTTCTCCACTTGAATTCTACATCTTCAGAACATAGAGAGCAGGAACTCCATGTTCAACACGATGAAGGTGTTGATCAGATAAGTATGATACTGGAAACATGTCCTCTTTCCAAGGGATGGCATCAGGATGCTGAGACACAGCCAATAGTAAACCCAGCGGGGAGTTGTTGAGGTGGAAGGCACAAGGCACGGCTTTGGTGAAGGGAAGGCATCACTGGCCTCACAAGGACAGCAAAGCTAAAGTGTCGGTCTTCCTAACTCTACACAAATCACACCGTGCCATGGAAGTGTTATGCCAAACTATATTCCCTCCCCCACTGGTCCCTCCTTACAGACATTACAATTATTCTCCCTGGACTCTATAAGATGCTTTTCCAATCAATTTGTCCTTCTCTTTACAAACAGAAACTCACCTGCCAGACACACCCTTGCAACAGTCATAAACCACAATCAGGGTTCATCTCCACCATTGGAAAGCTTGCACTCTCCTGTTGAATGTATTTATCTTTCCTCATCACAGCCACCAGATATTGCCTCTCCAATTTTTTTTTGTTTCTCCCCCTAGCCATGCTTTCTCAACAGTGACACAACAGGCAGCTGAACCGCAGTTCACAACAATAATTCTGCAGGAAAGGATCATGCCACAGAAGGGGAGAGAATCCAAACTGGAAAGGAAGTGGGTATAATTAGGTTGGTGAGAGTGATTCTGCTGTGATGCACCACTATGTCAGATGGAGAAGGCAGCGATGCAGATATCAAGTGGCACTTGCAAGGGAATAATCTGCTCACTGATGTTCACTTTGGGTCCCATGGGAGCTATTTGGCTCCTGACCTCACTACACCCAGGTCTAAACTTAGACAGAAGAGCTGAACTCTAGATGTGAGATGTCAGTGTCCGCCCAGGACATCGAAACAGCATTTGATTGAACGTGGTATCAAGGGGCTTTAATGAAACTGAAATCAATGGAAAGCAAGAGGCATTCTCTCCCTTGGTTGGGGTCATTACCGAGTTCAAAGGAAATGGTTTTGATGTTGCTGCAGGACAATCATCCCAACTCCAGGACCTCCCTGCAGGAGTTCTTCAGGGGAATGCTCTAGGCCTAATCATCTCCAGGTACGTTATCAATTACCTTCTCTCAATCACAGATTTGAAGTGAGGATGTTCACCAATGACATTCAGTACATAATGTTGAGCACATTTCACAACTCTTCTGACACAGAGATAATGGGAACTGCAGATGCTGGAGACTCCAAGATAATAAAATGTGAGGCTGGATGAACACAGCAGGCCAAGCAGCATCTCAGGAGCACAAAAGCTGACGTTTCGGGCCTAGACCCTTCATCAGAGAGGGGGACTCCCCCCATCCCCCTCTCTGATGAAGGGTCTAGGCCCGAAACGTCAGCTTTTGTGCTCCTGAGGTGCTGCTTGGCCTGCTGTGTTCATCCAGCCTCACATTTTATTATCTTCTGACACAGAAACTGCTAATGCCAATACGTAACATGACCTGGACAACATTCAGACCTGAGTGGATATTTGGCAAGTAATATTAGCACAAAATAAGTGCCAGGCAATGATCAACTCCACAAGAGATAAACTAAACATTTCATCTTGTCATTCAATGGAATTACTTTCAGTGAAACTCAAACATCAGAATACTTGTGATTACCATTGACCATAATCTGAATTGGATCAGCTACTTAAGTATGATGGCTACAAGTGCACATCAGAGACTAGGAATTCTGAGGAAAGTAACTCACCTCTTGATTCCTGAAATCTTATTTCTGGACTTCAGAGTTCATCTAAGAAAAATAAACAAGCAGCGAATTCAGGAATGACCTTGGACAAACCTATGTGAGGAAATCACAGCAGGTGAGCTGCTAAGTGGCTAATTTCTTTTTCATAAATCTACAATAATGAGTAGAATGGGTTCTTTTGGATTATATGTTTTTATTGAGATTTGTCTCTTGATGAAACTTTATAAACATAAAACACAGTACAACATTAGCCTGGAGCAGTTATTTTAGAGCAGTAAGACTGTGCTATTTCCTGGATCTGTTGATTCTTAAGGCCTAAAATGGGCTTTAGTAGATTGGGGGGAGTTTTCTTATTACTGATGATTATGTCTGCAAGATGTGTGCTTGGTTGTGAATCCTATCAGATTGCATGGATCAGTTGGAATGGCAGTTACATGCAATGAGGTGTTTACAGGAGGTCAGGAGTGTGATGGATGGTAGTTGCAGGAAGAGAGGGCAATCAAAGATACAGTCAGGTAGATGGGTAAGGAAAGGTAGGAGAGGGAGACAGCTAGTGCATGAATCTCCCACAGCTATCTCTTTCTCAAACAAGTATGCTGTTTTGGAAAACGTAGCAGGTGATGGATTCTCAGGGCAATGTATCTCTTGTATGGAGATTGGTGCTAATGTAACGAGTGGTACGTCAGGTTCCAAACAGTCGATTGTGAGAGGGGACTCTCTAGTCAGATAAACAGACAGACATTTCTGTGGCTGACAGTGAGACATCAGAATGGTGTGTTTTTCTTCCTGAGTCAAGATCAAAGATATTTTGGAGAGGGTGCAGAATATTCTCATATCCTGCAGGAGGTCATTGTACATTAGAACTAACAAAACAGGAAAAGATAAGGATGAGATTCAGAGGAGACAATACAGGAAGGTAGGCAGGAATTTGGAAAGAAGGTCCTCAAGAGTAGTAATGTTTGGATTACTCCCAGTGCCACAAGCTAGTGAGGGTAGGAAAAAGAGGATAGAGCAGATGATTGTGTGGCTGAGGAGCTGGTGCAAGGGAGAAGGATTCACATTTTTGGATCATTGGACTGTCTCAAGTGGTAAAAGTGACCTGTATAATACAGGTAGATTGCACCTGAATTAGAAGGGGACTAATATACTGGCAGGGAAATTTGCTAGAGTGGCTCAGGAGGATTAAACTTGTAAGGTGGGGGAGTCCCAGGAAGATAGTGGGGAAAGAGATCAGTCTGACACTTGTACACATGGGAAAAGGAGTAGGTACAACAGTCAGGACAGGCAGAAACAAGGCATAGAACGAAGTAGGACTGATAAATTAAACTGCATTTATTTCAATACAAGAGGCCTAACAGGTACAGCGGATGAACTCAGGGCATGGTTGGAAACATGGGACTGGGATATCGTAGCAATTACAGAGATGTGGCTCAGGGATGGGCAGGACTGGCAACTTAATGTCCCAGGGTATAGATGCTATTGGAAAGATAGAAAGGAGAACAAGAGAAAAGGGGCACAGGATAACATTACTGTTTTACTTAGGAAGGGTATTCTTGAGAATACATCCAGGAAAATTATTTGAGTGGATTACTGGGATTGTACTATAGACTCCCCCAATAGTCAGCAGGAAATTGAGAAACAAATTTGTAAGGAGATCCCAGTTATCTGCAAGAATAACAGGGTGGTAATGGTAGGGGATTTTAGCTTTACAGACATAGACTGGGACTGCCTTTGTGTTAAGGGCTTGGATGGAGAGGAATTCATTAAGTGTGTACAAGAAAATTTTCTGATTCAGTTTGTGCATGTACCTACTACAGAAGGTGCAAAACCTAACCTACTCTTGGGAAATAAGGCAGGGTAGGTGACTGAGGTGTCAGTGAGGGAGCACTTCAGAGCCAGTGACTATAATTCTATTAGTTTTAAAATAGTGAAGGAAAAGGATAGACTTGGAGCTAGTTAAGGTGAAAATTGGAGGAAGGCCAATTTTGAGTGTATTAGGTGAGAACTATCAAAAGTTGATTGGGGGCAGATGTTCACAGGTAAAGGGACAGCTGGAAAATGGGAAGCACTTAAAAATGAAATAACGAGAGCAGAGAGACAAAATGTTCCTGTTAGGGTGAAAGACAAGATTGAGAGGTATAGGGAATGCTGGGTGACTAGAGAAATGGAAGTTTTGGCCAAGAGAAAGAAAGAAGCGTATGTCGGATATAGACAGCAAGGATTGAGTAAATCTCCAGAAGCGTATAAAGGCAGTATGCATGTACTTGAGGGAAATAAGGGTGGCAAAATGGGACAAGAAATAGGCTTGGAAAATAGAGCTAAGGGGAATCCAAAGGGATTCCACAAATACATTAATGACAAAAGGGTAACTAAGGAGACAATAGGACCACTTGAAGATCAGCAAGGCCATCTAGGTGTGGAATTGCAGAAGATTGGGGAGACACTAAACGAGAATTTTGCTTCAGTGTTTATTGTGGGGAAGGATATGGAAGATACAGAATATAGGGAAATAAATAGCAACATCTGGAAAATTGTCCATATTACAGAGGAGGAGGTACTGAACATCTTAAAATGCACAAAGGTGGATAAATCCCCGTGACCTGATCAGGTGTACCCTAGAACTCTGTGGGAAGTGAGGGAAGAGACTGCTGGGCTCCTTGCTGAGATATTTGTATTAACAATTGCCAAAGGTGAGGTGTCGGAAGACTGGAGGTTGGCTAACGCTGTACCACTATTTATGAAAGGTGACAAGGAAAACACAGGGAACTATAAATCAATGAGTCTGACATCCGTGGTCGGC
Source organism: Stegostoma tigrinum (assembly GCF_030684315.1). Lineage (NCBI taxonomy): Eukaryota > Metazoa > Chordata > Chondrichthyes > Orectolobiformes > Stegostomatidae > Stegostoma > Stegostoma tigrinum. The sequence continues at coordinate 49,161,231 of NC_081358.1, forward strand.
AATGTGTTGGAGGGAATTCTGACGGACAGGATTTGCATATATTTGAAAGGCAAGGACTGATTAGGGATGGTTGACATGGCTTTGTGCATGGGAAATCATGTCTCACTAACCTAGTTGAGTATTTTGAGAGACTAATGAAGAGAATTGATGAGGACAGAGCAGTGGATGTTATCTATATGGATTTCAATAAAGCATTCAACAAGATTCCTCAAGTTTGGTTAGCAAGGTTAGATCACATGGAATACAGGGAAAACTCTCTAGTTGGATAAAGAACCAGCTCAAGTTAGAAGCCAGAGGTTGGTGGTGGAGGGTTGCTTTTCACACTGGAGGCCTGTGACCAGTGATGTGCCACGAGGATCGGTGCTAGGTCCACAGCTTATCGTCATTTATATAAAGTCTATGTGAACATAAGAAGTATGGTTAATAAGTTTGCAGATGACAATTAAATTGGAGGTGTAGTGGACGGTGAAGAAGGTTACCTCAGAGTATGACAAGAAGATCAGATGGGCCAATGGGCCAAGGAGTGGCAAATAGAGTTTAATTTAGATTAATGTGTTGTGATGTATTTTGGAAAGACAAATCAGGGTAGGGCTTATACATTTAATGGTAATGCCCTGGAGACTGTTGTTGAACAAAGAGACCTTGGAGTGCAGGTTCATAGTTCCTTGAAAGTGGAATCGCAGGTGGATAGGATAGTGAAGAAGGCATTAGGTATACTTACCTTTATTGGTCAGTGCATTGAATATAGGAATTCTGAGGTCATGTTGTGGCTGTGTAGAACATTGGTTCAGCTATTTTTGGAGTATTGCTTGCAATTCTGGTCTCTCTCCTCTAGAAAGGATGTTATGAAACTTGAAAGTGTTCAGAAAAGATTTACTGGGAAGTTGCTAGTGTTGGAGGGTTTGATCTGTAGAAAGAGGCTGAATAGAAAGTGGCTGTTTTCCCTGGAGCATTGGAGATTGAGGGGTGACCTTATAGAAGTTAGTAAAATCATGAGGGGCGTGGAAATAGTAAATAGACAAGGTACCTTTCCCAGGGTGGGGGAGTTCAAAACTAGAGGGCATAGGTTTAAGGTGAGCGAGGCAAGTTTAAAAGGGATTTAAGGGGAAAACTTTTCACACAGAGAGTGGTGTGTATGGAATGAGCTGCTAGAGGAAGTGGTGGAGGCTGGTACAATTACAACATTTAAAAGGTATGTGGATGGGTCTATGAGTAGGAAGGGTTTCGAGGGATATGAGCCAAATTCTAGTAAATGGCACAGGATTTATATCGGTATCTTGTTGACATGGATGAGTTGGACTGAAAGGCCTGTTTCCATGCTGTATATCTCTGCAAATTTATGACTTTACCTACAAAATTTGAGTCAGATATATGGTAGAGTGCTCCCACTTGCCTGGTTGAGTGCAGCTGAAACAACAATCATGAAGCTCAACAGCATCCAGGACAAACATCCACTCATTCCATCACTGATGCTCAGTAGTCGCAGAATGCACCATTTACAACATTCACAGCAACAACTCATCAAGGCTGCTGAGTCACCTTATTCCAGGCCCACAAGCTTTACCTCCTAGAAGGCCAGCTGACAAATTGGAACACCATCCCCTGCAATTTTCCCTTCAAACCACACATCATGCTGACTTGGAACTAAATCGCCATTCCATTATTGTCTCTGTGTCAAAATCCTGGAACTCTTAACCAACAGCACAGTGGGTTGACCTACATCCAATAAACTGTGGTGACTAATGAAGACAAGCCATCACCACCTTCCCAAGGGCAGTTAGGGATCAGCAATGATTGCTGACTGAGTGTATGATTGTATCTCAATAAAGAATAAAAGTAAGGCCGTGTGGGCCTGTGGGAATGGTAGTGGCTCAATAAGAAAATTATACATTGCCCTCTCTCAGGATGACGATACATCTACTCTCACATCAGCCAAATTACCAAACCCTCCTTAGTGCTAGAAAGACAGCAGCAGATTGCTCAGCAGTTGCCAAATTTTTCAAAATATCTTTTCAGGGCTCCAAGCTATTAGAACCAATTCAAAGGCCCTCATCAGCAGATTTCCAGTAACCCTAATGAAGCCATTGAGGAAGCATGCTGTAGAAGCACTAGAAATGGTAAGAGAACACTAAAGAAAAGTATGATGGGGTTAAACCAAGATGAAATTGTTCCATTTGACATTCTGTGAAAACTTTAAAAGTCTTCGTAGCTGAATAGTACAAGTCTATCTTTTCGAAGGGTTACACTGAGACACGTAACATCTGTGGAAATGTGGACTACGTATGGGGTAAGTGCATGCTTGCAACTCAGGGAGGAATGATAAATTGCTGTTGAAGGGCTGTTAATGCAGGAATGATACAACGGGGTTCCAATTTCTTTATACTGGAAGTATGGTCCATTAATTGTTGCCTAATAAACCAGGGTTGCTTGCTGAGTGGATTTTTCTGTTCCTCAGCCTCTTTTTTGCTCAATGAGCACTTGAGATAAGCTGCTGCTGGGTCAGTGTTCAGCCACCATTGTTGGTTTATTGTGCTTCTCATGTCTAACTGTAGTCAGTTAGTCTCCTAAATTCTGCTTCTTGTATGCTAAAGGCTTTCCGTAAGAGCTCTTTACTTGCATCATTGCAGATGTATACATTGTATTTAGACTCTGTTAAAGCTTACATAGAGATATAGGAACATGGGGCCATTGTAAACCATTCTGCTCTTTGAGTTCCACCACCCAATATGATCATCCAACCCAATACCTTGTTTCTGCTTTCTCCTCATCACATTTGATCCCTTCAGCTATAAGAATTCTATCCAACTCCTTCTTGAAAAAAGTCAATGCTTTAGCCTCAGAGATAATGGGAACTGCAGATGCTGGAGAATCCAAGATAACAAAGCATGGAGCTGGATGAACACAGCAGGCCAAGCAGCATCTTTTACCCTCAACAGCTTTCTATGATAGAGAATTCCACAGGCTCATCACTCACTGGGTGAAGAAATTTCTCCTCATCTCAATTCCAAATGAGCTTCCCTGTACCCTTAAACTGTGAACCCTCATTCTGGAATCCCAGGCGTTAAGATCACCAACAATCAGTCCTGGTACATCCACATCAACTCTACAGTTAAGAAAGCTAACCAATGTCTCTAATTCCTCAGAGGACTAAGGAAATTCAGCACGTCCACAATTAGTCTTGTGAAATTTTATAGATGCACCATCGTAAGCACCCTACCTGGGTGCATCATAACTTGCTATGGCAACTGCTCTGCCCAAGACTGCAAGAAATTGCAGAGAGTTGAGAATGTAGCCCAGTCTATCATGAAAACCAGCCTTCCATCCATTGACTCTGTCTGTACTTTCCTCTGCCTTGGGCAAAACAGTCAACATAACCAAAGACCCTGCCCACTTCAGTTAAATCTCTTCCATCTTCTTCCATCAGGCAGAAGTTACAAAGGTTTGAAAACATATACCAACACATTCAAGAATAGCTCCTTCCCTGCTGTTATCAAACCTTTGAACTGACCTCTCATATTTGGATGTTCTTTCTGTGCACTTTCTCTGTAGTTACAACACTATATTCTGCATTCTGTTCTGATACTCTGATATTCTTGCACATGGTATGATTTGCCTGGATTACCCACCAAACAGTGCTTTTCACTGTATCTCGGTACGTGTGACAAAACTAAATTAAAATCACCAAGGTCCTGTAGTAAGACATTCCTGCTCATGTACTCAAATCCTTTCACTATGAAGGCCAACATATCATTTTACTTCCTCACTGCTTGTTGTGCCTACATGCTTACCCTCAGCAAGTGATTTGCAATTTCACCTAGGACTCATTATAACTCCTGCTTTCCAAAACCTCTACTGCCTTCAAATTCTCTGTATCTAATCAGGTGACAAAGAATATTGTCTTGGCTCCATAACACATCATTGTAATACATGCTGCTGATGTCTCACTATTTTACAGTGGTATGGTGAGATGATGTGGCAAACAGTACACAACAACGATATGGAGGATGAGATAATGGGAACTGCAGATGCTGGAGAATCCAAGATAACAAAAGTGTGGAGCTGAATGAACACGGCAGGCCAAGCAGCGGCCCAAAACGTCAGCTTTTGTGCTCCTAAGATGCTGCTTGGCCAGTTGTGTTCATCCAGCTCCACACTTTGTTATCAACGATATGGAAGATGTTGTGTGCTTCTGTGTTTATGGAAGACTGATTTGAGGTAGCTGAAATGTTGTTTTGGCATATTGATGGTTTTCTCAGGGACTAACTTGGTCCTCCCATGTCTGCCATTGCAATCAACACAGAGAATGCTAGAGAAACTCAGCAGGTTTGGCTGAGCCTGTGTAGACAAAAACAGAGTTAACATTTCAAGTCAATATCACTATTCTTCTGAACTGCCTCAGCATCTGCAGAATTCACCAGAATGTTGCATAAAGTTAAAGAAGTTAAATTTTGAGGCCATATAGACCTGGATTGTATTCTCTTTCATTTAGAACCTTGATGAATGATCTAATCAAGGCCTTTGATATAATGAAAGAATTCAGCAGGCTCGTCACAACCAAACAATTTCTGCCAGTAAAAACCAAGTGGGCATGAAATTAAAATCAGAGATATGGGCTCTCTAGGAATGAATTCAGGAAGAACTACTTTGTATACCAATTGAGCAACATTAAACATGTTTCCTTAAACCCACTGAATGTGCGTAAATTGAAATTTTCAAGACTAGCAGTCTCTTTTTGTTCAGTAAGAGGATTAGGGCTATTTGGCCAGTACCATCGGATGTTCATTTAAAGCTGTGGGTGGCTCTGGAGGAAAGACCCCCATTAGATTTACAAATGCCATTTGTCCATTCGTCTGACCAGAAGCAGGCAGCTAGTAGTTGAAAATCTGCACATGTATACTTATAATAGTAGTTTTTATTCACAATATATGTAAATGACTTGGATGAAGGAAACAAATGTAACATTTTCAAGTTTTCAGACAGCACAAAACTGGGCAGGGTTGTGGGTTGTGAGTTGTGATCAGGATGCAAGGAAACTTCAAGGTAATTTAGACAAGTTGAGGGCTTGGGCAAACACATGGCAGATGTGGTACAATGTGGTTAACTGTGATCTTATACACTTCAGTGTGAAAAACACAAAGGAAGATTATTAATTAAATGTTGATGTAGTGGGAAGCGTATATTTACAAAAGGATTTAGGTGTCATTATACACCAATAAATGAAAGTGGGCAGGCAAGGTCAGCAAGCAATTAGGATGGCAAAACGTATATTGGCCTTCATTGCAAATGGAGTCGAGTTCAAAAGTAGGGATGCTTTATTGTAGTTTTATAGGGCCTTGGTGATACCACACCTGGACTGTTGCCTGCAATTTTGGCGTCACTACCTAAGAAAGGATATACTTGCCATTGAGGGAGCCCAGTAGAGGTCGATACTGAGGATACTAGGGGATGGTAGGACTGTCCTTTGAGGAAGCTTGGCTGGGCCTGTATTCACTTGAGTTTAGAAGGATAAGAGTGGATCTGATTGAAACATAAAATATTCAAACAGTGCTGAACAGATTGGATGCAAGGAGATTACTTACCCTGATCGAGGTGTATAGAAACAGGGGACATGGTCTCAGGATATGGGCTAGGCCATTTAGGGCTGAGTTGGGAAAAAAAATCTTTAATTGTAACATTTAAAAGGCATCTGGTTGGGTGCTTGAATAGGAAGAGTTTAGATGCCAAATGCTGGAAAATGGGTCTAGATTAGTTTAGGATACCTGGTCAGCATGGACAAGTTGGACCAAAAGGTCTGCTCCGGTGCTGTGCTCTATGACCCTATGGTTCTACTCAAAGGTCAGATTACCCTGTGTAATTCTCTACCACAGAAGGCTGTGGAGGCCACGTCAATGAATATATTCAAGAAAAAAATAAATTTAAAACTAAATACTATGGGGTGGGGAGATGTGAAAGCAGGAAACTGGCTCTGAGATAGAGGATCAACCATGATCTTACCGAATGGTAGAGCAGGGTCAATGGGCTGAATGGCCTAGTTCTCCAAAATTCCGTGCTTCTGTGCTTCTGCCATATTTTGTTTCCCACTGGCACGTTGTCAATTTGATACTTATCCACTACAAATAATAGGATAGGAATTGAGCAGGTGTAAAACAGCCATAAAAGGGGCTGGTTTGGAAAATCAAGAGATGCATTAAAGATATGTAACCTGCTTTTGAGTTATGGCATTTATCATACCTCCTCCAGGTGTAGGGATATTGTTCATGTCAAACAAGAGTCCTGACACCCCTTAGTTCTGGCCGCTCTCAACACTGGAGTATGATAACTGAAGCAAAAGTTCAAACTACGTTTCTCAGGTTTGAATTAAATTGAATTCGTTTTATTGTCACAAACACTTGATTTAGCGCGGTGAAATGCTTGCAATGTCACCACTTACGATGCCATCTTAGGTACAAGGTAACCAGGTACAGATACTTGAGTATTTGGTATAAAATAGAAAAAAAATAAAAAGTCGAGCACAGAAGAAAAAAGAAATAAAAAGTACTCAATTCACATTCCTCCCATTCCAGTTTGTGCTGGCACCTAGCCTTCAGACCACGTTGGTCTTCAAAGCTCATGGCCTCACATCCAGTCTGCAAAGTTCCTTATCTCTCCATGACGGCCCTTCAATCCAGGACTCGCTTTCCCATGATAACAAAGTGTGGAGTTGGATGAACACAGCAGGCCAAGCAGCTTTTTTGTGCTCCTAAGATGCTGCTTGGCCTGCTGTGTTCATCCAGCTCCACACTTTGTTATCTTAGATTCTCCAGTTGCCATTATCTCTGATCTCGCTTTCCCATGATGTGCCTCTGGTCCTAGGACTCATCTCCCCGCAACATCCCTCTGGTCCGGGGCCTACCTTCTTGCGATGGCCTCCAGTCCAGGGCTCACCTCGCCATGACAGTCCTCCAGTCCAGGGCTTGCCACCCTGTAATGGCCTCCAGTCCGGGACTCACGTCCCCACGACGTCCCTCTGGCAGGACTTGCATTTGTTCTGTAGTTGCTGCTGTTTGACCTGCAGTTACCAGCCAACCAGAGGCAATTTAAAAGTGCCAGCCATTCTTCCAAATATGAGAGTGCTGAGGCCTCTCAGTTGGAGCTTCTCTACACTCCATATCATCCACAAACAAAAGCTTAAAAGGATATCCCACAACAATAAGTCTCTATAATGTCTTTGCACATAATTAAAGAACCTAACTTTTGATATTCTTTTTATGTATTGGAAAATCGTACATCTATATTCACTAAGGGGTTAAATAACAAAGTTTCCTGGCTTAATCAGCGTGCTTTATGATATTACAAAGATATATTGTTCTCAAATGAAAAAAATGCAGCTAGTCTGCACGCAAAAAAAAACCAGGCCCCTAAACAAAACAGTAAGTTCCAGAAAGTAAAGATTTCCCGAGTACGTATCCACGTGTATCTATAAGTTAAAACTTTCCACTCACGTTTTATGGTTGCAGTCATATAATAGAAATATTGTTACAGCGGTAAAACATTACAGTGGATAGGTTTACTTTCCGAAAAAGAAACCAGGATTTGCTTTTGGAGACAGTCTTCCCCTTACCTCCTTCTCAGAGTCACCCAGTGAAGCTTAAATCGCGAGTCGCTTGTTATTGCTTTCAGCTGGAACACACACAGGAGAATTCGTGATGAAAGCATTTATTATGTTAACAGTTTTTTATACATTGCCCTGCAAGAGTCAGTTCATTTCTGATTGTCATACTGTCCAGCTACGTGGGAGATAATCTAGATGGGGAACAGAGTATCGTAATGTGAATAGCTCTGATCTTCATATCATCAACGAAGATGAAAAGACAAGGGGACAAGCTCAAAAATGATTCACCAGGAAGACACCAGGACTGGGCAGGAAAGGTTGAACAAAATGATGTACCCTTTTCTGGAAAAGTGAAGGCTGTGAGGGCACCTATTAGAAATTTTTGAAGTTGTAAAAGGTTTTACTGAGGTGATGTTTCCATTTCTGGGATGATTCAAAAATAGCTGCCATCTCTGGGGCCATCATTAATTCCAATACAGAATCCAGAAGAAATATCATTCCCTAAAGTCGATGATGTTGTGAAACCAGTTATGACCAGATGACATTGAAACAAACAGGAGAGATGCTTTTAAGAGGAAGCTAGGAAGGTGTGGGAAAGTGATAGATGTATAAACTCGGAGGCTAGGAGGAGTGGGAGGTGGTCTGTGTGAAGTATAAACAACAGTGTGGGTCCGTTATACAAGATGTATTTGTATATATTTGATAAAACACTTTACTAAATAATTAACACCAATGCAAAATCAGCCTATTATTCAATTGAGAATTTACAGAACTCTAGGGTGCAAAGGGATCAGAATGCCCTGTTACATGAATCACAAAAAGTTAGTATGCAGCTGCATTAAGTGATTAGCATGGTAAATAGAATTACTGTTTCCACTGGCATTTCCTACTCTGTTCAAACCTACCTTAACAACTTTAATTCATTATTGTGATCAGAGATAATGGGAACTGCAGATGCTGGAGAATCTAAGATAACAAAGTGTGAAGCTGTGTGAACACAGCAGGCCAAGCAACATCTCAGGAGCACAGAAGCTGACGTTTCGGGCCTAGACCCTTCATCAGAGAGGGGGATGGGGAGAGGGTTCTGAAATAAATAGGGAGAGAGGGGAAGGCAGACCGAAGATGGATAGAGGAGAAGATAGGTGGAGAGGAGAGTATAGGTGGGGAGGTGGGGAGGGGATAGGTTAGTCCAGGGCGAACGGATAGGTCAAGGAGGCGGGATGAGGTTGGTAGGTGGGAAATGGAGGTGGGAGGAGAGGATAGGTGAGAGGAAGAACAGATTAGGGAGGTGGGGACGAGCTGAGCTGGTTTTGTGGTGGTTTTGGGATGCAGTGGGGGAGGGGTAGATTATCTGATGAAGGATCAAGGCCCAAAACGTCAGCTTTTGTGCTCCTGAGATGCTGCTTGGCCTGCCGTGTTCATCCAGCTTCACACTTTGTTATCATTAATTCATTATTGTTGTTTATTGCAAGGGGAGTAAAATATTTGTTATTGCTATACAGGACACTAGTCAGATCACATCTAGAGTACTACAAACAGTTTTGGTCACTTATTTATAGAAAGTACATAATTGCAGAGGAAGCAGTACAGAGAAGAATAACTCAACTGATTCTTGGGGTGAAAGGTTATTTCAAATGAGGAAAGAGTCAGCAACTGGATCTGTATCTTCGGAGTTTTGGAAAACAAGAGGTGATCTTATTGAAACCTTTAAGATCCTTGAAGGTCTTGATGCAGGAGATGTTTCTCGTTGTGAAAGAGAGTAGAATGAGAGGACACAGTTTAAAATCAATGAGTCTCCCAGTGTTGTGAATCTGTGTAATTCTTTTCCCCCAAAAGCAGTGAAGACTGAGTTATGAAATATTTTAAGCAGAAGTTAACAAATTCTTGCCTAACAAAGAACTCAAAGGTTATAAAGGATAATCAGAAAAGTGGAGTTAAGGCAACAATTGGATCAGCTATGATCTTATCAGACTCAAGGGCTGAATGGTCTATTCCTACTCCTAATTCATATGGTTATATGATTCAGCACTGTCAGACGAAGTCAACAACTTCAATAATTTATCAATGAATAGCTCCATTATCCTGTGTTGTTTTTGTTGTTAAGGTCGGTTTGAACAGAGAAGGAGATGGCAATTGAAATTATAAGATCCTGTACTGTGGAGTCATACCTCTCTACAAGTGGACCAGTAACATCAGTGAGAGAAAAAGTAGAGAGTAAAAGCCTCACCTGCTTCATACATTGCCAGTTGTCTCAGTCATTAATGTGACTATCCATAGCTTCCTGTTTACCTTCAGCCCCACTCTTTCCCAAATAATAACAATAAACTCCACCCTTTATGTGCATTGCCAACTCGATCTGTTTAGTTCTGAATTTCCTCACTCACTCTGTTGTAACATATCACAAGCCCTGTAGATTTCAGATGTACATGTGTAATGTAAATTTCAGGAGAAAATCTAAGGAAACAAACCATTTATTCTAAACTTTTGCCCTACAAACGCCATGAACAAAATCTTATAGTGGCCTGAAGGACATGATCTATGGCCAAGATTTGTGGCAAAATAGTGTGACAATTCCATCTCGATGTGAGGAGCAACTCGCTGAACCTTTAAAGCATCTGCCAGGCGTCGAGGTGAGTTTCTTACTAGGCAATGCCAAATTGCCAGTTTAATGAAATTGTAGCTTGTTAACTGCCTTCATCACTGCGCATCACAGCTCACTAATATTCAATTTCCGATCTTATCAAGTATGCCAGAGCATCTAAGCGCTCAATCCATGAGCACCAACCACATGCACTTGATGTCCATGGATATTGACATTCAAGATTTAAGACCTCTCTGATCCACTTACAGGCTCTTAGGAAGCACAGAGCAGTTTTGAAATGAGTACTGACAGCTAACATTGAAAGGCCACAGGAAGAACTTTATGCAGGGAAAGCACCCAACTCAAAGATTGGATCAGGCTACATCTGATGTCTGCTTGATTTCTTACTCAGCACCTACCTGTATGCTTGTAACAACCCTGCCTTGGCACACCATGCCTTTTCATATGTTGGTGCTTCAGCCAAGCCTGACCCCTACAGGAGGAGTGGGCATCATGAAGGTGGAAAGTCGGGGTTCCAGGGGCTGGGAGGCAGTTGAAAGCAATATTCAATACAATGGGTCTCTACATTGGAAAACTGCATTGGGAGTAAGGCTGGGTGGAAATGGGTTGTCAATGTAGAATCAGGCAGAAAGGGACATAGAGGCCCTGGTGGAGTACCTGGACACCAGGCAGAGCCTAGTGCCGATGGAGCCCACCACATACTGTGTTTCGTACCAACACTTCCAGCTCACTGTATGAACAATGCAACTGGTAAATGGCTGAGATAACACACATGGTGGGCAGAGTCAGTTTAAGTTTAATAAGAAAAAGAGCAGAATCCACATCTGTTGGATGCTAGGATATCGAAGGGGCAACTATGTGAAACAAGTACTTTCAAACCACCAACTACATTTCATTTGCCAACATTTCTTTGTCAATTTGCAATGCATACAGGGATTGTATTTAGGATATAAATGCTGGTCAAAGGCAATTTGTACCAGCCATAGCTTTCTAGAAACCTAACATTGGCATCTCATTGATACAGAGGTTAGTGGGAATCATTCAAAATGGAACAAATTCTGGTCAAAACACCTCAACACTTGTGAATCTTTAATACTGCTGTGCAAAGAAAGGAATATCTCTGTAAGTGTGATGATAGAATTTAATATTAAGTTTAATGATTGATGTGGGTCTGGGAAATGAACGGAGTTGAAGCACAGCAGACACTCGCTTTTCAATGTAATGTGCTGGTCACTTGGCCTGTGTAGCACACTGTGCACACGCTGTGATCGGGGACACATGCAACAGGCGTTGAGGCCACTGAAGAAATGGTTCCACTTTTCAGTCCAATCTGAGCAGGGCAGGTGGGGGATGGGGGGTGTGGGGAGTGGTGGAGTTCCTACAGTGTAAACCAAACGGAGTGTGCCACATTTTCCTGGTATACTGTGGTCTGCTCAAGTAGACCAGGCAACAAAGGTGATGTGACAGATGTTGAGGAACTGAGGGAATCGGGTCAGTTAGCTGAGGATAACGATAAGGACACTGGGGAGAAGGAAGCTCTCCTTGTGGATAACAGAGCTGAGCTGCCTCAGATGCTACAAGCCAGACAGAACCTGAGTCATGCCCAGTTCCAGTCAATGAGAGCTTGGTGCAGCAGATCATCATGGAAAGTAAAATTATTGCTGATCATGATACCATTGCATTGTGGAGGCAAACTGGCAGCCAATATTCATTTTGTTTATGTTGCTTTGGCTGTTTGTAAATAAAAGCTCAGGTTTGGAATTGTCCATTTGTCAGAATAATGGAGACAAAACAGGATATTTGGGCAGGTGGTAGTTAAGGACAGGTAATCTCTGAGCAGCTGATGTGCTATTACTGGTGAGATGCATCACTAGATTCCAATACTTGGAATGTCTAAGTACACAGCGGCCTTTCAAAGATGGTGCAACTGTAAGGGATATCTATCATTCAGTGAAAATCTCGTCAGCGTTCCGAAATCAGTGTTTGGCTAGATGGACCCGGATTGAATGAGAGGAATGCCATGGGGTGGCTTAAATAGCGAATGATGTGGATTTTGTAAGATTCAGCGAGATATCTCGTATTACCTTGTGGTGAAAAATCCTCCAAGAAATGCAATTCAACTGACACTTCATCACAGATATCAAAGGTTCAGCTTCATGAGTTAACTGTTCATCTGTTATAGCGGCCTAATTTCTGTACTCACCATCTTTGTCTCCACAAGTAATTTCCCACGTCCTGATGTATGAGACCATCAGCCTTGAACGTCTCATGTAGTACAGCTACCTCTACTACCTATCTCTTCTCTCTTAGAAAGTGGGAGAAATTCTTTCTGTGAAAGGTAGAGAAAGTAAGATTTCTGTGGGACTTATGCGATTGGACACTGGGGTTTTTAGGAAGATTGCTGGAAACCACAGGGAAACACTGAGACAATTGGGAAAAGCTGCCAAGTCCACTATTGCTTATAAAACCACCACCACCCATGATCCTCAATCACTTTAACCTAACACTCCAATCAGCAGTTTGCCTTTCCAGTAGCCATCATCTTCTCTAAATTTATCTTTCCAAGAAATACTTCGATTGCTTTCCTGGTCCTATCATCACCTTCCTTCCACTGCACTGGCTTTGCAGGCTACAGTTCACAACAACATTGAAGTAGACCTCAATGCTCTTTTATTTCAAAACTACCGTTACTTCCCCACTAAGAAGCCAAACAATGTGATGCTATCTCACTGCCTTTCTGTGCTTGATGTTTTCTTTTCCAGTCAGGATAACGTGTGACTTGGAGGAGACCCTGCAGGTGATGGCATTCTCATGCATCTGTACCCTGTCTTTCTCAGTGGTAGAGGCTGTAGGTTTGAAAGATGTTATGTAAAGAAGCCTTAGTGAGTTGCTGCTGCGAATTTTGTAGATAGTGCACACTGCTACCACAGTGTGTCATGGCAATGGAAGTGAATGTTGAAGACGGTCGATAAAGTGCCCATGAACCTGGATTCTGAGTCCTAGATGGTCTGAAGATTCTTGGGAGAAGCTGCATTGCATTGGAGCTGCAATTATCCAGGTATGTGCAGAGTATTCCATCTCCTGATCTGTGTCTTGTAGATGGCAGAGAAACCTAAGGGAATCCAATGAGGAGTTACTAGTTGCAGAATTAAAAACTTCTTATCTATTCTTGTAACCATCACATTTCTCTGGTTAGTCCAGTTCAGTTTCTGGTCAATGGGGATCCCTAGGATTTTGATAGCTGGAGTTCAGTGATGATAATATCATTGAACTTCAAGGAAAGATGGTTAATTTTCTGTTGTAGATGGCCATTACCTAGTACTCGTGTGGTATGAATGTTACGTGTTTATTATGGTCTCAAGCCTGGATGTCCAGGCCTTATTGCAATTGGACAAAGACTGGTTCATTCTTGGAGGAGTTGCAAATGGCACTGAACATTGTTCAGTCATTAATGAAATTCCTCACTTCTGTCCTTATGATGGAGGGAACGTCACTGATGAAGTAGCTGAAGATGGTTGGGCCTAGGACCCTCACCTGAGGAACTCCTACAGAGATGTTCTGGAGCTGAGATTATTCACCTAACAACTATGATCAAGAGTAGATTAATGACAAAACAATTGGATAAATTAGATTTGCCCTGTTTTTTGCAGATGGCATGTACTTGGGAACAGTTCCATATTGCTGGCAAGATGCCAGTGTTTTAGCTGTACTGGAACAGCTTAGCTAGGATTGCAACTAATTGCTTGACCCCATCCCATCTTAATCTGAGTGCAACCACTTCCAAGAGAGCATTGGAGCCAATAAAATGACTGAAGCCAAAATGTGGCTGTGTTACTTCTTGTTGCGTAGAATCAATTTCTGGGATTGGTCAGTTCAACTTCAGCTTGGGGAAATATTTACAGTTCAGTTTCGTTTTGTTGAGCACTTAGATTCTAAGCAGGATGCAGTTTTACAGTTAAAACTTAATATACGGCAATGTGTGGATAAACATGATACGGGGAATTTTTTTTAAAAACTTCATTCTTCTAATGACGGTGCTAGACATTGCACAGTATCAGTAATTACAGATACCAAAACTTGACAGGTGATCATTCAAGGGTCTTGACATTACCTGTAATTGCAGCAGAAGTGTCATATTGGAGTCAAAACATCAACTTTGTTTCTCTCTCCACAGATGCTGCTGGACCTGTTGAGTTTCTCCAGTGTCTTCTGTTTTAATTTTGTGAAGGTAGGGAAGTATTTTAAAACTTATGAAGTGCCAAAGCTGAAGGTCCCCAGGACATTGGGAGATGGCTGTAAGGTCCGTCTTGTAAGAAATGCCAGCTTCAGACATTTGGTTCTACTGGGATCTTCTTTGGGTACATTTGTTGTAACCAACTCTTCTTGAAATACGAGTCTACAGGGCTTACTAGTATTATAAGGTTAAGGACTAACCACAATTTTTTTTTGAGAGACACACATACTTTAGAGGCAGGAAATTGTTTATTACATAATAATTAGATAATATGTCAGATTAGTTCACGACTGGCTAATTACATTGACATTAGGTGAGAGAAATTATTATTTCTTAAGAGATAATAATGACATCTACGCCACAAGCCTGACAGTTAAATATCAAAGACTAGACTTTCTAGTTCCTTCCTGAGGCAGTCATTTGGATGTCAGTGGGCAGAGTTATTCTAAATCTTCTAAGTTAACCGTTTCTGGCAAAATCATTTATATGACAGTCCCCTTTCCATTTCAACTCAACTCTTTCAATGCTCCTCCAAACAGTCAGCTCCAAAGATCATGGTCATTGATGACTATCTCCGAGATGACAGTATCAATGTCTACCATCTTCCTATCTTGTATGCATGTGTTCTTGGAGTCGATGAATGGACACTGATGAATTGTGAATACTTCACCATTAAAAAAAGCCTTTGGGTATATCACCATCATCCTTCCAATAAAGGTGGTCAAGCCAGCACTGACATCACTGGCTTAGCATTGAGTATGTGCTGATGGCATTAGTGTGCATTAAGACCTGTTTGTTTAGGTCATTGGGCTGAAGGCTCCCTAGGCGGAATACGAATATAACTATTCCTCCAGTTTGTGGGTGGTGTCATTGTGACACTGCAGGAGGGCCAGGGTGGACATGTCACCCGGGGAGTGGAAGGGGCATTTAAAATGGTTGGTGACTGGAAGATGTTGTCTTTTGTCACGAACAGAGCGCAGATGCTCTACAAAATGGTCTCCAAGCCTTTGCTTTGTCACACTGATGTAGAGGAGGCCACATTGAGAACAGCGGATGCAGTAGAACAAGCTGACAGATGTGCAGGTGAACCCCTGTCTGATATGGAAGGAATGTTTTGTGCCTCGAATGGAGGTGAGGGGCAAGTGTAGGGGCATGTGTAGCACCTCCTGCGGTTGCAGGAAAAAGTGCCGGGAGTAGGGGGTTAGTGGGGAGTGTGGAGCAGACAAGGGAGTCGCAGAGAGAGCCTCACGAGCCAACAGCCCAATGGCCTAAATGTGGATTTTACCAGTTTCAAAATCTTCCCACCCAAGCGTCATCCCATTACCAACTCTACCTCTCATCACCATCTCCTTGACCTGACACAACCTGTCCATCTTGTCTTCCACCTATGTGTCCCTCCCATCTCGTTGACCAATCCCCACCGCTCCCTACCTGCACTCACCTATCACCATCTCACCTAGCTTCCTCAGCCCTTCCCTCCTCTCTCTACTTATTTCCAAGCTCCCTTCCCCTTCCCCAATTCTGAAGAAAGGTCCCTACCTGAAATGTCAACTTTCCTGCTCCTCTGATGCTGCCTGGCCTGCTCTGTTCCTTCAGCTCCACATTGTGTTATCTCTGACTCCGGCATCTGCAGTTCTCACTATCTCTGTTTGTTGGACATCCTTTGAGGCAGTATTTGTGAAAATAGAGAGGAGAACTGGGTCATGCCTAAGAGACCTTACTTAAACACATTGGATATTTCTTAACGTTTTTTTGAAGAACAATACTGTTCCATTTTACTGTCTATGCCCCCAGAAAGTGGTAAATCAAAGGGGTATCTACCCCCTGTATTGTCCCATTTCTAGCCTAAACCTGAAGGTAAAGTGTTGATTTATTCAATAGGCTTTCAGATAAAGGAATGCTGCCGTCTCAACACCTTATAAAAGAACTGGATAAGTGCCTGGTTGAGCACATGATGAAAGCTATTAAAGATCTAGATAAATATTGTTGGTGAAATAGTCTGCAACGAAATAATTCCTGTACTTTTTTGTGCTGAGGATGAGTCAGTTGCGAAAGATAACTATTGTTAAATTGAATTATTACCATTGAGGCTCTTTCATTTTAACACCAAGAGTCAGAGCTACATTTTTATTTATGATTATTCATAGGACGTGGGTGTCTCTGGCAAGGCCAGCACTTATTAGCTGGCATTAATTGCCCTTGAAAAGGTGGTGGTGAGCCACCTTCTTAGACTGCAGCAGTCAATGTGGTGAAGACACACCCCAAGGTGCTGTTGGGAAGGTAGGGAGTTCAAAATAATGTGAATTACAAGCTAACATAGACTGTAACATTTTGGCACAAACAATTGACAATAAATGCATAGAGATAGTAGGAACTGCAGATGCTGGAGAATCTGAGATAACCTGAGAGCTGGATGAACACAGCGGGCCAAGAAGCATCAGAGAAGCAGGAAAGCTGACATTTCAGGTCTAGACCCTTTGGAAGAAGGGTTTTCCTGCTCCACTAATGCTGCTTGGCCAGCTGTGTTTATCCAGATCCACACTTTGTTATCACGACAATAAATGAAGGTTGACTCACTTATCTCTTCTCCTCTTGTGAGCTGCTGAAAAAATCATCCAAAAGCTCTTTAGGGTGAATGAAATAACTTTTTTTTTTAAATATTGTCATTATTGTGAGGGCCTTGTGGTTATAATGGGTAGGGTTCCTGTCGCTAAGCAAGAAGCTTCAGGCTTCAGTCACCCAGGACTTAATGGCTAAGGAAGGTGTGCTCATTCTGCGGTCGGACAGGTTGATGTCCATTTTTAACTCCTTCCAACATACACCAATGTTACAACAAAAGAATGGCAGACATTCTGGTCAGGCATTTACAGAAGGCAATGGCAAACTATTACAGTTCCTTACCAAGAATTCCCAACACAGAAAGTCTACAGTCACTTAGGCCCTTTCAAGTCGAGACAGAGAGGTGTAGGGAGAGACACAAAGGAACCAATAGCCACTGGTTGTGGGGTCAGGAGGAATCACTCATTGTGAGGATAGCTTTGAATATTGTCAAGAAAAGCACAGATAAAATAAACATGTGAAGGATTCATCATCAAAGGGATAATATAAAACGCAAAGTAGAAAATATTGGGATTGTTCACAGTTAGAGGTATATGCAACGTTGAGGATTCAGTGCCTGAAATTCATTTGGGGTTAAATAGGATGTTAGAGCTGTGAACAGCCTGGTGTAATCACAGAAGAGGAATCAAGTGAATGGAAAAGTGATGGAGTGTGTGTAGAAACTGCTAATGATGGCTTTGGTTTCCTCAGTATTAAGTATGGTAAAAGACAGAATTCTAGAAGTATATGAAGAGGTCATACAACCCATTGGGTTTACTCTGAAGCACTCCAAAATTAATCCCACAACACTGCCTCCATGCCCTCCTTTCTCCACAGAGTTGTATCTTTGCTAACTTCTAATATTTATCTAATCTCAATTCAAAAGATCTAAAAGTCTCTGTCTCAACTACACCATGTGGCAAAACATTGTTTATTCCAAGAGATTTTGTTGTGCAGAGGCCTAGCCCTAATATCACTCTCCTCCCTTTCATCCCACATGATAGCACTGGGGTAGCATAGTCACAGTAATTGAAGAACAAGGAGAGTTAGAGCTCGGGATGTTGAGAAGTAGAACCCCTATCCATGAATACGTTCTTCACGTTTGTAGAAATCCCAATTTTTTCTAATTGCTATTCACTCAACAGTCTTTGGGGATGTCTATTTTCTCCAAATCAATCATCTTCCTGGCAGGTCATTTCCATAACAACGTAATAGGGAATAGGATATATTATAGATTATGTAAAGTATTTACTGTGAGTATAATGTACATAGTGTGGCAGAAAAGTTTAATTAGGCATAAAAAATGGATTGGGAACAAATAGAAGGGCAAGTCTAGCCTACAGGACCCAGTAACAGTGCCAGAAGCAGTCTAATAACTTTAAAGATAATTTGAATCAAACGTACAATTTTGTAGTGGGTTAAGGATCAGAGAAACTGGTGGGAATCTGCTCACATCTCATTGAAGGTCACAGGTAGTTGGTAAAAGTGACTAAAAAGGCATATGGGATAATCCTGTGTCTTAGAATTGTTGAGTACAAAAACAAGGAAACAATGATGAATTTTTATAAAACTCTGGTTTTATATTCAACTGTTTTGTCCAGTTCCAAGTAGCTATGGGGATAGATTGGGAAAACTAGGATTGTTTTCCTTAGAGAAGGGAAGGCTCGGAGGAGATTTGACAATGAATTTCAAAATGCTGAGGGAGTTGGACAGAGTAGATAGAGAGAACCCACAGACAGTGTGGATTCCCATTGGCAAGAGAGCCATGAACCAGTGATGAAAAGCACTTGGCAAACAAAACAAAGGCAACAGCAGGAAATTTTTTTTTCTGTTGCACAGTGTGTGGTTGGGTTCTGGAATGCACTGCCAGAGGTAAATATAGAAAGGGCTTTTGAAAGAGAATTGGATGAGCACCTGAGGGAAGTTACTGACAGCCTTGCAGGAAAGGGTGGGCAAGTTGGACTAACTAAACTTGTCTTGCAGATAGTCTGCACAGGCTCAACAAACAGAAAGGCCTCTTTCTCTGCTAACAGCATTCTATCATTCTATGACCTACCGTGAGTGATCAAAGTCAACCAACATATCTTTACCGAACGTTGTCTACCCACTACACTGCCCGCTTCTCAGGCTGCTTAATGCACCACACCCCTATCACTCACCCAGCAAGATACATACTTAACATCCAGTCATTCAACTCATTCTCACACATGCACCAGTCTCACACCCGCCTCTTGTTGGCTCTATGGACTTCCAGCTGATCAACAGTCAATGGAATGCAGCACAGTTACTGACATTCTAATCTCTCCTAGACAATGGGAGGCAGGAGAGTGAAACTAGTGAGGATGAGAATGCCGGCATCTCCTCAGCCTATAGAGGGGAAGACCCTCTGCACCATGGCCAGCTGTGACAGCATCATCTGACATCAACAAGAATATTGAGAATAACAGTACTTTCCTGCTTCATTCCCATTCCTGACTGTAGAATCACATTCATCCAGCTATCTGACATGATCAGCAAACCACAAGTCATGTGAAAATGGTTTCCCTGGCACAGTTGGCACCTTTAAAAGGCCATTGTGCACATGGGCAAGAACTGTTAAACCAGAGTTGCCCTGCACAGTTGCTCTGGCAGGGGAAATTTGTTGCCTTGCTTTGTGAGCAGGGATCTGGAGATTCTGCTGGACGAAGTGGTGCAAAAGCGAGATGTCCTTTAACCCCAGGACTAGCAGAGGAGGCCCCAAACCCAGACCATGCCAGACTGATCCGAGGTTTCCACCCTGGTCAGTACAGCTATAGCCAACTGGATGAATGCCAGCACTGTAGGAAGAAGGTCAGTGATCATCTCCAATCCATCATCTCCATCTTCTCTTTGCTACCTAACACTCACTCTACTTTTCTTCCTGTACACACTTCCCCATCAAAGTTCATGCTCTATCGCTCTTGCTGTAGCTCGCAAAACCTTCCCTCACTTGCTGTCACCCATCCCAATCCCTGATACCTCTCCCACTGCAATGGCCTCTGCACTGCCTATTCGCTCACTCAAGGCACCAAGTATCAAAAATAACAGCTGTGCCACCCACTTACAACTCCTTTATTGCCTATCTCTTCCACTCCATCCAAGGGGAAAGCAGCTCCAGTATGGCAGGAAGACTGAAAACACATCTTAGGTTGCCTGACCTTCAGCTCCCCACCCTTTATTTGGGAGAGCATCCTGATTCTGACTGCTCTAAGTGACTGACTGACTGTGTAAGTAGGTGCTCCACTCCCAGCTTTGAAATGGCAGGGGAGCCCCAGGTGGACAGAGGAAACTCTTCAGTGATACCCTCAAGGCCTCATGAGCAAAGTGTGGCATTCCCACAGATACTTGGGAATCACTGGCCCAAGACCATCCAAACTGGAGGAGGAGCATCTGGGAAGGCATCGTCACCTTGAGACTTGCCGTCAGGAGAAAGCGGGATCCAGGCGATAACAGCAAAAGGGAGCACGCCGCCACAGCAACACCCTTGCCACCCTTTCCCACAACGACCTTCTGCCCCAAGTTTAACAAAGACTGTGATAGCCATATCTGACTGTACGGCTACCTGCAAACTCACCCTGAGAGTGAAAGAGAGTCTTTCTCAACTATGAGGGACCGGTAATGATGAATGATGATGACTGTGTCCAAGTCCATGGACTTGTGCCAGGGACTGCCCTTGACTGTTGCTGGGACTCCCTGAGCACAAGCTATCTTGCTTGACTGAGGAATGTTGACAATGATGACAAGTTTCCTGTCTTTATGTTTGTGTTAAATGCACAGCACTACAACAATACTGTGATCTTGGTATCATTGGTTGCAAGGGCAAAGCACAAAAAGGAAAGACAAGGAATTCCAATGCATAGATATTTTAGGCATTTGGTAGGTTCAGTATGAGTGAACACTATAAGAGCAAGTGAATAGGCCACAAAAGCAGCCTTTTCCAGTCCTTGGGCTGGATGCGTATCCTCGAGTGTTCACTGTCCTTGCTGCAGCATTGCAATGAGAGTTGATGGAGCAGCTGGGATGTTGCATTGAAATAGATGAATGTCCTGTGTGTGGATCGGAGATGTGTCCTGAGGGTTCTGAGAGGCTGGCAGATGTCGGCTGTCAATGTTCATGGAAGTGGGCTGGTGCCCAGAGACCTCCATGGAAAGGAGAAAGTAGAAAGTGTGTTTACATCAGCTGCCCTTTCCAAGTCAGTAGAGATGGTGGGATGACTGAGAAGTGGGATGATGGAAGAATTAGATATGCAAGTACCATCAGCATCAACTGTTCCAGTCCACTAATGAACATAGCTACAGTATTAATTCTTTCTATGATGGCCAGAATGTACACATGTCCATTTGTACTTCCTGCCATTATGCACCATTACTAAGTCTTGCATGCAATATATCAATAAGCACTGTGAGCACTGAGAAAGCAATTAGAACAAAGGTCAGAGCGCTCCATAAGCTACAGTCATCATGTAAAACTCTTACCTCTGAATTTTTAGAATACTGGGAAGAATTAAAGCAAAGTCCTGCAAGACTGACATACATTTTGGGTGATCTCAACAAAAGGTGATAATATTAACATGTCAAAAAGTATAAAATACTTCCTGGGGAAAGAAAGAGGTCAAAACAAGTGCATTGGTTTTGAACTATATTGCTAAGTTAATAGCACCTGTTTTGCTTAAGTCTTTTATACACGATAATGTTTGTTGTTTGTTTGAAAACATGAAATCTTACAACAAGTTTCTTTTGGTTAAAGCAAGGTATTTAGATTTCTCTCTAATTGGTAACAATCTTTGACCAGATGGTAATAATTGCCCGACAACCTTGGGACTTATACTCTTGGATGTTTAGCAATTGTTCAAAATATTGCAGTGCAGACTGATTTTGAAGAAGTTCCTAATACCTCCTGTGGTCGTAATGTAGGTTAACATGCATGCTTTAAAAAGCAGCAGCTCTCAATGATATTGGAACGCCTCCTAATGAATGCAGCCAATGTACAGGATAGAGTGTTGCATTTATTGAGGATTTATAAGCGCAGACAACACAATGAAGGGGCACACACATTTTCAGGGATCAGCCAATTTCTCCCCCAGCATGATGCATATAACCTTGGAGTAATATTAGATCAGAACATTGCTCTTTCAGAATTTGAATGTCATTAAATGTTGTGACTATAGCTTTAACAATGTTGGTTATGGCTACTAAAAATTCTTTCTCAATCACTGTTTGCAAAAGTAATACTTTTGAGGGGAGGCAATAGCCTACTGGTGTTTTTACTGGATTGTTAATCCCAAGATCCAGGTAATGTTCTGGGGACCCAGGTTCGAATATGCCACAGCAGATGGTGAAATTTAAATTCAATGAAGTCTGGAATCAAGAGTCTAATGGCTACCATTGTCTATAGGTACAGGAATATTCTGTGTGTGGATTGGAAATGTGCCCTGAGGGTTCAGAGACGCTGGCAGGTGTCAGATGTCAATCTCCACAGATATGGGCCGGAGCCCATAAAGCATCACAGAGAAGAAAAAGTAAAGTGTGCTTTACATCGGCTGCTCTTTCTGAGCTTAAAGAAGAAATTTGTCAGGAAAACCCAATTGGTTCACCAATGCCCTTTAGGGCAGTAAATCTGCTGTCCTCACCTGGTTTGGCTTACATGTAACCCCAGGCACACAGCAATGTGACTGACTCTTGACTACCCTTTGAGCAATAGGGACTGGCAATTAATGCTGGGCTAGCCAGTGATGCCCTCACTCTGTGAATGAATAAAAAAGACTTATTATTAATTATATTTTGCTACTAATAGTTGACATATATTATAGACTTGCCTGAAGACATCCTCAAAAGAAGATTGTTACTCATGTGGCTGGTAGTATGGCATTTCAGATTGAACTGCCGGGGTTCAACATATTTGCTTCGTTTCTTTAACATGTCAGTTCTAACAAAATTCACTTTACCTGATAATCTGCATTTTGTCATAAGTATGCTTCCTGTTCCCTGGAAACACTCCCATATTGACTTTAACATTTTAGTTGTCATCTATTTGTGTAAGGAGTTAAGATATGCCGGTTAAGCATTAATGAGCCGGCTGGAAATAAGTTGCACAGATGGTTTCATGGGTAATTACACTGCTAGCTATGCTGTTTAACTGTGCAAAGCAGAGAAACTCTTAGTTACAGAGATAATGGGAACTGCAGATGCTGGAGATTCCAAGATAATAAAATGTGAGGCTGGATGAACACAGCAGGCCAAGCAGCATCTCAGGATGGCTCTCTGATGAAGGGTCTAGGCCCGAAACGTCAGCTTTTGTGCTCCTGAGATGCTGCTTGGCCTGCTGTGTTCATCCAGCCTCACATTTTATAAACTCTTAGTTACGTTTTCTGGTTGTTATGTTACTTGATCTTGGTGTGATGATGAAGACGTTATAATTAGCTTCAGTGACTCTGTTCTTAGAGAATAATAAGAAATGAACCCTGATTCCTGTCAAAGTGCTCACTTGAGCTGATCAAGAGTGAGATCAGTTAAAAAACATGAAACAATTAGAGAAGCTACCAGAACGATGACAAAGACTTGAAATTCACGTGAGTCACTGGTTTTCGGAGAGGCCAGCAATGAGTCAAAATTGGGATGACAAAATGGCACATGTTAATCATAAAAAATCATTCTAATTTATTCTAAATCATTCTAAATTAGTTTCAAATGCATACAGATTTACATGATGTACTTTGGAATAACTAAATCTGTTTAAATGACTTTTCCATTAATAGAAAGGACAACACAAAAGTATATTTTTAAAAATTAGCCCCTCAAATGTTGCATAAACACAAAATGAACGTGGCCTTGAAGAGATTTAAACAAAACAGTCAAAGGAAATAGCAAAATTAATGAACGTTTTGATCTTGTACAGTTTTTAAAATAAAGATGTAGGATCCATTAGAAAAGCTGTTTCTATTGCCTGTCTCTACTGCTTTGAGAAAATGGTGTTGGACTTCTTATACTTCTGAAACCCTAATGCTTAAGTTCTGTTGTTAAGTGGGAAATTGTAGGGTTGCAATCTGCCAACAAAAGAGGAATGGAAATATGTATCCAAAAATGTCAGGAGGAGTCTGAATCACTCCAGGTCCTGACCTCATACATGCTGGGAATGTACTGGCTGACACAACTCTCTGGGAATCAGCCTCCAAAGTGCTCTTGTTTCCATCTGCAATCCAATTGAGGACAGTGGGTAGCTTCCTCAAACAGCTGGTCGACTTGAATGTCTTATGGTGTTGGAGGAAAAGCAGCCCAAACGACATTGCTTCCTTGGGAGGTTAACTCATGAGAGTATCTTTATCTTGAGACATTGTTTGAAGATTTCTCGACTTTGTTAATTGCTACAGCCACCAGCCTCAAGATAATGGAGTTATTAGCTAGGAGCGGTTGTAGCTCACCTGCCCCCAAAGCCCACCAACACCACAAACACGACCAACTCTAAGAACACCACCATCAGCACCAGGACTACCTTCACCCAACATCAGCAACTCCAACAAGACCGATGCAACCACCACCATCAGCACTATCAACACTATTGTCAGCACCAATGCCACCACCATCACTACACTACTGCCACCAAAACCACCGTCACCAACACACCACAACCACCAACACCATCACCAGCACCAACAGCAAAATCATCACCACCACAACTTTCCCACAGCAGCAAGGTGTCTCCTGGCACCTTCCAGACTCTGCATTCAGTGGGAGCATATGTAGTGCCTGGAAGATCACAGCGACATCCCGAGCTGCCCTCAATTGGACATGTACACTTGGAAAGTGGCTACCCACTGCTGCCTGACAATCTGACTCCCCAAGGCAGAAACCTATTGGCCTGTTGATTAGATCCAACCTCCTGACCCTGAACCACAACTAAACCTGCCAATCCTCCTGAACAAACTGACTTCCAGCTGGCTGCATCCCCTATCCCTTCACTGCTGCTTCTCTCCTTATATCACTGACTCTCATTGTGTAACTGTTGCTACGGCTTCCGAATCTGCAGAAAATGCTGTTCCTCACACTGACTCCAATATCCAGCACAAGGATGTACTTACTTTGGAAGCAGACCCCAGAAGTTTCATTATTCCGATTCCAAGGTTAGAAATTAGAAAGTTATTGAAAGATCTAAGACTCTGAGGGGGCTTGATGAAGAAAAGGCTAAGAGGATATTTTTTCCATGTGGAAAATCTGAACTACGGAAGACAAAGTCAAGATAAGTGGCCTCCTACTTAAGGTGGAGATGAAGAGGATACTTTTTTCCCCTCAGAAGAGCATTGCTATTTACAATTCTCTTAATGAGAAAGCATCAGAGACTGGGTTAATGAAAATAGTCAACAAGGGAATCAAATCAAGGGAATAGGGGGAAATGGGTTCAAGGAAGAGAGTAGATTGAAGTCCAATCTTGGCCTTATTGAATGATTATGAAAGCTCAATGAGCTGATAAAACTACTCCTGCTGTTACTCCTTATGATCTTACATTCCCAAACCTGTCCAATTTCTCCTACACTACAATAGTAACTGCATATCTAAAATATTTCTTTGGCCACCAAATACTTTAGAAGATATAATTTGTGAAAAATGTTGATCTGATCAAATTACTGCTTCACCAGCAGGCTTACATTTCCCAGTCTTACTTTCTCTCGAGAATTCCCTTCTCCGAGCTCCCTCACTAACAGCCTCCCATTCATCAATCTCCCTCACTACCAGACTTCCATTCCCCAATCTACCTCATTAACAAGCTCCCATTCCCCAATTTCCCTCAAAATCAGACTCCCATTTCCCAATCTCCCACAATACCAGCCTCCCATTCCCCAATCTCTCTCACTACCAGACTTCCATTCCCTAATCTACCTCATTATCAAGCTCCCATTCCCCAATTTCCCTCAAAGCCAGGCTCCCATTCCCCAATCTCCCTCACGACCAGACTCCCATTCCCCAAACACTCCAACAACCAGTCTTCCATTCCCCAAACTCTCTCACTACCAGACTACCATTCCCGATCTGCCACACTACCAGCCTTCCATTCCCCAATCTCCCTTGCTATGAGAGTTCCATTCCCCAATCTGTCCCACAACTAGGCTCCATTTCTCAATCTATTTCATGATGTGACTACTTTCCTGAATATCCCTCTTTCTGTCAAAGATGAAATGGAAAATTCTAATTTCCCCAACCCTTAAGTTAACCTTAGTCTTGAAACCAGCTATTTGACCAATTTCGTTTCAAAACGCACTCAAAAGTAGTTATGAACAATGAAACACTGAAAACCACTAAAATGATATTTAGTACTAAAGATGTACCACCTTCACTTTTTTGCTAGACAGTTTAGGCTAAGGGTTGGTTATAGGGTCCAGAAACGCACCTTTCTGGTCAGACCTTTATTTCAACTTACACATTCCAAAGTCCAACAATATTGATTACATTTCCCCACACACAGATCAAGTTCTCACTCGATTGTCTCTTAATTAATATCTAACTGTGACCACTTCTCTAGATCGATTCGGTCTCAAGTACCTATCCTAGACCCTACTAGATAATTGTAATCTTTGTCCTGCCAAGCCTGGTTATTCTTTGAGGTAAATCATCACTGACATTATAACATCAGAGTTCATTTTTAAGAGTTGAATGCAGTATCAGTTTAGTCACAGGAACCCGTGGGTTCTTAGCTTGATTTCCTGAGTGAAATGATCTTAACCAGGCATCAGTTTGCAAGCCTTCGGGCTGGATAGCCTTAAGGGTTCAAGCATTACAGCAACTTCCACTATGAATTAAACTATTGAGTCTCAGGTAGACTTTTAGCCAGTTGTGAGTTTAGTCAGGATTTCTGCTAATCTGTTGCCATAACTTTAAGGCTTTCTACTGAAACTCCTCTGCTGTTAAGGCTGACAGAAGTGGGAAAAACTGAGAGGAAGTTTCTGGCTAGCAGATACTTTTCTGCCCCTGTTGTGGTGCTGTCAGCCTTACACCTTTCAGGCAATTAGTAAAGTGATAAAACACACAGGAAACAGCAGGTGAGCAGAGCTTTAAAGCAAGTCTGATGACAGCTGGCAACAGTCAGCAGAGGTGCCAGATGGAGTCTGGCACTGTGTCATGGTGGTCTGTGGTTGGGAAACATGTGAAGATGTAAACAGGAAGAATAAAGCCCAATATATATGTCTTTATAGTTTATTGAATGAATCGGACTTCCAACAAGGATTGATGTGTTTTGAAACAAACAGAGGAGAATTTAGCAGCAAAGGAGTGTTTGAGGCATCTGTTTTCCCTGTGTAATAAAGTTACAACCCACACAGTGCCTTTCCTAGTAATCTTTAATGTGTATATTTATCAGCTCAGAGATCCCGGACATACAAAGAGTAAAGTGAAAACAGTTATCGAATGGATGGGAAATGATCTCATTTGAAGTGAATCTCTAGCTCCTTGACCTATGCTTGACAAGGATTTGGGAAGCCCTTTGAACCGAGAGCAGAGGAAATAATTATGGCAGTAAAGCAGTGGAGCCAGATGGACTTTTGCGTGTCATCACAAGGAACTGGAAACAAATTCCATGGTTGATTTCTTTTTAGCTATTAGAATAAGGCTGTTTGTATTCCAGTGTTCCCTTTGTCATTGTTCTCTTTTACATGATTAATCAGCTAATTATGATTTTTCATCAAAGTGCTTAGCAATTAGTCTCCAGCCATGTTATAATGAAAATAAGTTGCTGTTAATATCCCCCAGTGTGGCTTGGTGTCAAATTTTAACTGGTAACAATCACATGAAACCCCTTGGGATGACTTGCAGTTAAAGGTGCTATCCAAGTGCTGTTCTTCTACTTGTTGTTGGATACTACAGCCACTTCAGTGCTATGTAGCTACGAAATGGACAGAGTGAATAGAGTCACTGCTCCTGACTGCTTTCCAGTGATCCATTCAGGAGAGTGAGGGGGTGACTCCATTTCCTGGATCAAAATTGTGCAGTGACGCTCACCCACCAAAGCTTAGGTCTGATCAGCAGAAATCTGGGGCAAAGAAGTAGGGAATGCTGATGAAAGAGAAACGCCACCCAGCAGGCATCAGTGGCTTCAGCAAAGGAGGCGATGGGGGAGATGGTGAAATTGCAAAGGAAATAGCCCTGCTTAAATCTCCTTCATTCAGAAGAAAATTTTCTAAGCTACAACTCAGTCTGGAATAAGCGTCGAATGCCCAGCAAAGATAAATTGCACAAGCACTTTTCATTCTGAAAACTGGAAACTCCTTTCCATGTATATTTTGCAGAATAAAATTTTACAAATGTCTGCTGTTTCAGGATACAAAATAAAGGTATGAAACACATGGAATACATCTCAGTGCTTTGATGAGCTGAGATTCTTAAGCACATCTGCAATCCTTTTTCACTCTAATTACTTATTCCATAATCAGTAACAATCACTGGGCTATGACCCTCTCCTAGAAAGCGCTATTTAGCTTTTAAAGGACCTAAGAGCAAGATTTCCTCTTCTCATTAAATGGCTTGATCATCAATAATGATTTTTAAAGGCTATTATGAAAGTATTTCCAATCTGGGTGAAATAATGAGGATAATACTTACAACTGTTTGTACTGCACAGGGTCTGAGGTGGTATATTGTTCAAGAGATGGCATCCGGTACCTGGTAACTCACCAAACGGCCGTTTTAGCATGAGCTGAGATACTGAAGGCTGGTAGGCAAAGAAGCTGCTGGCAATGCTCTCCATTCCAGCTAAATTCAGCACAGGGACGGGCAAGGGGTTTGGCCTTTATTTCAAGGATATTGATAATTTCATAATGTACTGAACTGTAGCTAATAAGGGAACGTTGTCATCTCTCCACACAAATAGTTATTGAGTTTGAGGGGCATTTGTTCCTATTCAGCGTGGTCTACATGAGGACATAGGTGTCCCCATGAGTTATCACTATTGGTATCAATTTGCACCAGACTGTAGCCATCCAGACAACTGAGCTAACCCACAAGGTGACTGGAATATTATACAAATAACATGAAGTGTTCCTATAATTTTCTATGGTTTTGGTATGACCATGTCAGGAATACTGTGTGCAGTAATTGACTCTGTATATATTTTCCTTTCAGGCAACACAGTAAATATTCAGTAGATTGGGACTTGAGATGACAGTCTGAGCAAATTGGACCAATTCTGCCCATAGTTTAGAAAAATGAGAGGTGATTCCATCAAAATGTATAAGGTTTTGAAGGAACTCCTGGTAGGCTAGATATTGAGAGCCTCTTAATCCAGGCTGGGGTATCTAGAACAAATGGAAAGGCTCAGGATGAAGGGGTCAATTATTTAGGGCAGAGATAAGGAGAAATTTGTTCACTCGGTGGCTCATGAATCCTCAAATAAATCTACCCTCAAGGATTGCAGATGCTCTGTCATTGAGTTGGTTAATGGCTGAGACTGATAGAATGGCCCACATAGAGGGATCAAGGAATATGAAAAGCTGACAATCAGCCATGGTTTTAGTGAATGGTGGAAGGGACCTGAGGGGCTGAATGGTATATTCTTGCTGTGATTTCTTATGTTCTCATGGATAGGGGTTTCAGGCCAAAGATATGGAGAGATTATTGCTGATTGGGATTGGTGGCAATTGTGAGGATGATTTGATATAGGACTAAGCAGAACCCCGCTACTTGTCCTGACTTCATATTTTTGTAAGTTACTTGTCTTCTATTTTGCAGACAAAACCCAGGACTGCTTCCCCGAAATGCAGCTTCTGATCAACCCACCAAAAGGAGACGATGGCCCTTGATTTGCGTATGAAAATGAACTAAGGTCTGCTGTTGGTGTCGCAGCAGGATGTCTCATGTTTATCCTTATCCAAGGTCCCAATGTGGTGTATGAAGTGTTGGAAACCACTGTCACCAGAAAAAGTTCTGGTCTGGCCATTAACAAGTTACTTAATAGATACAGAGATGGAAAGAACTGTAGATGCTGGAGAATCTGAGATAACAAGGTGTAGAGCTGGATGAACACAGCAGGCTAAGCAGCATCAGAGGAGCAAGAAAGCTGACGTTTCGAGCCTAGACCCTTCTTCAGAAAAGGGTCTGAAGAATGATCTAGGCCTGAAACATCAGCCTTCCTGCTCCTCTGATCCTGCTTGGCCTGCTGTGTTCATCCAGCTCTACAACTTGTTATATCAATTAATAGATACAGTTGGCTCAAGATCGACAGAGGAAATGCAAGTAGAGGCTTGTCGGGGACAAGCATGGCGCCAACACCATGGAACCCAATTTTGTGGCTCTCCTGTCTACAAGCTGACTTCAGATGAATCTGCAACATTCCATTCAAAGCTGTAGCTTGCAGCCCAAAACTTCAAATCAATTTCAAAGGAAAGTTTTTGCTTTTTATCTCATCTTTCGTAATCTCAGGATATCCTGAAAGGACTTGCAACCAATGAATTAGTCGTGAAGTATTATTCTCATTGCAAAATAGGAAACACATCTTCTAGCCAAGCACTTCCAGTACAGTTACAACAATGTCATCTACCTGACAACGTGGAAAATCACCCAGGTATGTCCTGTACACTAAAGCAGGACATAATCAACCCAACCAATTTACGCCCCAACAGTCTATTCCTGACCATCAGTAAAGTGGTGAAAGGTGTTTGCAACAATGCTGTCAAGCAGGACATGCTCAGCAATAACCAGCTCAGTGATGCCCAGTTTGACTTCCAGCGGGGACACTCAGCGTGTGCCTCCATGCAGTTTTGGTTCAAATATGGATAAAAGAGCTGAATTCTAGAGGTGAGGTGAGAGTGACAACCCTTGATATCAGGGCTGCATTTGACTGAGTGTGGCATCAAAGGGCCCTAGCAACACTGGAACCAATGAGCTTCAGGGGGCAAACTTTCCACTGATTAGAGTTATATGATGGTTGAGGATGTTGGACGTCAATCGTCTCTGCTCTAGGACATCTCTGCAGGAGTTCGTCCAGATTGTGTCCTAGGTCCAACCATCTTCAGCTGCTTTAGCTATGACCTTCCCCCCATCATAAGGCCAGAAGTAGGGATGTTTGCCAATGATTGCACAATGTTCAATACCATTTGCTATTTCTCAGAAAATGAAGCAGTCCATGTTCAAATTCAACAAAATTTGAACAATGTCTAGGCTTGGGCTGAAAAGTGGCAAGTAACATTCACACCACATAATGCCAGGCAATGAACATCTCCAATAAGAGACAATCTAACCACTGCCCCTGACTTTCAATGATGTTACCATCACTGAAACCCTTGTTATCAACATCTTTGGAGTTACCATTGACCAGAAGCTGAAATAAACTCTCACCACATAAACACAGTGGCTACAAGAGCAGATCAGAAGCTATGAATACTGCAGTGAGTAACTCACCCCCAAACTCCACAAAGCCTGTATACCATCTATAAGTTATGTGTGAGGAGTGTTATGGAATACTCCCCAATTGCCTAGATAGTTGTAGCCGCAATAACACTCAAGAAACTCAACACCATTCAGGATAAAGTGGCTCACTTGATTGGCACCACGTTCACTCCCTCAGATGCTCTGTAGCAGCAGTGAGTACTATCTGCAAGATGTACCATAGAAATTCACCAAAGATCCTTGGACATCACCCTCCAAACCCATAACCACTTCAATCTAGAAGGTCAAGGTAAGCACATATATGGGAATACCACCATCTCAAGTACCCCTCCAAGACACTCACCATCCTGACTTGGAAATATTCCACCATTCCTCCACAGTCTCTGGGTCAAAATCCTGGAACTTTGTCCATCATGGCATTTTGGGTCAACCAACAGCACGCAGGCTGTAGCAGTTCAATTAGGCAGTTCACCATCAATTTGTCAAAGGCAGCTAGGGACAAATAATAAATACTGGCCAGACAGTGAAGCTCCCATCCAATGAACAAATGAAAAAAATCTAATTTACATCCAGAAAGCTCCCACAAGTAGTAATATGATATTGATTTGAAATTCAGTTTGTATTGCTGTGGTTAAATATTGGATTTCAGGAAATTTCAATAGTGAAATAGGCTGTCTATGGTTTTAGCCTTGAGAAGAGATTCAGGTGGCCTTTCAAAAATATTCAAGCAGCAAATGAACATATGACCTCCAAACTTACTCCTTGATGACAATCTGTTCTATTTATGGAAGTGCTATTTAATCCCCATAGAGTAAAAGCTGGTTATCTTTGCTTTTGCCAAGCTGGTGCCTTAAAAATGATGTATCTTTTGCCTCCTGACAGTCCTCATTTCGAGGTGCCATCAAGCTCTCCTATCTGGCTCTGTGGTGGCCTCCCAGCAGGCAGCAGAGGATCTACAACTGCTTCCCTTCTGATGAGGGGCACACACAGTCATAACTCCAGCAGCAGCTGGTCAGGAGACCTCACTCTGAAAAATAGCTGCGCTTGGTCCATGGAGCTGTGGGCTTGTGACCACCTATTCATTCCTACATTGAGCATAAAAAGCCATGGGAAAATCCTACCTACTCTGCCAACGGCTTTGATACTATCTTCTGTTGTCTTTTGCCCTCATAATTCTGCAGGATTTTGCTAGTCTTCTCACTGTGAATAGGGCAGACTCAAATTGCACACAGCATTCCACTTCAATGATATTTCACCAGCAACACATTAGTTCCTTCTTCCCAGCTACCCCTGATGTTTTGAAGGACAGTATAAAAAATGCCCTTTGACAATTTTCCCTTGTGTTTAATGATCAATAAATATTTTTCCTTCTTTGAACGCATGGAAGTCCAAAAAAAATCAAAAGTCGGGGAGGAAACCATTTAGAGAAAGGTAAAATGCAGAATTCAGAGCACAAAATTGAAGGATGAAAGAAGTAAATGGAAATACAGTCACACTGCAGGATGATGAAAAAAGCCAAATGGAAAACAGCAAGGCAAAATGTGTTAATCTCACTTTGTGATGCAACATTAACAAAATGCTGGAAATGCAACAACAGTATGTCTACTTCACCTCTAGCACTGAATGATGTTCTAAGGTTCTTCCTGGGAGTCTTAGTAAACAAAGCATAAAGGAAGAAAGAGAGATAGCAAGGAGATGAATTCAGGGCCATGGCATCGAAACGCACAACCATCAAATCAGTCTGATTAAATTTGAGGATATTCAAGAGGTAATAATGAGATAAATATGGATATTTCAGACGTTGCAAGGCCAGAACAGATTATGGAAATAGGAAGGGACAAGCCAGGGGAAGAATTTGAAAACAAGAATCAGAATTTTACGATCAACGCATTTCTTAACTTGGAGCCAGTGTTATTCAACGTGCACAGCGGTGATAGGTGAGTAAGATTAGGTGGCAGTTTAGATAACCTCAATTCAATGGAGATTAGAACACAATATGCTGGCCAGGAGTGCAATGAAGTCTAAAGGTAATGAAGACGTGGATGTGGGTTTCAGCAACCGATGAGCTGAGACGGTTACAAAGGTGAAAAGTGACAAACTTAATAATTGCACAGATATGTCGTCAGAAGTTTAACTCGAATTTAATTTGGACATCAAATGCAAATAGTTTGTATCAGCCTCAGCCAGCTGCAGAGGAGAATGGTGTCAGTGGAAAAAAAAGGAAACTTTGTTTGTCGACTTTCCAATATTCAACACCCATACCAAGAGAAGACGTGTAGATGGGTTGATGACATTTTATCAGAATTGGAAATGTTAGCAGTCAAACAGTTAATGAGCAAGGATGGATTTAGGGAAAAATTGAGTGGATAGGAGGGGACTGGGGGCATGTCAAGAATGAACAACGAGAAGGCCTGTTAAAGTCCGCAACATAAAGCTCCTTACTTTGTTATCTCTAACATAAATATATCTACTGTGCATTTGCAAAGAAGTATAAACCTGCTATTTTAAAATTTACATTTGTCACTTTTTTTCAAATATTCATCTGTTCTTTACCTCATCAGTTAACTGGCTGTTACATGGAAGGTATCTGACTTTCTGATGTTTAGCGTGAATGCCTCGAAAGGCAAAAAATGTTAACTCAGAATGAAACAGTGGCAAAAAACAAGAAGCCAAATTCCTGGTGGGATTAGCCACAGAGCACCTAGTGTTCACAGAAAGAGTGGTCTCAGTTTTTTTTATATGTCAAACTAAAAGACTCAGGCCACACAGTACTGTTGAGGGACATACATACTATGTCAAGAGTTATCTCGAGCTGCCT
Organism: Stegostoma tigrinum; assembly: GCF_030684315.1. Lineage (NCBI taxonomy): Eukaryota > Metazoa > Chordata > Chondrichthyes > Orectolobiformes > Stegostomatidae > Stegostoma > Stegostoma tigrinum. Next base: position 49,195,455 of record NC_081358.1, read on the forward strand.
GCTTTCTGTCATTCCCTCATGCTGAGAAGCATTGTGGCTGCTTTCTTCTTCCCACAAGAAAGAAGCAATGAATCTCCCCACTGACAATTACATCGTGTGCAATGGAACAAAACGCTTGGTCTAGAACATTTCTGGTAAAGATTACCATATTATTAGTTACCGTATAATTTAGGAGCAAGCTTTTGGGGGGAAGGCTTTTCAGTTGGATTCCATATGTTATCCCAGGATGCCCATTCACTTAACCTTTTTTTGCAAATGCTATCCTATATTTGAGGGTCATAAAACTAACTGTAGTGTTTATAAATATCCCTCTCATGTTGGGTACTGAACTGGGGCCACTTTCTGTGCTGGGCCTGCTGTTTGGCCACTGGACAGCTGTGGGAAAGTGAGCTAATCTCATGCTACAGAGAGTCGTCACCTAATTTCAGTAAACTGTTGATGCTCCTAAAATGCATTGTTTGTAGTGCTGAGAACCTGAGAATGCGCAGGATTGTGGGCCATTTGACAGCAGCAGCTGTTAAAAAGCAATTTCCTAAAAGGCCAAATCAGCAGATGACTGACTTGGACAAGTGAAACTTCACTGCTGATCAAAAGTCTACATTAACACAGACCTTTAGCCTTGCTTGCCATGTCTTTCAGGCTATTGCCTCATCTGTATCATTCAGTTAATCTTTTCAAGTGCCTCCAAGACATATACAGTACAATACAGGAACAGCATATTCTTCCCAGGCATTCGAATAAGGTGGCAATTGGGACTCTTCAAGATCTCAAGCATTGATATATGTATTATTAAGTTTTCAGAGCATATAGTTTGACTCCTCAACCAGATCAACGGAAATTTGTAGGACTAGATTGTTTTTATTCGTTCATGGGGTTATGGGTGCTACTGACATAGGTGGTGGTGAGCTGTCTTATTGGACTGCGGCAGTCCATGTACTGCAGCCATGAGAAAGACAGTTCTAGGACTTTAACTTAGTGACATGGAAGGACCAAAACTTATTTCTAAGTTGGGGTAGTGAGTGGCTTGGAGGCGAATTTACAGGTGTTCACATATACATGCTGCCTTTGTCCTTCTACATATAAGTGGTCGTGGATTTCGAAGGTGCTATCTACGGATCTTTGGTGAATTTCCACTGTGCATCTTGTAGATTGCACACACTGCTGCTCTGGAATGTCATTGGCAAATGTTTGTGGATGTGTTGCCAAACAATTAGACAGTTTTGACCTGGTTGTCTGCGTCAAAATAAGTTTGGGGAAATGAATGGATTTTATTGCAGGTGAGCTCCACAACATGAAACAACATAGTGAAATCAATTTATATGCTTGCAGTCCTATTGAGTATTGGTGAAAAGCAGCAAGTTTAGGTCATAAATCTCTACAGCTACATGAGTGCAATTAATATCATCCTGTATGTTAAGGATTGCAGCCAACAGGTAGCATTCTTTTGTGCTGCTGTTTTTGGTGGGTCTGCAAAGATACCACTCACCCTAACAAACAAAATACATCTGGTACATGCATGACAATGATGAATTTTAGACCAAGAGCTGAATTCCAAATTTCTGCTGCGACCTGGATAGACTTTGCCCTGAAGGAAAAATCAAAGCGGTCACTTTCATGCTCTAGATCTGCACGCAGTAGATGACAGTTCCGTCACATCCTTCTTCAGAAGGTTGTCTCCTGTGAAATGTGTCTCCCAAGGCCTTTGTCAAAAATGTCAAATAATACTGCTTGACCAATACAGATGTATCAGCAAAGTACCATGAAGGAAAGAAACACCTTTTTTCATGCTTCCTCTGATCTTCCTCTTCTAACTTCTGTCCAAAAGGCAAGATGCACTCAAAACAATGTAGCAGCACGCATTTTCGAGCCACCCCTTTCAGAGATGGTATTACACAACTGTGAAGTAAATGGGATTTGAACCCAGGTCTCGTGGTGCATTGGCAGTTTCCTTACCTTCATGATGTGGCAGCATAACAACAATTGCTTAATAGCTACACACAGGGATGCTTAAGAACATGGAAATACATACAATCCAATAAATAACGTAAAATAGCCATCAAGAAGAGAAATTGATTAATCAGACTATAAGGGGTAAGCAGAAAGATATAGGACTCTGTCAAAGAGTCACTAAAAGCTGGTGGACACATACAACAAATAACCTAAAAAGGCTTAATGGAATGTGTGCCTTTATCTTGAAGAGTGTCAACTACAGGAGAGTTTATCGTTTCTACAGCTGTAAAGAGCACTGGCTAGAGGTCACTTTTATTGCTATTCATTTATGGAATGCAGATGTCACTGGCTCAAACACATTTCCTGCCTATCCCTAATTTCCCTCTAGAAGGCAGTAGTGAGCCACCTTCTTGAACTGCCATAGTCCCCGTGCTTTCGGTAGAGCCCCGTGTTGTGGCAGAGGCAGCTCCAGGATTTTGAACCAATGACAGTAAAGGAATGATGACGTAGTTCCAAATGTGGACGATGCATGATTTGAAGGGGAACAAAACAAATGTTAAGTTAAATGGCCAACAATTATTTTTGTGTCTCCATCCCTTTTACAACAATGATGTCATATTAGAACTTTTCCAGTCCTCTGGGACTTTTCCAGAATTGAAGGATTCCTGGGAGATTGGTACTGGTGCATCCACTATTTCTGTAATTACTCCTTTAAAATCTGATGATGCTACCCATTATGCCATTGGGACTTATTGGCTTTTAGCCTTGTTAGCTTCCCTCATACTTCTTCTCTTGTGATACTCATTGTATTTATTTCCTCACCCCCATTTTCCCCTAATTGCTTGGTATATTTGAAATGCTATTACTACCACCAACTCTGAAGACTGATGCAAAATATCTATTCAATTTGTTTGCCATTTCCTGATCCTCTTTATTACTTCACCAGCCTCATTCTCTGAGAGACATATGCTTACCTTAGCCTTTTCCTCCCTGTTTCAAAATTTAAAGCACCTTTTACTATCTTTATCAACATGATTTGTTCAGTTGCCCTTAAAGATTATTTTCTTCCCTTGTTTTTGACTTTTTTCATCATCTTTAGTTGGTTTTTAAAACTTTACCAATACTCTGACTTACCGCAAATCTCTGACACATTTCATGGTTTTCCTTTCAAATTGATACGACCCTTAATTTAATTGGTTAACCAAAGTTGGTTTATCCGCTTTTTAGAAAACCTCGTCCTCACTGGAATATATCTTATTGTGAGATGTATCTTTGTTTATCAATTACTTGTTAAATTGCCAAGTGTCTCTGGTAGAATGCAGTTTGTCTATGTAAATAATAAATTGCATAAAATGAATTTGTGTATCCAGAGCAAAAAAATGAATTAAAATAGACCTAACTGGATTAGTGCGCTTTTAAGACATTTTTCATCTCAAATTTTTCAGTACAAACATCATTAATCAATGTTTAATTGCACAAAAATACAACATTTTTGCAGCTGATTTTCATGATAAAGAAAGGCGTCTAATGGGTTATTAAGGATAATTTATTGACACAGCTATAACAGAAACATGAATGGTTGCAACCATAAAGCCTGTTCCTTGCTCCAGTGCAGTTAAACCATGCAGACAGAATTATTTAGAGCACAATGAATATTTTTTGTTAAAGTAACCATTTGAAACTATAAAGTACAACATAATGGTTGTCATTTTATCCCGAAAATAGAAGCATAGATCTTACTGTTCCTTATTTCAGCTCTTTTTAGGTATTTTTCATACTAATGCCAGCCAACTGGAAAAGATTGGAAGCCTCAGTTGGCCTGGTTAATAGTTGCATACATCTCCAAAGACACAGATCGCACAGCCCTGGCCTGGTGACCATGAATTGATGGCTTGGCACTTCAATGGAAGCTGTTCCTGGATCAAAACATGGCCTTGTTGAAATCCTGTTGTCTCAACCTTTCGATCTCAAGTTGAAGGCATTGTGAACTTAAGTCTTTGTGTTTATCTGATTATACAATTTGAATGCTGATTGCACCTGTTAAAAGAAACTGTTGTCTTCCCATTCTAATCTTAATACAGTCATAATCAGTATAAACGCTCCCTGCTACAATCTGGCTTTCAAGTACAGAGAATTATTCCTTTGGTATGGGAGTGTAGCAAAACCATTCAACTTTGGTCAGATCGGGCTTCCATTACAGGAAGCGGGATTTAATGCTTTAAGATGTCCTTTTAAGCCGGGACTGATTTTCTTCTTAAGATCCTGATTAAATGCAGACATTATTACAGAAGAACTGGGAATAACATTCATTTTGAGATGAATTTGAGGGTTTGATTACACTGCAGAGGAAGAATGCACAGACAATATTACCAAACTGCAACTCCAGCTGTTGTGCATTCCACACAAGCAAGTCAGAAAGGCAGGAAGTGGCACTCAGAACAGCAAATGTCCATGAGATTCAGGAAATAAATAGGAGTCCTTAGATTTGAAAGAAAATGAGTCTTTCTTCTATTGTCTGTTCTTAAGGTACTTTTTAAAGTATATAAAATTGATTCTGCACTGTTTGTGTTTACATTTTTTCCAGGGTTTTAATTGCCAGCGTGTTACTTCACACACAGTTAAAAAACAATCAAGAAAAATCTTTGGTTTTGAAATTTGATTTTTAATGACTTGACATTTGCAAAATTTGAATCCCTGCACAACACAAAGCTGTCAGATGGTGCAGTAAGCAGAGCATTATTTGTTTATGGTTAGCAAAGCTGAGAATCTAAACTATCTTTAAATACAACAAAAAGAAACATTTGTAGATATGAAGACCAAACAGGAAATACTGAAAACAAGCAAATAAGTCAGCTTTTGCAGAGTGAACAGAAAGTTACAAACCCAGATTTTGTAGGAGTTATGATGGTGAAACTGATATTGTTCATTGTCATGATTCGTCTTAATATGATGGCATCTTCTCGAGCCTGTGCACACATAATTAGATACGACAAGCCAGGCATTGGTGTCAGTGATTCTGTTATTTTCCAGAGAATACACTGTTAAGCTTCTTCCCAGACTGAAAAACAACTGGAAATCACTGAACTGACTTGAATTTAATATTTTGACACAATTAGCTTAACGGCAAACAAAATCAAAAACATTTTGTTGAATAATGTGAAACTGGTAAAACTCAACGGTTTCCTCATTACTGCTGATGAAAGTCACCGGCCCTCTAAAACTAATTTTATATTTTTGGATGTTCGAATTTCTCCATTGTTATAAAAAATTTCTGCACTTTAAAAAAAAATTATGTGCCTTTATAAAATTTATTCTGGCATTTCAGCTTCCACTGTAATTCCATATTTATGTCCCACTTACATATATTTCTCTGCAAAATATTTCAAATGATGAAAGGTGATCAGTCTGTATTTAATTTCCTGCTTTGCTGCCTGTAGGAATATTTGATGTGATTAGCTGCTTATCTGTGTTGGTGATGGTTCTGCTGCCTGCCTGAAGTCTCTATAACCTGGCACCAAGTTTGAAATATGCCTAGAAAGGCAAGTCCACGCCTGAAATCACTTTGTCATTTTTATTTCAGTTTTTACTTCATTGTTGGTTATGAAATAGGTCATCGCATCAGCTTTTTTTTAAAAAAATCATTCACTCACGGGATGCGGACATCACTGGTTGGGTCAGATTTGGTGCCTATCTCTAAGGGACCTTGGCATTGGGGTGGTGAGCTACCTTTGGAACTGCTGCAACCCATTTGTAGTGGGTGGACTCACAATACCAGTTGGGATGGAGTTTTATGATTTTGACACAGTACCTGTGAAGGAATGGTGATATATTCCCAAGCCAGGATGGTGAATGGCTTGGAGGGGAAATTTAGGCATCCTCTTTGGTGGAAGTGGTCATGGGTTTGGAAGGTGCTGTCGAAAGACCCTGGGTGAATTTCAGCAGTGCATCTTTGACTTGTACCCTGCTGCTACTGCGCTACGTGGTTAGTGGAGGGAGTCAATGTAGTGCCAATCAAGTGGGCTGCTTTGTTCTGGATGGCATCAAGCATCTTGAATGTTGTTACAGATGTACTCATTGAGGCAAATGGGGAATATTCCATCACACTCCTGAGTTGGGCCCTGTCTTTTATTAAAGACGGTCATAGTCTGGCATTTGTATGGCACAAATGTTACTTGTCACTTTTCAACCCAAGCCTGGATGGTGTCATGGTTTTGCTGCAATTGAACAGAGACTGTTTCTGTATTTAAGTGGTTACAAATGGTGCTGAACATTGTTTAATCATCAGCGAACATCCCTACTTCTCATCTTAAGATGGAAAGAATGTCACTAAAGCAGCGGGTGAAGATGGTTGGGCCAAGGACACAACCCTGATAAACTCCTGCAGAAATGTTCTGGAGCTGAGAGACCTCCAACAGCCACGGCCATCTTCCCATGCGTCAGGTATGGCTCCAACCCGCAAAGTATCTTTTTTTTTCCTATTCCCATTGACTTCAGGTTTGCGAGGTCTCCTTGATTTTACACTTGCTCAATTGCAGTCATGATATGAATGTCAGTCAGTTTCACCTCTAGAATTCAGCTCTTTCATCCAACTTTGAATGAAGGCTGTAATGAGACCGGGAACTGAGTGGCCTTGGTGAAACCCAAACTGAGTATCAGTGAGCAGGTTATTAACTGAACAGGTACAGATTGGTAACATTGTTGATGACACTTTCCATCACTTTATTGATGAGTGTAACTCCTGAAAGTGTTACATTCAAAACCTCAATGTGCCTGTTCTCTGTACTGACAGTGGCTGGCTTGTTTTTCAAACAGATTTATTGGCCAGAAGACTCAGCTCAAACAAATCAGGATGGGATGAAAAGCATTTCATTTTATACAAAAAAGTTTTAATGATCTCAAAGGCAGTCCCTGAAAGGGTGGTAGAAGCAGAGAGCAATGTTCAGAAGGCAACGTATCAATGCTTGAATAGATAAAAATATGGAGGCCTGGGGCGGAAGACTGGGGAGTTAGACTCATTTGAATTCACTTCTAGAGAGACCGCACAACACCAGCACAAGCAGGGTTGACCCCTTCAATGAATCTGCAAAAACACTGCAGCAAGCATTGAGCAATTGTTTGATAAATAACAAACATTCCCAGTCTTATCACATAACATGTCTAAATAATTCTGTTTCAATGTGCATGCATTCTCTCTTGTTGTAAGATAAGTAGCCCAGTCAGGGTTCCTTTTCTCAATTACTATTCAGTAACTCCTACTAAAGATGGCAAGTATGCAGAGTGGAGGACTTGCCTGTGATAAATGTCTACAACTGAATTGTGTGCAGACACATTCAGTGGGCTCACAAATGAAGCATGGCTACAGTAGAGATTAGCTCTGGAGCTGTACACAGCATTAACAGCAACTTCAGACCATGATGAGTCCTAGAATTGACTCTGCAAATGATAATACCCGATGATAATGAGAGGTGAGATTTGCAAATGGTGAGACACTGGGAAACCCCTGTGCACTGTATCTAGGTAAGATTTGACATTAGCACACATTAACCAGAAGGTGAGGTAGCATATGGGTTTCACTGCAGAGGGCCCAGTTCTCGGCAGTGATGCTTCAGGCATCAGAAGACAGGTCACAGCTATACAAAATAAACAAAAACTTGATGCATTAGCAATCCTTTCAGAAAGCTTGTGTTCAATGTCAAGGACCACTAAGGAATCCAGCACTAAGTGACTTCATAGAACTTGTACCTGTTGTTGTAAGTCAAAATGACCCTCTCTGAGACTTCAGCAATACTGTTTTGGTTGACGGTCAGCCAGACATCCTTGAAATGCTGTAGCACTTTCTGAAACGGTGAACTTTGAAATCAAGCCCCACCATGTCAAGCAGGCCCTGAACTGCCTGGCATCAGGCTCTGAAATATCCTCTACTGAAAGTCACCAGCTTTCCATCAGTCCTTGGGGGAGCAGTGAGGTAAGTGAAAGACAGGCACTAAAAGAATGCACAGTGGCGATTAGGTAAATTTTGTATGCAGTACAGAAAAATTCTGCTCCTAAATTTACTTTGGTAGTGTTAGATTGGTTTAGCTTTTAATTTGCAGTGTAGCCAAGCAGAAACTGTAACAGTCAGTGACTGGAGGAAGGTAAAGTATCTGAGACTTCTGATGACTGGGGACGTGGAGTTGAGGTTACTGATATTGCATTTGAAATGTTAGCTCATTGATAGAAAGGCACTTTCCAGGGCTGTCTTCCTTCCTGATTAATATTTTTAAAACTAATAATCTGCATTTCAGCCATCCATCACCCCCTCCTCTGTAATATTTATTTCCCCAAGCTCTTTAGCTTCTATATATTTCTCCATAGTAAACATTGATGCAAAATACTCATTCAGGATCTCCCCCATCTCCTATAGTTCCACACATAGGCAGCCTTGCTGATCTTCAAGTGGCCCTATTGTCTCCTTAGTTACCCTTTTGTCCTTAATGTATTTGTAGAACCCCTTTAGATTCTCCTCAATTCTATTTTCCAAACCTATTTCATGTCCCCTTTATGCCCTCCTGATTTCCAACTTACTGCCTTTATACATTTCTAGGGATTCACTTGATATCTGCTGTCTATACCTGACATAAGGTTCCTTCTTTTTCTTGACTAAGACCTCAATTCTCTAGTCACCCAACATTCCCTACACCTCCCAGCCTTGTTCTTCACCTTAACAGGAACATACTGTCTCTGGACTCTCTATCTCATCTTTGAATGCTTCCCATTTTCCAGCCATCCCTTCACCTGCGAACATCGCACCCACCACCACACCACCCAAAACCTGCTGCCCCACAACCAACTTTTGAATGTTCTTGCCTAATACCGTCAAAATTGTCCTTCCTCCAATTTACAACTTTAATGTTTAGATTCAGTCTATCCTTTTCCATCACTATTTTAAAACTAATAGAATTATGGTCACCAGCCCTAAAGTGCTCCCCCCCGATACCTCAGTCATCTGCCCTGCCTTATTTCCCAGGAGTAGGTCAGGCTTTGCACCTTCTCTAGTAGGTACATCCACATACTGAGTCAGAAAATTTTCTTGTACACACTTAACAAATCCCTTTCCATACAAGCCCTTAACACTATAGCAGTCTCAGTCGATGTGTGGAAAGTTAAAATCCCCTACCATTACAACCCTGTTATTCTCACTGATAACTGAGATCTCCTTACAAATTTGTTTCTCAATTTTCAGCTGGCTACTTGAGGTGGGAGGGGAGTGGAGAGTGCGTCGAGAGTACAATCCCAATAAGATGATCATCCCCTTCTTATTTGTCAGTTCCACCCAACTAACTTCCCAGACTGACTGCCAGGAATATTGTCCAGCAGTGCAACGATAATATTATCTCTAAACAAAAATTCCTCTCCTCACTTTCTATCTTTCCAACAGCATCTATACCCTGGGACATCAAACTGCCAGTCCGGTCCATCCCTGAGTCGCGACTCTGTAATTGCTGTAATATCCCAGTGCCTTGTTCCCAACCATGCCCCGAGTCAACTGCCTTATCTGTTAGGCCTCTTGCATTGAAATAAATGCAGTTTAATTTATCAGTCCTTCCTCATTCTCTGCTTTGTTCCTGCCTGCTCTGACTGCTTGACTTGCTCCTTTTCCGAATTGCACCAATCTCAGATTGGTCTCTGTCCTCGCTATCTCCCTGGGTCCCAAACACCAATCCCCCAATTAGTTTAAACCTTCCTAAGCAGATTTAGCAAATCTCCCTGCCAGTATGTTAGTCCCTTTCTAATTCAGGTGCAATCCATCCTTCTGTACAGGTCACTTTTACCACATGAGACATTCCAGCGATCTAAAACTGAATCTTTCTCCCCCGCACCAGCTCCTCAGCCACACATTCATCTGCTCTATCCTCCTTTTCCTACTCTCGCTAGCTCGCGGCACCTAGAGTCACCCAGGTCTTACCATGCTTAAGGACCTACTTTTTAAATTCCAACCTAATTTCCGACATTCTCTCCTCAAAATGTTGCCTTTTTCTCATCCTCTGTTGTTAGTTCCAATGTGTACAATAACCTCCTACTGGTCCGTCTTCCCTTTGTGAATATTCTGTACCGTCTCCGAGATATCCTTGATTCTGACACCAGGAAGAGAACACACCATTCTGATGTCTTCCTGTCAGCTATAGAAATGCCTGTCTGTGCCTCTGACTAGACAGTCTCGTCTCACATTTGACCGCATAGGTTCTAGCATACTCCTTGTTGCTGCTGCTGTTCATTTAGCTTCTTCATGCCAAACATGCACTGAAGCTTGCTGTTTGAAGTTGCGTGCCCCAGTATTTATGGGAGAGAGCATGGGGTAAATACCACAAAAACAGAAAATCTGCCACATTTAATGGAACTACATAATTACCATCTTTTAGCTTTCTTGCCTATGAGATGGCCAGCAAAATGGAAGCCTCACACCATGGTACATTCAGTGGCCACACCGGTGATCAGGGTTAAAAAAATGGATTTGTGAGAGATTGCAGCTTAGTGGGTTTGGAATTTCTCAATCACAAAAAAGGTCTCATGGAAAAATGTTCCTGCTCCTCTTAGCGGACAATAAAAAAATGCCTAATGTCTCTGTCTGATAGCTCCTGCCTTTCATAAAATTCCTATAGTGTGGAAGCAGGCCATTCAGCCCATCAAGTCCACACCAACCTTCAGAACAGCATCCTACCTAGCTCCATCCCTCCTGCCCTATAACCCTGCAATTCTATGGCCAATCCACCAAGCCTGCACTTCACTAGAGGCAATGAATAGAATATATATAATCGAATATAGAATCTCTACAATGTGGAAACAGGCCCTTCGGCCTTACAAGTTCACACCAACTCTCAGAGCACCCCACCCAGACCCATCCCCCTATAATCCACCTAATGTACACATTCCTCAACACTGTGAGCAAATTTTCATGGCCAGTCCACCTAACCTGTACATTTTTGGATTGTATGAGGAAATCAGAGCACCCGGAGGAAACCCACACAGACACGGGTAGGACGTTCAAACTCCACACAGACAGCTGCCCGAGGCTGGAATCGAACCCTGGAGCAGTGAGGTAGCAGTACTAACCACTGAGCTACTATGCTGCCCCAATTTAGCATCGCTAATCCACCTAACCTGGACCACTTTGGACTGTGGGAGGAAACTGGAGGAGGCCCATGCAGACAAGGAGAAAATGTGCAAACTCCACACTGACAAGAGGCTGGAACCAAATGCGGAATCCTGAAGCTGTGAGGCAGCAGTGCTAACCACTGAACTACCCAAGAAGCTGTGAGGCAGCAGTGCTAACCGCTGAACCACCCATCCTTATCTTCAATACATTTAAGTCCTGGGATTGCATGTCAACAAGTGTTAAATGCTAATCTGAGGAATTGAGCCATCGATGACCTTAACATGTGAAACAAAATCTGACCTCACCAGGGTAACAAACCAACGGTAAAAGTGGAAGTAGGCAAATTCCCACTGGATGAAGTTGAGTTCTGCATGTTTGTCTAATTATGCCTTCCCAAACCAATCCAACCCATCATGGGAGAGGAACGTGGGGATTCAAGTGTCTCAAAGTTTATGGAGTCTGAAAACCAAGAAGAAACATGACTGACAAGTGATTGACTCTGAAATTACTCACACAGGCCGGCATCCCTCACCAAGTCACCTCTTATTTACACTTGAACTGCCCTAGATTTTAATTCTGCCCCATTCAGAGTCAGTTATCAGAGTGGCAGTATCTCTGACACTCCCTTTTTTATTGATCAGCCAGGGCTGCCTGATTGCAACAGATTAACAGCTCCAGTCAAGAAACTCATATTCAATGATTGTATCATAGAAGGATCTAGGCCCGAAACGTCAGCTTTTGTGCTCCTAAGATGCTGCTTGGCCTGCTGTGTTCATCCAGCTCCATACTTTGTTATCTCATATTCTATGATGTCCAGTTGGCGGACCTGGTTACAGTCAGTGCCGACTCTCCCTGACATGCCTGAATTTTCAACTCCAACTCCACTCAATTGTCCACCTCAACCTGGAGATCTTTTGTTTGAGAAATATCTAGGCATGAAATAGGAGTCCAATTAGACAATATGGTTGACATTGCACACTCATTCTGCATTAGGCCAGCCTAATTAGTTCAGGTCTGACCATAGACCTTCCAAAGCATTCACCAAAATTATTTAAAATCACTGAAAATTATTCTCCTCTAGAATTTGTCTGATCTTACTTCTTGCATAAATAAAATGACTGAACAAAATGCGATAACAGCTGAAAGAAGGAAGCCACATCAACCATGTTTAAAGGACCCGAGCACTGCACACTGGTTGGTTGCTGAATTTCCACTTGAAGCCGTGATATCTTGGTAATGTCACTGGACTGGTAATACAGTAATCCAAGGCTAATATGCCAAGGATATGAGTTCAAATCCCACCATGACAGATGGTGTAATTTGATTTCAGTTGGTAAAAAAGGGAATGAAAAGAAAACTAATCAAAAGGCACCCAGGAAACTAATGTCAGTTGTTGTAAAAACCCAATGTGTTCATTAATGTCCTTCCTTCCGGAAAGGAAATTTAGCATTCTTTCTTGGTCTGGCCTACGTAGGAGCCTAGACTAACATCAACATGATTGACTCTATCTGCTATCTGGGCAATTTGGGATGGACAATGTATGCTGGTCAATCCACTGTCATAGAGTTATAGAGTTGTGCAGCACAGAAACAGATCCTTCAGACTGACATGCCCATGCTGACCAGATATCCTAGACAAATCTAGCCCCATTTGCCAGCATTTGGCCTATATCCTTCTAAACCCTTCCTATTCATCTATCCATCCAGAAGTCTTTTAAATGTTGTAATTGTACCAGCTTCCACCACTTCCTCTGGTAGCTCATTCCATACAGGCACCACCCTCTGCATGGAAATGTTGTCCCTTCAGTCCCTTTTAAAACTTGCCTATCTTACCTTAAACCTATGCCCTCCAGTTTTTGACTCCCCCACCTTGGGAAAAAGGCCTTGTCTATTTATCATATCCATGTCCCTCATGATTTTAGAAATCTCTATAAAGTCACCCCTCAGCCTTTGCCACTCCAGGGAAAATAGCCCCACTCTATTCATCTACTCCCTATTGTTCAAATTCTCCAACGCTGGCAACATCCTCGTAAATCTCTTCTGAGCTCTTTCCAGCTTCACAACATATTTCCTATAGCAGGGTGACCTGAATTGCCTGCAGTATTCCATTAGTGGCCTCACCAATGTCCTGTACTGCCGCAACATGGCCTGCCAACTCCTGTACTCAATGCACTGATCAATGAAAGCAAGCATACCAAATGTCTTCCTCACTATCCTATCTACCTGTGACTCCACTTTGAAGAAAATATGAACCCGTGCTCCAGGATCTCTTTGTTCAAAAACACTCACCGGGACCTTATTATTAAGTGTACAAGTCCTGCTCTGATTTGCCTTTCCAAAATACAAAACCTTACATTTATCTACATTAAAATTCATTTGCCACTCCTCAGCCCATTGGCCCATCTGGTCAGGATCCTGTTGTACTCTGAGGTAACCTTCTTCGATGTCCACTACAGCAACAATTTTGATGTCATCTTTAAACTTACTAATCATTACTCCTACGTTCACATCCAAATCATTTACATAAATGATGAAAAGCTGTGAACCCAGCACTGATCCTTGAGTTGCCCACATCCCACGAACAAATCAAAAGACAACCACTTTTTCCCATTTATTGTGCAAATGTACGTAAGCTGGAGTGAAGTGTCAGTAAGATTCTCCATTCTGGTACCAGCACTGGGACATCAAAGGTAGTGTCACATTATCTTGGAATGCTATGAATGCTTTATCAGCCAACTATTCTTGAATATTCTGAACTGCCTTCAACTGGAAGGGACACCATTTAAAAGATGCCAACTGCCTTTAAAATGCCTCAGTTAAGCACAATTCTAACCTACAATCCTAAACCAAGCATGCAGCCACTGAACAGAGTGGACGATTTCATCATTACAACGTTCAGTTAAGACCAGAGCATCGTTGTTAAAATCTAACTGTAACCTGGATAAGAAACAAGCAATTTGACAGTATTGCCCCTTGTACACCTGATATCAAGAACAATCAAATTTCTAGTTCATAGCTCTTTTCACAGCCAATTGAATAATGCATTTTCTCACTTACACTCTATCTTAATTGCTGGTAAATATCAGGTCTTCTTTGAATTGTCATAAAGCAGAGATGTTGAAAATAAACACTTTTACTGCTTCACTTGGACCACACAGAACTTAATTCTTCCTCCTGGCACAAAAGTAATCCTAACATTCTACAAATGTGGCCACATTTTTCAGTTGACTGAATTTTTACCTGGTGACTTTACGATTTTTTAAATATTAATTGGGATTATTGATGTACTAATTGATCATTCATTAATAGCCCGAATGCATTAGGCCAAGCCAGAATGGCTTGTGATTCTAGACAAATTTAAGAATCTGTTATATTTAGAATGGGAAAAGATTGATATATTAACCTGATTGTGCAATATTAGCAAAAACTGTCCCTTTATTCATTCATGGGATAAGGGCATCTCCGGCAGGGCAGTATTTATTGCCCATCCCTAATTGCCTAGAGGGCAGTTAAGAGTCAATCACATAGCTGTGGGTCTGGAGTCACTTGTGGGCCAGATCAGGTAAGGATGGCAGTTTCGTTCCCTGAACGACATTAGTGAACCAGATGGGTTTTTCCAACAATTGATAACAGATTCACAATCATCATTAGATTCTTAATTCCAGATATTTTATTGAATTCAAATTGCACCATCTGGTGGAATGGTGGGATTCAAAGCCAGGTTTCCAGAACATTATCTGGGTCTCAGGATCAACAGTCCAGCAATAACACCACTCGGCCATCATCTCCCCTTAATAAGGCTTATGACTGAAACCTATCTCCCAATGTTATTGAACAGCTGCGGTATATAACAGTGTCCTCAACAGAGTGAACTATAGCACATGCACCTCCCGATGGAAACCCAACAAATCAGTGGCTCTTAAAGAGCTACTGGTCAACAGTAAAGAGCAAGGTAGGAAAAAGGGCTAATTGCTCACATGGTACAGGGCTTGAAGATCGCCACCAGTGTATTTGTAAGACGGGGGTATTGGAGATGGCAGGGTTGGGGGGTGGGGTGTGGGCGGGAGATTGGGGCATAAAGTCTCCAAAGAACATTGCACCTCTAAAATGTAACATGTCATTTACCATAGGTAAAACACCACCTAACCTGCACCAGACTGTCAGAGGAAACCAGAGCATCCAGGGGAAACCCATGTAGACAGAGTGAGAGCATGCAAACTCCTCACATTCACCCAAGGCCAGCATCAAACCCGTGTCCCTGGCAATGTGAGGCAGCAGTGCTAACCACTACGTCGCCCCTGAAATGTCCTAATTTAGCTTAGGTCCCCAACCATGATGTAAAAGGAAAAGGTAGTACGAAGTTTTTACTGAAATGATAATCTTCTGACCATCTGATTCCAGATTTCGCCCGCACGCCATTGTATGTTGCAATGCTGTGAGCTATGTAGCAGTGGAAATAATGCCGGTTCAACTCCAACAATCTCAGCTCTGTGTGCCTAAATTAGTGACGAATGCAGATGAAACACCATCATGGTAACATAGCACCCGCACTTGTTGTATCAGGGGGTCCAATTTCTTTGTGAATCACACATGCTAATCTTGGAAGAAGTACCACATACTTAGCGTAGGGGCCGAATGGCCTACATCTGTTCCTAATTTGTAAGCCTGTGAGTTTGTATGGTGCAATGTAAAGAGCAATAGCAGCCAAGCATAATAATAGACTGTATTGGAAAGCATCCTAAAGTGCAAAAATAACACAGTCATACATTCATAGAGATGAATAGCACTGAAATAGACACTTTGGTCCAACCCATCCATGCTGATCAGATATTCTAAATTAATTTAGCCCCATTTGACAGCATTTGGCCCATATCCCTCCAAACGCTTTCTATTGATAGACCCATCCAGATGCCTTTTAAATGCTGTAATTGAACTAGCCTCCACCACTTCCTCTGGCAGCTCATTCCATACACATAACACCTTCTGCATGAAAATGTTGCTCTTTACGTGTTTTTTAAATCTTTCCCCACCACCTTAAACCTATGCCCTCTACTTTTTGACTCCCCTACCCTGGGGAAAAGACCTTGACTATTCACCTTATCCATGTCCCTCATGATTATATAGACTTCTATAATGTCATCCCATAGCCTCCAATGCTCCGGGGAAAATAGCCTCAGCCTATTCAGCCTTTCCCTGTAGCTCAAACCCTCCAACCCTGCCACCATCCTTGTAAATCTTTTCTGAGCCATTTCAAATTTAACAACATCCTTTCTATAACAGGGAGAACAGAACTGAACACAATATTCTAAAAGTGGCCTCACCAATGTCCTATAAAGCTGCAACATGACAACCCAACTCCTCTATTCAAAGCACTGACCAATGAAGGCATGCATGCCAATGTCTTCTTCACTACCCTAGCAAAACAAATTAATGCACACTAATGATAAGAACTGATTTTTTAAAAGTTATGCTGCAATTAGAATGGGCACATTTTCTAAGTTTATGTGACTGGGTGGCACAATGGCACTGTGGTTAGCACTGCTATGTCACCAAAACCAGGGAATGGGATTTGATTCCAGCCTCAGGCGACAGTCTGTGTGGAGTTTGTACATTCTCCCAATGTCTGCATGGGTATCCTCCCACAGTCCAAAGATGTGCAGTTTAGGTGGATTGACCAAAATAAATTGCCTATAATGTTCAGAGATGGGGAGGTTAGGTGGATTACTCTGAGAAATGCAGGTCACGGGGATGGTGGGGGGGGGGGGGGGGTGGGGGGAGGGGGTGGCGAGTCTGGGTGGGATGCTCTTCAGAGGGTTGGTGTGGCTTATGAGGAAAGATTGAGTAGACAGGGACCTTACTCATTGGAATTTAAAAGAATGATAGGGGACTTTATCGAAACATAAAAAATTATGAGGGGTATAGATAAGATAGAAGCAGGGAGGTTGTTTCCACTGGTGGATGAAACTAGAACTCGAGGCAATGCCTCAAAATAAGAGGAAGCAACTGAGTTAAGGAGGAACGTCTCCACCAAAAGGGTTCTGAATTTGTGGAATTCCCTGCCCAGTGAAGCATATGTGGCTACCTCGTTGAATGTTTAATGGTGAAGATAGATAGGCTTTTGAACAGTAAACGGATTAAGAGTTCTGGTGATTGTGCGGGTAAGTGGAGCTGAGTCTGTGAAAAGATCAGCCATGATCTTAGCGAATGGCAGAGCAGGCTTAAGGGTCAGATGGCCGACTCCTGCTGCTATTTCTTATGTTCTTATGTTCTCAGAGATTTGTGTGTTTTTACAACTGTCTTTCTTAAAAGGTGGTGGAAACAGACTCTTTGGCTACTTTAAGAAAGAAGTAGTTGGATTCTTGCTAACTATTGTGTTGAAAGTTATTGGGCGTAGGCTGTAATATGGAATAATCAGATCAACTAGAATCATATTGAATGGTGGAAGAGGCTCAAGGGATCAAGTTACTTACCCCAGTTCCTAATTTGCATGTTTGAATATTAATCAGGTCTCCTCATAGATCAGTATGTTTTCCACATGCTAACTGATTCAAAAAATTGAACTCCTCACTGATTTCCCAGAGGATGGATGGTGTCAACTGCATGTGTTTGAAGTAGAGCCAAAATAAAAATGCCTTTAAGTCAAGGGTTGCTCAGAGAAGCCAAAGAATGGTTGGTGAAGGAAGTGGAAGGAAGTGATACAGGGCAAGTTACACTATTCGCTTTTAGTTTAAGCTCAAAAACCTTTCTAGAGAGGAATAATCTAACAACACACAAGCGCAAACAGATTTTACTGAAGATGCAGCCAGTATGAGCAACCCTCAGAAATAAGTCAGCTTGACAACAAAATGCTGATGCTCCATGATTTGCAGAAATTGCAGTTCAAGACCTTACTGATTATACGTTACAGAAACATAGAAAATAGGAATTGGCCATTTACACCTTTGAGTCTTCTCCCCCATGCAATATGATCATGGTTAATTATCCAATTTAGTACCCTGTTCCCATTTTCTCCCCATAATGTTTGATCTTTTTAGCTCTAAGAATTTTATCTAGTTTATTCTTGAAAATATTCAGTGTTTGGCCTTAACTGCTTTCTGTTGCAAAAAATTCCATTGGCTTACCACTTTCTGGGTGAAGAATTTCTCCTCATCTCAGTTCTAAGTGGTCTACTCCTTATCTTTAAACTGTGATCCTTGGTCTGGGACTCCCTAGTTATTAGGAACATCCTTCCTGTGTTTACCCAATCTAGTCTCACTTCAAAGCTGGAATAAGGACCAGATCAAGTTTTATTGTTGCATAGTTTGCTGCCATCATCCACCTGGTTTGAAAGAAGAGAAATGACTCTTCGATAAGAGGGCTCGCAGAATTTGTCCAGCCCTGCTATGGCAGGGGTCAGTGAAATCTGGGAGGAAAGTATAAAAGTGGGGCAAGCTTTGTCACGTTATTGTGCTTCTGTTGCTTCTCCTCACCAAACGGGCTTTTAGCGCTGTTAACCACAGCTGATGTGATATGAATATTAGGCCAACTTCGATTCCACTTTGTAGCTGGTGAACTGGAGTTTCTTTACTTTGGAACAGGGTCAATTTGGGTGCTTTTTCTTATCTTGAGTTGGACGATTCACTCATTGCCGACTCCTCAGTAGTAAGTGCCAAGATGCACAGTTGAATTTTACTCACTAAAGTTAACTGAGCTCTCTGATGAAGGGTCTAGGCCCGAAACCTCAGCTTTTTTGCTCCTGAGATGCTGCTGGGCCTGCTGTGTTCATCCAGTCTCACATTTTATTGTCTTGAGCTCAATTGATGATCTCTGTGAGTCTGGAGAGCCTTAGATTGGTGTAATCTATCCCCTTGCCCATTAGATGCTTTAGGAACAGAATGTTCAATGGACCCAGATGTAGAATATAGAATCATGCAGCTTAAGCACAGATCCATTTCTGAAGAGCCATTTCAAATTCACAACAAAATCTATTCAGGCAGTAGGCATCACTCTGTGAAATTCATAATACAATGGAATGATTTTCTCTAAGCCATTGGTTATGATTAAAAATTTAGCCAATTGTTTTGTGTAGATTTGAGTTTTTTGTTATGAATATTGCAAAACATGATTTTGGCATGTTTGTAAGTGTCTATAATAATCATCGGAATGTACTGACTGTATCAAAGATATACAGACACCACCACACCTTCTATGTTGTGAAATGCCTTATCCTCCCACAGATTTCTTTAGGCAACACAAAGTGTACTGAGGAATAAAATGAGGAAATGTTATAAGTTGACGCAGGCTCATCAGCATCTGAAAATGCAATTTGGATCTAAGCCATTGTCCAGAATTGAAAGCCAACAGGTAACAAAGAGTTGAGAGAAAACAACAGATAGAATTAAAGGAAATAATCTTTACACTTAGCATATGTAAAGAAAGCAAGGGCACAAACTTCCAATTTAAGATCACAAAGTCTGACTTCTTCTAGCCAAAGAGTCACAGGGTCATATAGCACAGAAACAGACCCTTCGGTCCAATTCGTCCATGCCGACCAGACGTCCCAACTGACCTAGTCCCATTTGACAGCATTTGGCCGATATCCCTCTCAACCCTTCCTATTCACATACTCATCCAGATGCCTTTTAATTATTGCAATTGTATCAGCCTCCACCACTTCCACTAGCAGTTGGTTACATATGTGCACCCCCCTCTGTGTGAAAAAGTTACTCCTCAGGTCATTTTAAAATCTTTCCCCAATCACCTTAAAACTATACCATCTAATTTTGGACTCCCCAGTCCCAGGAAAAAGACCTTGACTATTCACCCTACCGATGCTCCTCATGATTTTATAAACTTCTGTGCTATAAGTGTTGTCATATTGTTGAAGATCACTTTGTAGGCATCTCAGATGTTAGCTTGGAACATACGCCTGGCTCCTTGACATACATGATACCTGCCTGAGGACATCCACTAGACATTCTTCAGCCCAGAATAAGTTGGGATCTTCTCAGGATTAACACAATGGTAGGTGCTGATAACTTAATGGTTTTAACAAACTGGTCAATCTGGGTCTTAAAAATTGATAGAATTGAATAAGCACTGGAAAGTATTGAATAAAATAGTTTTTCATTTGTACTTACCTCAACTTTTCAATGGAATACCAATTCCAGAGGAAATCAACATTTATATTGTATGATTGGCAAGTGAACGCTGATCAGTAGAAGCATTGTCATAGAGAATCCACCTATTAATGCCAAATTGACAGTTAACTATCAGTTTTCTTTTATTTTAAATAAGGTAAATTGACTTAGATTGATCAGGATATTGTCATGAGAAATAAATGAACAAGTAGCTGTCATCTATCTTGTTGAATTCAAATGGGTACTCTGCATGTATACGGTCTTTCTGTCCACAAACCAGGACTATTTGGTTTATAAAATGTGAGGCTGGATGAACACAGCAGGCCAAGCAGCATCTCAGGAGCACAAAAGATGCTGCTTGGCCTGCTGTGTTCATCCAGCCTCACATTTTATTATCTTGGATTCTCCAGCATCTGCAGTTCCCATTATCTCTGATACTATTTGGTTTATTATATGCTGCTTCCATATAACGCACTACAGTGCTAACCTCACTGCCAATCTAAATTAATTGCCAGTATTATTCTTCACATACTCAGGATCATGCAGCAACTGTTGATCAATTGCAGAATCACAGTGAAAGTTGAACACTGTTGCAAGTTTTGCGAGCACAGACTGGTTGGGCAAAGTTATTATGTTGTCTGTTGTGAATAGCCAGACAGAACTGTCCTGATGATTGCAAAACAAATAAAAAAGTTGAGAAAATGCATATTTTTTCAGTGATACTCAAAACCTGCAGCACCAAATGGTTATTTGTGATATGGTTTAAGTTAGCATTGGAAACTCAATAATCTACGGGGCAATCTGGATCTTTCCTATTTATGTGGATGGCTCCCAACAGGACACCATCACTGTTATAACCTTTAAGGACAACCATACTGCAATTCCCTGCATTTTGATACTCTGTGTGGCTCCTGCTGTGTGATAACTCTGTCTGCCTTTAGGTGGAACTCCAGAACGGAGGCAGGGTACTTGGCTGTACTGCGCACATAGTTTCAAGGTTGCAATCTCCAGTGAGAGAAGCAGGAAGAATCATCTGTGAGGTGTGGTTTACCAATCATGTGGGAAGCAGACGGCCCAGGCTAACAGATTGCAAGCAAAGAATGAACTTCTGGCAGAGACACAAAAAGAAATTTGGAGGGCATGAGAATCAGGTTCTGACTTGATCATGACTACCAGTTCTGGTTTGTTGTAATCTTGAAGGTTTGATCGCAAGACATTTTGCGTCCTACTGTCCATTCTTGCCCCTTGCTCAGCATTCTGAGAAACGACAAACAAAAGTATTCAACAAAAAAATGAAAAACAACATTTTATCTTGCACCAGTATCCCACTGAAAAGATTAATATTTAGTTCCTAGAGATTCACTATAAACCTGGATCAATTAGCAACTCCAGGTGTTTGAGAGAAGAGAGAAAGACAATTTGGAAGAAAATATGATTATGTTTTTGTGGGTTCAAATAGCAATTGGATAAATGGCATACCCTGCTGCAGTCTATTGATACTGTCTTTTGCCGGAAATGAGATGGACAATGACCTTGTTTTGATGGCTGCAGGGATCAACTATTTTGGTGGTTGCTTGTGCACTGCCACTCAGTTTTCTCACTCTGCTTCTGAGTAACACAGTGTAGCACCATGAGCAGGTGTGATTGGCTAAAAGCACATCCAGGATGTCAGTAAGAGACATTCTCAAAATGAGTGAAGTGATCTAAAAATGTTTCACAGCGACTGAACAGGATTTTCTCCCTGGGTTTTTGAACCATGCTGTCAGGTTCACATGGGGGTCAAAGGCCCACAAATTTCGACAAGCTGGCACAGCAGCTTTTTGTGACTTGTGGGATGATTTTGCTCCACATGGTGGTTTTCAGCTGCTATTGAACAAATATGGCAGAAAGGGTCTGTGGTCCTGCCTTGGGTACTGCTTCCTGGTCTCCCTGATGGCCATCTCCAAGCAACTAAACTGTCCACCAGTTGAAGAATCCCAGGCAGCTTACCTCAAATGGCTGAGGGGTGTTATTGTTCGGCTATTAATCCAGAAGCCCAGGTCTGTTCAGAGGTTACAAGTTCAAATAGCACTGTGGCAGATTGGAGGATTTGAACTCAGTAAAAATCTGGAATTAAATATCTAATGATGACCACAAATCCATTGCTAATTGCCATGAAAAACCATCTGGTTCACTAATGTCCTTTAGGGAAGGAAACTGCTACCCTTCCCTGGTCTGGCCTGCATGTGGCTCCACCCACAGCAACGTGATCGACTCTAACTGCCTTCCGGGCATTTAAGGATGGGCCATTAATGCTGACATAGCAAGTGACAGCCTCATCCTGTGAACAAATTAAGAAAAAGGCTACCCAACACTTGCAGAGAGGTAGTACTCCCATTACTGCTTCCCCACTACAACCTATCTCATGGAAAATGGCATGGGGCAATATGGATTTAGCCCACTGGCACATCAACTGGTGGCATGTAATTCTCTACCTGTACTTCCCTGAAGGTTCACAAATCAAATCCATTATTTCTGATTCCAGTCAAGCATGTAGGCAGCTTGGCAGCTGTTCCCTATTCCAGCTTTACCTATTTCATCCAATCGCTAACTTGGTTAGTGTAGCGACTAGCAAAATGAGGTCAGGACTTTGTCCTGAGAGAGGCCGAGTTGCATGACTGCCAGGAATCCCATTTCACAATGAGTAAAATCATGTGTTTTCTGCTTTATCTGCTCTGCCACAAAGACCACATCAGAATCGTTTACCTATGTGCTTTCATATGAGTAGCAGTCTACTTTAAAGGAATGATAGAAATTTGATATTATAGTTCAAAATGAAACTGCAACAATTTATTTTAAAACTAGTGGTAATGCCACTCATAAATTTCAATCAACTGTAACTAGTTTCTCAAACATAACAAACATAAATTAATCTCATACTCCTGATGTGCCAAAGTTGACTCACATCCTGATACCTACTAGAGGCGTAATGTTAAAAATCGTACCCATTCTTTTTGATTCCAGTCAGGCATGTCACTTGGTAGCACTGTCTGATAACCTGCTTTGCTCCGCTCCATGCATGGCTCAGTTGCTAACACTCTTGCCTTGTAGTTACCAGAGCCTCGTCTAAACTCAGCCCTATTATTTAAATACAAAAGTCAAACATGCAATTCTGAGGGAGTTGTACCCTCTCAAATGTGTAAATTTTCAAATGTGATGTTAAACTGAAGCCTCCTCTAATTGTGGGTGTGAAATATCTATGGCATTGTGCTGAAGAAGATCAAGGGAGTTATCCCTGTGTTCTGGCCAATATTTAATCTTTCAAACAACGTCACAAAAAACGGATTATCTGATTATTATCAATCTGTTACTTGTGGGATTTTGCTGTGTGCTGCTGTGTTTCATGCTGGCAGTGATTACAAGAATACTTCATTGAATATAAAGCATTCTGAGATGACTAGGGTCATCAACAGTGTGGAATACAATATACAGATTTAAAGCAGGAGTTGCCTTTTGAATCAATCCTACCATTCAATAAAATGATGACTGGTCTGATTGCAACCTCACTCCACATTCCAGCCTACCCCTGATCTCCTTTCATTTCCTTAATTGACAAGAAGTTGTCTAGTTTAAAACTATTCTTGCACTTTGTTTCCATCACCTTTTCAAGGAGTGTAGATAGGATGGTTAAGAAAACTTTGAGCATGCTTGCCTTAATTGCTCAGATCTGAGTATAGGAGTTGGGATGTCATGTTGAAGTTGTACAGGACGTTATTGTGGCCTTCCTTGGAGCACTGTGTACAGTTTTGATCACCCTGCTGTAGGAAAGATACTACTAAATTAGAGACGGATCAGAAAAGATATAAGACATTGAGGTATAAGTTATAGAGATACAATTGATAGACTGGGACTTTTTTTCCCCTGGTGTGTAGAGGAAAGAGTGGTGAACTTATAGAGGTTTGTAAAAACATGAGGTGCATATATGATAAAAAAATGTGAGGCTGGATGAACACAGCAGGCCAAGCAGCATCTCAGGAGCACAAAAGCTGACGTTTCGGGCCTAGACCCTTCATCAGAGAGGGGGATGGGGAGAGGGAACTGAAATAAATAGGGAGAGAGGGGGAAGCGGACCGAAGATGGAGAGTAAAGAAGATAGGTGGAGAGAGTATAGGTGGGGAGGTAGGGAGGGGATAGGTCAGTCCAGGGAAGACGGACAGGTCAAGGAGGTGGGATGAGGTTAGTAGGTAGCTGGGGTGCGGCTTGGGGTGGGAGGAAGGGATGGGTGAGAGGAAGAGCCGGTTAGGGAGGCAGAGACAGGTTGGACTGGTTTTGGGATGCAGTGGGAGGGGGGGGAAGAGCTGGGCTGGTTGTGTGGTGCAGTGGGGGGAGGGGACGAACTGAGCTGGTTTAGGGATGCAGTAGGGGAAGGGGAGATTTTGAAACTGGTGAAGTCCACATTGATACCATATGGCTGCAGGGTTCCCAGGCGGAATATGAGTTGCTGTTCCT
Organism: Stegostoma tigrinum; assembly: GCF_030684315.1. Lineage (NCBI taxonomy): Eukaryota > Metazoa > Chordata > Chondrichthyes > Orectolobiformes > Stegostomatidae > Stegostoma > Stegostoma tigrinum. The sequence continues at coordinate 49,220,144 of NC_081358.1, forward strand.
GCAACCTTCGGGTGGCATTATTGTGGCAGTGCAGGAGGCCCATGATGGACATATCATCTAGAGAATGGGAGGGGGAGTGGAAATGGTTTGCGACAGGGAGGTGCAGTTGTTTGTTGCGAACTGAGCGGAGGTGTTCTGCAAAGCGGTCCCCAAGCCTCCGCTTGGTTTCCCCAATGAGGCTTGGGGACCGCTTTGCAGAACACCTCCGCTCAGTTCGCAACAAACAACTGCACCTCCCAGTCGCAAACCATTTCCACTCCCCCTCCCATTCTCTAGATGATATGTCCATCATGGGCCTCCTGCACTGCCACAATGATGCCACCCGAAGGTTGCAGGAACAGCAACTCATATTCCGCCTGGGAACCCTGCAGCCATATGGTATCAATGTGGACTTCACCAGTTTCAAAATCTCCCCTTCCCCTACTGCATCCCTAAACCAGCCCAGTTCGTCCCCTCCCCCCACTGCACCACACAACCAGCCCAGCTCTTCCCCCCCACCCACTGCATCCCAAAACCAGTCCAACCTGTCTCTGCCTCCCTAACCGGCTCTTCCTCTCACCCATCCCTTCCTCCCACCCCAAGCCGCACCCCCAGCTACCTACTAACCTCATCCCACCTCCTTGACCTGTCTGTCTTCCCTGGACTGACCTATCCCCTCCCTACCTCCCCACCTATACTCTCTCCACCTATCTTCTTTACTCTCCATCTTCGGTCCGCCTCCCCCTCTCTCCCTATTTATTCCAGTTCCCTCTCCCCATCCCCCTCTCTGATGAAGGGTCTAGGCCCGAAACGTCAGCTTTTGTGCTCCTGAGATGCTGCTTGGCCTGCTGTGTTCATCCAGCCTCACATTTTATTATCTTGGAATTCTCCAGCATCTGCAGTTCCCATTATCTCAGGTGCATATATGAAGTTAATAGCAAAGGCCCTGTGGTGAGAAAGTTCAAAACCAGGGGGTATATTTTTAGGATGAGAGGAAAAGGGTTTAAAAAGGACAGGGGGGAAGTTATTTTACACAAAGAGTGGTTTATATGTGGAATGAATTGCCAGGAAGTGGTAGATGCAGTACAGCTACAATATTTAAAGGGCATTTGGATAAGTACGTGAATAGGGAGGTTTGGAGGGAAACAGGTCAAGCGCAGCCGGTATAACTAGTTTAGTTTGGGAATATGGTTGGTGTGGACAGGTTGGGCCGAAGGGTCTGTGTCTGTATTGTTGGACTCTGTGACTCTATGACTCTGACTCTATGAGAGAGCTCCAAAGTGTCACAACCAAAGAGATAGACTTTCATCTATTTCACACAGAGGGTGGTACTTATATGGAACGAGTTGCCAGAGGAAGTGGTGGAGGCTGATACAGTGACAACATTTAAAAGGCATCTGGATGTGTATATGAATAGAAAGGATTAAATGCTAGCAAACGGGGCTAGATTAGTTTAGGCTATTTGGCCAGCATGGACGTGTTGGACAAAAGGGTTTGTTTCCATGCTGCAGAACTCCATGACTGTTTAAAATAAGTGACCTCTGATCTTTAACAGTGTCCTCAAGTTCTAGATTCTTCCATAAGAGATAATGTCCTCTTCATACCTATCCTGCAGCGATCCCTCAGGATCTTATGTGCTACAAAAAAGTTACCTCAATTTTCTAAACAAAATGAATACAAGCCCAGCCTATCCAATCTTTCCTTATAAGGCAACCCTCTTATTCAAGGTATTCGTCTGGTAAATCTTCTGTGAAATGCCTCCAAAGTATTTTCACCCTTTCTTAAATAAGGAGATCAATACAGTACACAGTATTTTAGATGTAGTCTCACCAATGCCCTTAATAACTGAGAAATAATTTCCCTAATTTGTATTCAATTCCCCTCTCTGCAGATGATAACATTTCATTAGCATTCCTAATTACGTGCTCTACCTGGACACTAATCGTTGGTGATTAATACATGAGGACACTCAGATACCTCTACATCTCAGAGCTCTGCAATGTCTCACCATTTAGATAATATGCTTTTCTTTATTCCTCGTACTAAAATGGACAATATCACATTTTTTCAAATTATACTCCATTTGCCAGACCTGTGCCCAATCACTTAACCCATCTTTATCCTTTTGTAGCCTCCTTATGTATTCTTCACAATTTACTTTCCTAACTAACTTCATGTCATCAGCAAATTTGGCAATCATACCCTTTTTCCCTTCACCAAAGTCGTTAATATGAGGTGTAAACAGCTGAAGTCCCAACATTGATTCCTATGGCATACCACCAGAAAAACATTAATTTATCTTACACTCTGCTTGCTATCAGCCAGCTAATCCTCTACCCATACCAATATGGTACTCCCTACACCATAAGTTTTCATTTTCTGTAATTGGTTTTGATGTGAAACCTTGAAATGCCTCTAATAGTTCAACAGCTCTGCTTATTCTGCAGCATATGTTACCTCCTCAAATAATTCCAATAGATTGGTCAAACATGATTTCTCTTTCACAGAATTGATTCATGCTGCCTGATTATTTTGAACTAATCCAAGTCCCCATCATTAATAAAAACCAGAAGAACTGCGGATGCTGTAAATCAGGAACAAAGACAAAGTTGCTGGAAAAGCTCAGCAGGTCTGGCAGCATCTGTGGTGAAGAAAACAGAGTTAACACTTTAGGTCCGGTGACCCTTCCTCAGAAACATTAACTCTGTTTTCTCCTTCACAGATACTGCCAGACTTGCTGGGCTTTTCCAGCAACTTTGTTTTTATGCCCATCATTAATATCAGTTTCTAACATTTCCCTATTATATTCCTCTCTAGTACTAATAATATCAGTAATTAAAAGAACCGTCCCCTCACCAACCACCACATTTTCCCAGTTTCCTGTTCTGAGTGCCATATATCTTTCAATAGTCAGGTACAAATATATGCTACAAAATGCGGAGGAATGGAATTGTGGGAGATATAGCAGTTTGGATTGGAAATTAGCTTGCTGAAAGAAGACAGAGAGTGGTAGTTGATGGGAAATGTTCATCCTGGAGACCAGTTGCTAGTGGTGTTCCGCAAGGGTCGGTGTTGGGTCCACTGCTGTTTGTCATTTTTATAAATGACCTGGGTGAGGGCGTAGAAGGATGGGTTCGTAAATTTGCAGACGACACTAAGGTCGGTGGAGTTGTGGATAGTGACGAAGGCTGCTGTAGGTTGCAGAGAGACATAGATAAGCTGCAGAGCTGGGCTGAGAGGTGGCAAATGGAGTTTAATGCGAACAAGTATGAGGTGATGCACTTTGGTAGGAGTAAACGGAAGGCAAAGTACAGGGCTAATGGTAAGATTCTTGGTAGTGTAGATGAGGAGAGAGATCTTGGTGTCCATGTACACAGATCCTTGAAAGTTGCCACCCAGGTTGACAGGGCTGTTAAGAAGGCATACAGTGTTTTAGCTTTTATTAATAGAGGGATCGCGTTCCGGAACCAAGAGGTTATGGTGAAGCTGTACAAAACTCTGGTGCGGCTGCACTTGGAGTATTGTGTACAGTTCTGGTCACCGCATTATAAGAAGGATGTGGAAGCTTTGGAAAGGGTGCAGAGGAGATTTACTAGGATGTTGCCTGGTATGGAGGGAAGGTCTTACGAGGAAAGGCTGAGGGACTTGAGGCTGTTTTCATTAGAGAGAAGAAGGTTGAGAAGTGACTTAATTGAAACATATAAAATAATCAGAGGGTTAGATAGGGTGGATAGGGAGAGCCTTTTTCCTAGGATGGTGACGGCGAGCACGAGGGGGCATAGCTTTACATTGAGGAGTGAAAGATATAGGACAGATGTCAGAGGTAGTTTCTTTACTCAGAGAGTAGTAAGGGAATGGAACGCTTTGCCTGCAACAGTAGTAGATTCGCCGACCTTAGGTACATTTTAAGTCGTCATTGGACAAGCATATGGATGTACATGGAATAATGTAGGTTAGATGGGCTTGAGATCGGTATGACAGGTCGGCACAACATTGAGGGCCGAAGGGCCTGTACTGTGCTGTAATGTTCGATGTTCTATGTTCTATTAAACAAAATATAACTTCTCTTTAATTTTCAGTCACCCGTTTAATAAGGTCTGCAAGATTGCTCGCATTGCTGTTTTCATAAAATGGTTCAATGATCATAAGGTCAATGTTGTGGGAGACCCTGTACCCAATTCACTTTAACCTAATGAAGAATCATGATCCTCTAGAGTAGAAGGGGAGGAGGCACTGGCAAGAAAAGAACTTTTTTGATGCTCTTGATTAAATTAATCTGGTTTAGGCTTTTCTGCTTCCAACTAACTTGAAGATTAAAGGATATATTATGGCTACATTTCTTACTGTACCCCAGAACATCTCAACGTTGAGCCTTACTTTGTGCCATGTTAGCTGAAGACATTTGAGAGCACCACAATTAAACTAATTGTTTAGGTGGGAATTCAGGAAGTCAATCTGAAATCTTAGCTCCATCAACCTTTCTCTATTGTCCAGAGCTGCTGCATGTTTCTGGTAGTCACCATTTTGAGATATCAAGCACCTACAGAATTTTACGTACTACTTTCTGTCATTATCAACTTTTGAAAGGTGCATTGGGATGAAAAACCATTAGGGACTGGACTGGGTATGTCTGAGAAGCTTCCCAGAGTCAAAAAGCCAGCAGCCATTCACATATACAGAACACATACACACGCACACATAAACACACACAAGCACGCACACACGCAAATACATATACATGTGCGCACACACATGCATGCACGCACACACACTCACATATAAACACACACATGCACACACAAACACACATGTACATGCACACACACACACACAAATACATATACACACGCGCACACACACGCATACACGCGCACACACACACACATAAACACAGGCTTCCACACACAAACACACACACACACGCAGACACATACACACACACACACACACACACACACACACACACGGAAGCACACTTGAAGAAGCGCCTTCAGGAAAGATATGGCAGAAAACTCAAAGTAAACTTCATGCAAATGGGAAAATGCAACTAAAGTATATTTAGCTCCATGAAACATTGCCACCATTGCATTTAAAATTAACTGTGCTGATGTTTCAAAAATGCTTTGTTGAGAGAGCTTTGATTGGCCAAGGAGGCAGTAAGAGAAATAGTTGCCGTATTACAGGACTTGTCACCTCGTGAACAGAGCAGGTTGGATTTGCGATTTGTATAGCCATTCACAGCTCGTACAAATAAACAAAATGAATTGCAAAAAGGGGTTATTAGGCCTGAAACATTAATGGTGTTTTCTCTCCACAGATGTAGCCAGACTTCTGAGTTTCTACAACAATTTTTTTTGTTTTCTTTAAAGGATGTATAACATCTACTGAGTAGAAGATATTCCTGCACGACAACCTGATTTTTTAAATAATATCTTTACTGCAGAAGAATTCACTTAGTCACTTCACAGAATGAATTCTCAAATGGCAAACCAAAGAATTTTTGAAACATGCTGAACAGAAGGGGGCTAATCTTCCTGACTTGCTTGGACTGGCTTTTAAAGAGCTATCCAACAGCCCCACTTCTTTGAACTTCCCTCACAGTTCTGCAATTTTCTTTATTTATTTTAAGTAAATGTTCGCTTTTGAAAGTCACAATTGATATTGCTTTAACCATATTACAGGCATTATATTCCAGATTGTAATGACTGGCTGTGGTATTATTGTTAGATTGTTAAACTAGAGGCCTAGATAATATTTTTGGGACCCAGGTTTGAATCCTGCCACGGCAGATGGTGGTACTTGAGTTCGACAAATATCTGCAATTAAGAATCTAACAATGATCGTGAATCCATTGTTGATTGTCAGGAAAAAACCATCTGGTTCTTTAATGTCCTTTAGGGAAGGAAACTGCCATCCTTACCTGGTCTGGCCTACACGTGACTCCCAGACACATAGGAGTGTGGTTGACTCTTAACTGCCCTCTGGGCAATTAGGGACGGGCAATAAATGCTGCCTAGCTAGCGACATCCCTCATTCCATGAATGAATAAAGATTTTGACATCCTTCCTAAGGTGTGGTGATACCTAACAAATGATTTACAAAAATTGTTAAGAATGCCAAAAAGATTGGTTCCAAGCAGCACCATCTTTGAAAACCCATTAATCTTTCAACAGTGTCTTTAGATCAGAAGGTTATAAACCCACTGTTTAGAGAAAGAAAACAGGGAATTGTTTCCTGAGATCAGTACTGGGGAAAATATTACAATCTATTATAAATGATATTATTAAGGATTTGTAGAAAATAATTGCCTGATTAGTTGGTCAGCATGGAATAACGAAATCTTTGACAACCCTGGTAGATTTCTTTGAGATTTCAATGAATAGAGTCAATAAGCGAGGGCCAAAGGATGTGGAGTGGCTGCAATTTCAGAGGCTTTTGAAAACGTTCCACACACAGAAGGTTAATAAAACAAAGTTAAAGCGCACGGGATTGATAGTAATATACTAGTATGGCCTGAGGATCAGTTAACAGGTAAAAGATAGAGGTTAATCATTCTCAGGTTGGCAGACCGAGACCAGTGGGTAAGACTAGGATCAGCACATGGGCCTCAGCTGTTGACAATATATTGGATATGGGAGACAATTGTAATATTTCCAAGTTTGTAAATGATACAAGTATTTGGTGGGAATGTCAATGTGAGGAGGATGCAAAGAGAATTCAAGGGGATTTGGGCAGCTGAGTAAGTGGGCAAGAGCATGACAATTGGAATATAATCTGGAAAGTGCAAGGTTATCCATTCGACAAGCAGTTTTATTATTCAGACATACAGAACAGTCATGGGGACCAAATTTGCACCCAATTTACCAACATTTTCATGCACAGGTTTGAGCAAGAGTTCTTTGGTTTACAGGACCTCTGACCAATGCTATATACCAGACACATCAATGACATTTTCTTCCTTTGGACTCATGGCAAGGAATCACTGGAATGACTACATAGCAATATTAACAAGTTTCATCCCACCATCAGACTCACTACGGATTATTCTTCAAAACCAGTCTCATTCTTGGACACACGCATCTCCATCAAGGACAGACACCTCAGTGCCTCACTCTACCGCAAACCCATAGATAACCTCATGATGCTGCACTTCTCCAGCCTCCACCCGAAACATACAAAACAGCCCACCCCCTACGGACAAGGTCTATGCTCAGATCAGGAGGAATGCAACGGACACTTAAAGATTTTGAAAGACGCCCTCACAAGAACTGGATATGATGATCAACTCGTCGATCACCAGTTCTGACGTGCCACAGCAAAAAACCACACTGACCTCCTCAGAAGACAAACACAGGATACATATAATAGAATATCGTTCACCGTCCAGTACTTCCCCAGAGCAGAGAGACTACACCATGTTCTTCACAGCCTTCAACATGTCATCACTGATGATGAGCATCTCACCAAGATCATCCCTACACCTCCAGTAGTCACCTTCAAGTAATAGACCATTGTTCACAGCAAACTACCCAGCTATTAGGGCAACATCAACCACAACATCACACGACCCTGCCATGGCAACTCTGCAAGACATGACGGGTCATTGACATGGACACTACCATCACACATGGGAACACTACCTACAACATTCACGGCAGATATTCAGGTGACTCAGCAATGTTGTCTATCTCATATGCTGCAGGCAAAGATGCCCCGAGGCATGGTACATTGGGGAAACCAGGTGGATGCTACGACAAAGAATGAATGGACACCAGGAAACTATCGCAAGACAGGGATGTTCCCTCCCAGAAGTGGAACATTTCAGTGGTCAAGAACATTCAGCCTCTGATTTTCAAATAAATAGCCTCCATGGCGGACTTTGAGATTCACAGCAAAACAGAATTGTTGACAGAAACTGATAGCCATGTTCCATACCCATGAAGATGGCCTCAAATTGAATCTTGGGTTCATGTCGCGCTACACGTGACCCCCAACACACTGCTTTGTATCTGTAAAATTTTCCTCACTGTCCTGTTTTGTCACCATCAACTTGATAAACTGTTATGATCTCTCTACCTCAATTAATTTGTACAGTTTTAGGTTACTTGTGACTTTGGTTAGACCCTCGGTGTGTGACTCTTACATCTATCACTTTATTCCAGTCATTTGGTTTGTCTCCAGCACTGCCTTATTTTTCATTTTTTGTAATTATCTCTCTGCCTCAGTTAATCAGATTATAGATCACCCTTTCACTTGTTATTTGGCTGTTGACACTTTATTCACATCGTCTGACATTTTGATCATCTGCAGAGTCTTCTTATTCAACACTTCACTCACACCATTTGTGTGATGTTTTTTATCTCTCTGACTTTGATAAATCTGCCCATAAATTATGTGACTCGGTGCTTCCCTCTCACTTCAGCTGACAAAGGGGCTATGCTCCGAAAGACTGTGATTTCAAATGAACCTGTTGGGTTATTACCTGGTGTCATGTGACTTCTGATTTTAATTGTATAGAACATGGTGAGATTACACTTCAAGTATGGTGGGCAGTGCTGGTATCATTGTCGAAGGAAGGATATTCTTGCCATAAATAGAGTGGAGCAGCGGTTCACCACACTGATTCCAGAGATGGTAGCACCATCCTATAAAGAGACATTGGACAGATTTAGTCTGAATTCTCTGGAGTTTAGAAGAACAAAAAGGAACCTCATATAAACTTAAAAAGTCTTAAAGAGATAGACAAAGTGATGCGGAAAGGACACTTTTCCCTGCCTGTAGAGTCTAGAACTAATTGGGACAGTCTCAGGGTAAAAGGCAAGCTATTTCTCACTGAGATGAGAATGTCGCTGAGGAATAAAAAAACAATAAGAGACCAAAATAATGTCTGAAAATAAATGTGCTGGTCATACTGGTGCCTTATTTTGAAGCATGCAAGACGAGTTCCATTTACCAGTTTCACTGTTTGTTCCAATTTGGGGTGTGTTGAATCTTTAGATTTGTCTACCCAGAGGATTATGGAAGATCAGCCATTAAATAAATTCAAGACAGAGATTGGTAGAATTCTAGTTACAAATGACATGAAGGGATATGGGGATATCTAGGAACAATGACATTTAAGTAGATGTTCAGCTGTGACCTAGAATGGAGGAGAAGTCTTGAGGTTGAAGGGTCTATTCCTTCTCCTATGTTCAAGTAGAAGAGGAAGATGGGGAGCTAAACCGAGAACATTCACAATCACAGGGCTTTAATGGCTAAATGCACAGCCTTCAGTTGTGGAGAAATATGTGGGAGATAGACTAGAAGCCAGAGTCAGAGGAAAGCAGTGTCCTCAATTGGTTTAAGAGGCAGAGGATGTTCAGAGACAGATAGGTTACCCATCGAAGAATGAGAATTTAAATATAAAGACTATGTACATCAGTGAGCCCTGGAATGTTGGTTAAGTTGTGGGGTAGAGAAGGATAGGTGTGTGGGGTTGTAAGTGAAAAGCGTGGTATGATATGTGGACAGCAGAGCATTGGTTGAGAATGCAATGATAAGAGAGTAAAGCATGGAAAACTGGCAAGGAGAGAAGTAAGCAAATCATAGAATCCCTGCAGTGTGGAAGCAGGCCTTTCAGCCTATTGAGTCCACACTTACCTTCTGAAGATCACCTCAGGGTTATGGGGTAGGGGACCAGACCCAGTCCCCTACCCCATAACCCTGCATTTCCTATTGCTAACCTACCTGGCCTACGTGCCCCTGGACACAATGGGCAAGTTAGTAAGGCCAATCCACCTAACCTGCTCATCTTTGGGCTGTGGGAGGAAACCAGGGCAGCCTGAAGAAACCCAGGCAGATACAGGAAGAATGTGCAGACAAAAATCCACGCAGTCACCCAGATGTGGAATCAAACTCAGGCCCCTGGGGCTGTGAGGCAGCAGTGCTAGCCACTGAGCCACCATGCTGTCAACTGTGGGTCAAATTTCGAACTGGGAGCAGAATCAATGCATTTTCAGTCATGACATCCCAAAATGTTTCACTTAATTGACAAGGTACTTCTGAAAGTAGTTATTGATGCCAGTGAAAAAATTGCAGTAGTTAATTTTGCAAACTGAAAGCTCCCACAAACAATAATGTGATAACCAGTCATTCAATTTAGAGATGTCAGTTGAGGTGTCAATATTGTCCCAGTTACAAGGGAAAAGTCTTTGCTCTTCTTTAAATAATTCCAGGAAATCTTTTACATTCACCTGGCAAGAACTCAGTTTAACATTTCTTCTGAAAGACAGAACTTCCAACAGTGCAGGATGTTTTCAATACGCACTGGAATATCAGTTGAGGGGCTGGGTTCATGAAGAGTGAGACTGAATTCACAACCTCCCAATTAAAAGATAAAAGTGTTCTCATCAAGCTGGTACCAGAGAAGGGTGGCACAGATAGTCCTTAAGGGATGCCAATGATAGTAGGGCAAGTGTGCAAATAGAAGCCATTGTTATTGATGCTTTGGCTGTAACTGGCCAGGAAAGTGTAAAAGCTGGTGAGGACAGTCCCATTCTGTTGGACATAGGCAATATCACTGCATCAAAATCCTGCACCTTCCTCCCTTACAATACTATTAACCCACAACGAATGCACTGCAACTGTTCAAAAAAGCTGATTACTAACACTTGCTAAATGATTTCTTGGGATGTTTCAACAAGTGCTGATCCAGCCAACAACACATGCATGTCATGAATGGAGACAATCAGACAATATTAGAGTCATTGAGATTTTGTAATGCAGAATAGGTCCTTATCAATTGTGTCCATGCTGGACATCAAACATCACTCTTTTCTGATCCCATTTTCCTGTACTTGGCTCATAGCCTGATATGCTATGACATTTTAAGTGTTCACCTAAAATGTTCTTAAGTGTCTTGAGGGTTCCCATCTCTACCAGGCAGTGAGTTCCAGGAATCTATATCCCTCTCAGCGAAAAACATTTTCCTCAAATTCCTGCTAAACCTCTTGCTCCTGGGCTTAAAACTCTGCCACTTGGTTACTGTCCCCTCCACGAAGGAGGGATGTTTCTCCCTATCTACCCTGTCTATGCCATTTAGAACTTTGTAAACCTAAATCCAATCTCCCCTCAGCCTTCTCTGGTCTGAGGAAAAGTGTCCTATCCTACCTAGACTCTCTTCTTTGCTGAATTGCTCCAGTCCTGGCAACATCCTGATCAATTTCTTTTGTACCCTCTCTAGAGCAATCACATTCTTCACATAGTGTGGTGATGAAAATTGTACATCATCCTCCAGCTGTGGCCTAAGGTTATTCAAAGATCCATCGTAATTTTTCTTTTATTTGTTCATTTCTGGGATGTGGGTGTCGCTGTGCGGCCAACATTTATTGCTTGTCCCCAATTGCCCTCGAGAACGTTCTGGCAAACTGCCTCTTTAACTGCTGTAGTCCACCTGCGGTGGGTTAACCCATAACGTCATTAGGAAGGGAGCTCCAAGCTATCGGCCCAACAAAAGTGAAGGAACAGCAATATATTTCCCAGATAGGATGGTGACTGGCTTGGACGGGAACTTGGGGTGATGGTGTTCCCATATATCTGTTCTCCTTGTCCTTCTAGATGGCAGTGGCCGTGGGTTTGGAAGGTGCTGAGATTTTCACTGGTCAACTTAATTTCATTATATCCCACAGGGGTGCAGCATGCAAGTTTAAATTTGCTGCATTTCATACCTGATTGAAGGCATGAAATATAAAAGATCTTTGGTGAATTTCTTGCTATTGTATTTGATGCCTTGACCAATATAGGCAACAATCCCATATGATTTCTTAACCAGAGATAGTGAGAACTACAGATGCTGGAGTCAGAAATAACACAGTGTGGAGATGGAGGAACCTAGCAGGCCAGCCAGCTTCAGAGGAGCAAGAAAGTTGACATTTCGGGTTGGGACCATTCAGAAAACTTTCTTGCTCCTCTGATACTGCCTGACTTAACTACCTTTATTTACTTGTCTTACTGCCTTCAACGTTTAAGGACATGCATAGCAAAGCCCATCTAATCCTCTGTACTTCCTAGCGTCTAACCTTTCATCATGTACTCCATTGTCTTGTTAGTTCTCCCAAATGCATAATTTCACAATTTTCAGGATGAAGTTCGGCCAATCTGTCCAGCCCATTTCTATTGTCCTGTAGTCTAAGGCTTTCCTCCTCAACATCAATTGTCATGTCATCTGCAAACTTAGTGATCATACGCCCTACATTCATATATAAATCTGGATCTAGGATAGGATGGGCATACATGGTCTGCTTAAATGTTCGGCAGTGCTCCCTTGAAGATATTAAGCTGCCATTCATTATGCATGCATCCTCACCCTCATAAATTCTTGCTGAATATGAATGGTGGTCAATGTGTTTCCCCTCTTCTGTCAGTTGCAGGGAAGTTGGTCATACAGTTTACGTTTGGAGAAAAACACCCTCGGGTCAATTATTTTGATTCAGTGAATGACCGGGTGAGATTAACTGCCTTTACATTTCATGCCTTCAATCAGGTCTGAAATGCAGCAAATTTAAACTTGCATGCTGCACCCCTGTGGGATATAATGAAATTAAGTTGACCAGTGAAAATCTCCTGGTTTGTTGTCGCTGAAGTAAATGAGCAATACATTTTATTGACAATTCCTAAAAGGAGCCATCAAAGCCCTTTGAGGCATTTGTCATGTAACTGGGATCTTTAACAGGGTATTAATGAAACAGATTGCAGGATAAAAAGGCACAGTGTCACTGTATGTTGCATTTATAACCATGTCCCACAGAGATCACATTTAGTCAGTTGAATGATGGCCTAAACTGATGTGAACTTCAAAACGGTTAATGCAACAACTTTACTGTAAACAAAGTTGTAGAGAATTTCAATCAGTCATTGATGTCAACTACATATGAAACTCTGCATACCGAATAAAAAAAACCCTGCATGTAGAATGTATCAAAGAATGAATGAATCATTTGGTTCCCACAAGTGGTACCTGGGAAAAGGACTTCTTGAAACCGTTGCATGGGTTTCCAAATTCTAGTTTGTCTCTGCTCACGCAGCACAGTGACAGCAGTAGTTCAATTCCCGAAGGGTGCTGAGCCAGTCTGACGCAATGGTCTAAAGACCTCACAATCAGCAGCAATATACCTGCATTGGCAATAGTGAGTGGTTGCAGGAAAGGGATGAATAAATTTGACAAAGAATAAAATATAACACAAATAAATACACAATCTTCATGCAGATACTGTACTGTGAGTTTATATCCTTTTAACCATTGGATTGGAGTAATTTCCAGAATAAAGTCACCTGTTGGAATTTGAAAGATTTCTGTTTCAATTTCTGCAGTCCTAGATTACTTAATAAAATCACAAAATGTTGGAGAGATTCGGCAGATCTGTGGAGACAAAGTTTTGAAGAAGGGTCACTGGACCTGAAATGTTGACTCTGTTTTCTTGCCACTGATGCTACCAGACGTGCTGAGTTTGTCCAGGATGTCTGTTCCTGAGACAAAACCAATTTTTTGAGCTTGATTCGTTACACAGTACTTTCTGTTTTTATTTTTCACCTCCAGCATCAGCAGTGCTTTGCTTTTATGTTATTGTCCAGGATTATTTTTTGCAAGTGAAGGTAACTGTTATCAAGCAGTAAGGAGAATGTGCCAGACTAGCTCAGCACCCATTGGGCAGAAAGAAACCTTTCAGCAGCAGGACATATCTGCTCCGGATTTTCAGACAGAACTTACCCAGTTCCGAGGAAGAAAATCCCATTTGACTTGAAACATGTTTATCATCTCAGAAGGTCTCTGGCCTGCTGAGGAATTCCTAACGTCTTCAGGCTGTTTTTCAAATTTTCAGCATTCATAGTATCTGACTTTTGTTTCAAGAATCCTCATAGCTGAGGCTCTTACAGAAGGGTAATTTGTGTGTTCACACGCAATATGCCACCATATCTGTTACGAATATATTTCCTATACCCTGATCCATTGCAGTTCTCGTCCGCATCTTCTCGTGCAAAAGCTGTGTGCACTCTTACTCTCAGCAGCGTTGGAGCACTCCCCTGTACTGGCTGCAACATGCCTATGTTTTGCATCTCAAATTCAAGCTCTGGCCTATCCTCTAAAATGCATGCAATGTCCATATCTGAGCTAATGTCTACAAGTGCGAAATCAAGTGACTGCGTGTCCCCATCACCACTGTCCTTTTGGCTTCGACCACTGTCCACCAGATTGTGTTTCTTGGATGTCCAAAAGGACAAAGGTACAACTAAAAAATTGTGCAATGTGTCTGGGGCAGTATGAAGTGCTTGCTAGCACAATCCACACTTTCTAAGTCTGAAGAAAATGTAAGATTAGGAGAAAATGGGGTTTTGAGAAGGAGAATTAAATTGGAACAAATCATCATCTTCAATGCTTTGAACCCCCTATGTGCTCCACAATGGTGATCCCAATCCTAGCCATCTCTAGACATGAGATAGTAAGAACTGCAGATGCTGGAGTCAGATATAACACAGAGTGGAGCTGGAGGAGCACAGCAGGCCAGGCAGCATCAGGGGAGCAGGAAATAAGACTTTTCTGATCAGGACAACTTCTTCATTTCGGAAGAGGGGTCCCAACCCAAAATGTCAGCTTTCCTGCTCCTCTGATGCTGCCTGGCCTGCTGTGTTCATCCAGCTCCACACTGCGTTATCTATGTCATAACATGATGCAGTTGCACCTTTCCCCGTTGTTCCTGCTGCCTCTGGTGGTAAACCGTCTTGGACTGCAGGTGACAGGGAAGTCTGCAAGGCTTTTATAATCTGTTTGGGTGATGTGGATGTCATAGTTCAATAGTAGACGGAGCATGTAAAATGTGAGATGTGGGTTTGAGGCTTGTGACATTGCAAATTGTGTGAACATGAGGTGACGTACATGTACGTTAGGTATGAATCCTGATTGAAATTGTTGGTAGTTGAGTGATGGGAATGTGGTGAATTGAGCAGTGGTTAAGGCTACAGACATAATTAATAGCATATAGCATTTGAAGATGGATTAATTGATCTTGACCATTTGTGTGCGGTGATTGAATTTCTTGCAGAACTGCACTCAGATCTTCTGAACTGGACTCTCCTGTGGCCAGGTTTTCTCTCTGTCTTTTGACAATTCTTCGGCAGAGTTTCCTCTCCGTCCTTCAGCCTCATCCACAAAGACTTCCAGCGGCATACGAAAACCTTTGTCTCTGCTCCCTCCCATGATCAGCTATCCTGTCTTTCCTGGGTCGATTCAGTTCAGACACAGTTCTCAGCATTTTCTCCAGCCAAGGTGCACCTCCTCTTTCTCTGCAAGGTGCAGGCTAACTTCAAGTTGATATTGTCAAGTGCCTTTGAGTTTCCTGATACAAGCAAAATTCGTGTAACAATGTAGATCATGCACATGCTGTTTGCTTACATTGCATGAACAGCATGTATTAATTGCACTGTTGAGAACCTGCTTGCCTACATAATTTCAGGGTCAATTCAATTCCATTTCCATTAATATCAAACATTTTTACACAGTGAGTCGTTTGGGTCTGGAATGCACTTGCTGGAAGTGTAGTGGAGTCAGTTTCCAACAAGACATTTAAGAGAGCATTAGATGATTATTTAATTAGAAATAATGTGCAGGGTTATGGTGGAGGAGCAGGAGATTGGCACTAGGTCAGAATGTCCAGACAGCTGGTGTGGACACAATGGGTTGAATGGTCTCCTTCTGCACCACGACAATTCACTGAAATTCAGTGAAAGGCCAGAAACCTAATCTATCCCCTAGCGGAGGTGAATAGATTGGCTTTTATCTTCAATTGTTTTTCAGGCTGGCTATAGTAAAACCTTCTATGGAATTCATTTCACCCAGGAAGACCTCAGTTAGGTTTTATAATTATGCGCCGGACAGAATGTCACACAACCTTAGTTTGAACGGGTGGGTTGGGGGCTTGGGCTGCAGAGATAAATGGAAGACTAACTTGCTTCAAAGCTCCCTTCCATTCAACATATTTTGGCTCAAAGGGCTTGAATCCAGGTGGACCCAAGGTCTGGCCTAAAAGTTTTCTCTGCCCTGGACAATGTATTGAACCCAAAGCCCTCTCTGGCCTTGGAGGTTGGAGTGTTCAATTGTTTAACTTCCTTCCAAGTGCCTTCTCCATTGTTGGTACAAGCCCTGAACTGACCGGTGTTGCAGAAAATATCCACAACCAGATCACCAGAGGACATCTAATGTTTGCCTCTAAGAGGACACTAGCCGAGGTATCATTTTCAACCCTCAATGGACATTTCCCTGCCAGTTAATCAACTGACCTCCCTCTGTAAATCTGATCAAATCTGGTCCTTTCCAACCATCCCCAGTAAGCAAGAAAATGAAATAGTCAGATGCCTTTGTTGATGCTGATATGATTTTTCTCCTCGGCTGCAGAGAGATCCTAGAAAGTTGGCATTATGTAGCATTACCTCATCAAAACATCATGTAAATGGACTTTATTTGAATATTACCAGAGGTGCCAGGGCTACTTAAAGACAATACTGTGAATACCAACACAAAACCAAAGCCTGAATGTTACTCCAATGAGCAGCAAGTTTCTAAACCATTGATTTGAACATCATCCTCAATAAGTACGAAGCCACAAGTCTAAAACTGAACACGGCAAATGGGAGAAAATCAAATCAGACTCAAAAGCTTAAAATTCGTCTTTGCTTAAATTACTGACTGATTTTAGTGCTGGTGTGCGGCTGATCTCTAATGAATGTTGGCTACAAGCTAATTAAATCATGTTGTTATCACTTTGCAATTTACTTAGCTCTCTGTCCTCTATTCAAGTCTGCTTAATGGCAGACTCTAGACTCATCTACAGTGATTATTATCAGATAATGATATCACCTCAGGACAGGGCACTGTCTGTCATGCAAGAAAAATACTGGAGGTGTTTGAAATCTAAAATAAAGAGAGAAAATGTTTATATTACTCAGCAGATCAGGCAGCATTTGCCCACAGAATTCTGCCTGTCTATAATAGCCCATTGTCCTACTTTGCCTTAGATTCATTATACTTGTAAAATGTTATTAATTTAAAGATAATTCTTTTAAAATACATTTACCTCAACATGAGCCAGCCTGGAATCGTTAAAAGCAAATGTGTTTAACATGATTAAGTTTTCTGATGAAGTAACGGAGAGCATTGATGAGCATTATATGTAGTGGTTTGATGGTACGTGGACTTTGAAAAGACATTTGCTGAACTACCACGTAATAAGCTGGCTAGCAAAATTGAGGTCCTACTTTGAAGACTAAAAGAGTGAATGATAGAATGGGATATCTAGTTTGCTGAATGACAAGGAACAGAAAGCAGTGGTGAAGAGCCATTTCTTAAACAGAAAGTGGACACATAGTCTGGGCTTTCTAAGGGTCAGAACTGAGATGGAGTTTTACATATATTGATGACCCACAATTGTTTATAGAGTGCACAAATTCAAAATTTACGGATGACACAAAGTTTAGGAGTACGGTGAGCAGTGAGGAGGTAATTATAGGATGTAGACTTTTTGAATGGTGGTCATGTGGCAGCTGACATTTAATGAAGGAATGTGAATTGTTTTCGTTTGGTCGGAAGAACAGGGAGTGATAACGTAAAACAAAGGATACAATTCTAAAGGGGGTGCAGAATCAAAGCAATCTTGGATAGATGTGTACAAATTGTTGATGTTGGCATGACTGATTGTGAAAGTGATGCTGGTCTCTACAAGTGGAGGCGCAGTGTGAAAAGGCAAGGAGGTTTTGTAGGCATTGATTCACCCTCAACTGGGATATTCTTTACAATTCTGGATTCTCTACTTGAGGTAAGATGTGAAGGTATTAGGGAGGGTACAAGAATGATTTCTGAGAATGGCTCCAGGCATAAGATTATTCAAATTATGCAGATAGTTTGGAGAAGATGGGCTACATTCCTTGTGGAATGTTAAGCGATTTGTAAAGAGGTTCAAAATCATTAGGGGGAAGGTGGGTAGAGCAGAAAAGGGAAAACTTCTTCCCATTGACAGTAAGATGGGAACCCCAAGGATAGCAGTTTAAAGTTAATGGTAAAAGATTGAAAATTGACATGAGGAAGAATTCTTCTACACAGCATGTGGTTGCGATCTAGGATGTCACGCTTCTGAGTGGAGACGGATATTATCCTGGTGTTCAAATGTAAATGTGTTCATTATCTGAAGAGAGAGAAAAAGTTGCAGAGACAAGGGGAAAAAGTAGGTGGAGTGGAAAGTAACCAAGTTGTTCCAGTGTAACAAAGAATGGGGCTGGATGAACACAGCAGGCCAAGCAGCACCTTAGGAGCACAAAAGCTGACGTTTCGGGCCTACAGTTCCAGTGTATTGCCAGTACAGACATGAAGGATGAAATGGCCTCCTTCTTTGATGAAATGATTTTATAAAACTGTGATGAGATTGGCCGGACTTCTGGTGATTCCTCACTTCTAGAAAAGCCAGATTTCAAAGGTCTAAATACGTGTGGTCAAACAGTCGCAGGGCATTTCAGCTTCTCTGCAAAGCTCAGCATTCAGTCAGTACTTTATCTAATGCCTCTTAGGCAGGCAGAAAATAGGTAACATGAGGGATCAAATGATTTTTTTTGCGCCCCTAAAAATTGGATTTGGTGAATCATACATCAGGAATGCTCCAGTTTGAGTCATGAACCTAGGTTTTCCTATTCCCTATTTTCAACCATGATCAGACATGGGTGGCAGTGAACAGAAAACTAATGGGGAGATATGCTGAGATGACTGGTTCATGCATACTTGCCTCTGGAGACTTTTCTGGGGTCGGATTGAGAACCAATGGGACTGATGTATAGAAGGAGCTGTGAAACTGAGTAATGAAGGGTCTAGGCCCAAACCCAGTGTGGATGCTCACTGATGATTGCACAAGTTTCAGCCCCATTTTCAACTCCTCAGATGTTGAAGGAGTCCATGTCCAAATGCAGCAAGATAAGTATTTTTCACAACACATAAATGGCAAGTAAACACCATCTCCAACAAGAGACATAATAATCATTGTTCCTCCTGAGATGCTGCTTCAGGTAAATTACTCAGTAACAGAGCTGACATAAACCTCTTTATCAGCATGATCATAATGTCAAGTGAAATGCCCTTACTAATGAGCAAGTAATCAATGAAATCGCTTTTGCAAAGTCAGTGGATTTACAGTTTATGCAATCCAGGAATTATTCCATTCCCTTATCAAGACTTAATGCCTCTAATTAAAATATTATTGGCGTCAGGAGGTAGAAATTTGAAGAGGAAAGGGTTGCTTATGTAAGCTACCATGTGGTTGCCCACCCAGTTTATCACAGGCTAAACAACCTGCTAAGTGATGCAGGAGTAAGTGATAATAGGTAGACTAAACTCATAGAAGAGACCAGTGATAAGTAAAAAATTATGGGAAGGCCACTATCACAGCCCATAGTAAGTTTTCCATGAGCATGATACTTTACCAAAGAAGCATCGATGGTGTTGGAGGAATGAGATAAAGAAAAAAAAAGAATTTGATCTTGCACTTTGTAGAAACGGCTACCAGATTTAGTCAATCTACAATGAAATACGGTAAAGAGAAAGAGTAATGTGAGCAAGGTAGTGTAGAAATGCATAGGGATTGGACTGGGGGCCACTGGATGAATTACTGATAATGGGGGGGAGGGGGGGGGGTTGGGTAGTAGAGTGGAGCATTTGCCAGTGATGAATTTAGGGATATGTGTGAGAATATGAACATCGTGGTAATAAACAGAATTGTGGAAAAACCCTTAGTCATGGACTGTGTGAAATAAATTACACAGTAATTGATAAGATGCTTCAGAAAATCTTAGCAGCCACACTAAATTATAAATTAACATCTGCCTTAGCATGGACAGTCCTTGTGAAGAGCTCATGGCAAGTGGAGGTGCAGGATATATCAATTTGGTTTTGGGAGAAATCCAAATATTCCTTAGCTACTGAAACATGTTAGCTTGAGGAGTTACATAAACTTTAAATATGTTTGTTTAGGCTGCTTTGTGATTAAACTGTATTGTAATTTAAAGAAAGAAGAAAATAAGGAAATGAAGAAAGAACTGCAGATGCTAAGAGGAAAACAGAGTTAACTTATCAACTTATATGAACAGGAAGGGTTGGGAAGATATGGGCCAAATAGGACAAGGTTGATGTAAAATATCTGGTCAGCATGGACGAATTGAACCGAAGAGTCTATTTCCATGTTGTACATGTCTATGACTCTCCTTGACTCTATGACTTCAGTGACTTCATCACAAGACTCATCATTTCATGAAGGAAGCATGCAAGGTCCATTATATTATATGGGACATGAAAAGAAAAACATCATTGTGCTATTAGTTAGTGGTATTTTGTACCTGCCCTAATTTCTTCTCAAATGGTTTGGTGTTGAGTTCTGCTCCTGAGAAGCATATTGGGATGTTTTATCCTGTTAAAGTTCTTATCATGACAAAATGTTATTGTTGATTAACTAGATAACAGGGTAATTACTCATCTGAAAGATCATTGTTCTAATAATACTGGTACTTAATTCTTTCCATTTTCAGACCAAATTAGAGTGTTTGTTTCACAATTGTAGCATGAATTAAAGGATGACTGCACAGGCTACCACATTTCTCAGGGAACAGTATGTAGGTGTGAGTGCTGACATATCAGGTACTTTCCCCAATGTGTTGGTATCAAAAGTAGTCTACTGTGCCTATGGGTTGGGGAGTAGAAAATATCAGCTGGGTTTCCCAATCACTATCACCATGTTGTTTCCCCTGTTGGACACACTGCGTTCAAGATGTAGAAAGTGGAATAAACTGGACCAGGTTGTGTTAAGAACTTAAGAAATAGGAAAAGGATTACTGCGATTCAGCATACTGCCAGGATTACTACCTGCTCCACATTTAATCTGATCATTGTTAATATTCTACGTTAAATCCACTTTCTCGTGCTATCCATATCACTCTGATTGTCTAGGAACTCATCAATCTTAGCCCATGCACTAATTGTCACTGACATTGGTCATCAGAGGGCAACTGATGCCAATGGAACCGTTCAAACTATGCTCACAACATGACCTCCTTCACAAAGAGGACATGGACTGGATCGGCGCCGCCTCTTGCTCCCCAGAGGCGCTCGAACAGTTCATCCACTTCACCAACACCTTCCACCCCAAACTTCAGTTCACCTGGGCCATCTCCAGCACATCCCTCACCTTCCTGGACCTCTCAGTCTCCATCTTCCACTCCCCCTCCCATTCTTTAGATGACATGTCCATCATGGGCTTCCTGCAGTGCCACAATGATGCCACCCGAAGGTTGCAGGAACAGCAACTCGTATTCCGCGTGGGAACCCTGCAGCCCAATGGTATCAATGTGGACTTCACCAGCTTCAAAATCTCCCCTTCCCCCACAGCATCCCAAAACCAGCCCAGTTCGTCCCCTCCCCCCTCCTCGGTGCATACACAACACATACGGACCAAACTCTGAACTACAGGAGCAACCATCCCAACACCCACAAATGAAGCTGCATTTGAACATTATTTCAATGAGCCACCACACACTGCAGCACAGAGGAACTACAAAGAGCAGCAGAAAATCACCTATACAGCGTATTCAAAAAGAACAGGTACCCAGTGAACACAGTCCACCGGTTTCTCAGCAACAAACCCAAACAAACAGACAAAACGTGCCCAGAAACCATAAACACTCTCCCCTACATCAAAGACATTTCGGAAATGACCGCCAGACTACTCAGACCTCTTGGCATCACGATAGCCGACAAACCCACCAACACACTAAAACAGCAGCTAATGAACTTAAAAGACCCTATACAGACGACAAGCAAAACGAACATCATCTACAAAATACCTTGCAAGAACTGTGACAAACACTACATTGGACAAACAGGCAGAAAGCTAGCCACCAGGATACACGAACATCAACTAGCCACAAAAAGACATGATCCACTATCACTCGTATCCTTACATACAGATGAGGAAGGACACCACTTTGATTGGGACAACACATCCATCCTAGGACAAGCCAAACAGAGACACGCACGAGAATTCCTAGAAGCATGACATTCCAACCAGAACTCCATCAACAAATACGTTGATTTGGAGCCAATCTACCATCCGCTGAGAAAAAAGAACAGGAAATGACATCACCAACCCAAATAAACCTAAACAGATAAATAGAAAGCGGAACGTAACACCACACTTCACCGGAGGCTCACTGATGATGTTACCTCGAATGGTGATGAAATGTCTGAAAACAAACCTTCCAGCTCCGCGAACAAACTCACATCCAGAACCTCAACCTGAGCTACAAATCTTCTCAAAACTCACCAACAAAATTATTATTTACAAACAACATTGCTGACAGTACAATCAGGACAATGGAAGATTTTGATTCCAGTGACTGAATTTGATTCACATTATAGAGAAGGATTAAAGAAAAGAAATTCTCTTCTAGATTTTTATCAGCTATCTGCTAAACTTTGCCTCGCAGGATCTGCACGTGCCTAAAAACTTTGAAATCTCCAGCTTCTTCCAAATCTGAGAGAAAAAATAAGTATAATTGAAATATTCAGTGTGGCTCTATCTACAAAAGACAATCCTTAAAATCTATCTCTTTGAACTAATATCATCATATGTAGCTCAGAATCACATTTTGTTTTATAATGCTGCTGTGAAGCACAATGGGATATTACACTAAACTTTACAATACCATCTTGGGGAAAGCAGACTGCCTGATTGTAACCCCATCCGTCAGTGCTGCATAATAGCAGCAGTGTGAACCAGCTCCAAGATGCCTTGCTGCAACTCACTGAGATTCCATCGACAGCAACTTCCAAACCCATGACTTATACCACATGGAAGAACAATGGCAGTAGATGCATGGGAACACAACCAGCTGCAAATTCCCCTCTAAATCACATGCCATTCTGATTTGGAACAATGTCTCCATCCCTTCACTGTTGCTATGTCAAAGCATTGGAACAGCCTTACAAACAGCAGTGTACCTTAAGGACTGCGGCGGTTTAACTCACCACCACATTTTCCAGGCCAATTGGGAATGGGTATCACAGCAGCTGAAATCAAGATGGGAAGTTCTGAAATTGGATACAGTAGAGCCTGTCAGCACCTGTAAATGGTAATGTTTTCAGTTTAGACCTATCCTTACAACAGCACACAAACATTAACAGGTAATTTTCCTTCACAATTTCTGATGGCTTTGTTTTCAGGGTTTTCAATTTTTACCTGAGCAAGAAAAATTCCAGCAATGATAACAACGAAGAGGAATAAAAGGAGAAAAAAGCTAAGATTTAATTTCATTTCAGATTCTGCGAGAAGACATATAAAGAAGCGAGAAGACAATAGAATTTTGCCTTTTTTTGGTAACTGATCATTGCCTTATTTCACACCAATATGAATATGAAAGTTCCATACTTTACATCTTCTGTGGTATTTCAATAATATACTGTGCTTCTTAACAGCATACGTTTAAATCCCCGTTTTCCCCAAACTCTTGATAGTATAAGTCAATGGTGGAAATGCACTACAGAATGAAAAAAAACCACAGGTAAATTTTTTCAGTGCATCTATCACTTGCACAGTGGTTATAAGCTGTTTCTATTACCTTCTGGCAAAATGATGCTGGGTGCAACTTTTGACTTTAGTTTTCAAGTTTAGAGCGTTTTAATAATTTTCTACTGTGCAGTGTTGAGAGACAGCATGCTAAAAAGCACAGTTTCCTGGATTCATTTCGAGACCAGGAATACCCCTTAAAACTGGTTGCTCATTAGGGCTCAAAATCCATCACACAGACAGGCTTGACGGGTTGATCAGCCCAGTTCCTGCTAATAAATTGTGCAACAAATGGAAGCCATTTTTTGAAAATAAAAATCAATTTGTAGTGGGTTTCTCCAACAAATAATTGGCTGATTCAGGCTTGGTTTTCAACCTTCGGGTGCACAGGACCAATTCCAATGTTACATTAGTTTGCTTTCCTGTCCCTTTCCTGTACTTCAGGTTTCCACCAGCTGCAATGTTTTGTACCCAATTATCAGCCGAGAGTTATGCTTCCTATGGTAATAATTTTCACGTGATATGATAGAATTTTATTTCATCTCATTGCAAATGTATGAAAGTCATTCCAAAGTGGGTTGGATAGCAAGGAGGGAGGGGAGGTCAGAGGGGTGACTGTAATTGTCATTTTGGTCATAAAACTAATATACAAGAATGTGGGATACAGTGGTGCAGTGGCAATATCACAGGGCTAGGAAGCCATAGACCCAAGCTACTGCTCTGAGGAACATGAGTTTGAATCTCGTCATGCCGGACAGTGAAATTTGAATTCCAAAAAAATTCAGAATTAAAAGCTGTTGGTTATCAAAGAAAAACATCTGGTTACCTAATGTCTTTTAGGGAAGGTAATCTTACTTAGACTCGTTTATACATGACTCCAAACTCACAGCAATGTCCTTGACTCCTGAGTGTTCCTCTGAAATGGCCCAATAAAACAATGCAGTTGAAGGGGCAATTAGGGGCAGGCAACAATTTATGGCTTAGACAGTGACACCCATATCTCCAAAACAGATGCTTAAAAAGTATAAATGCCCTCTAAACCTAAAAGTTTAAAGTCAAAAGTTGTACCCAGCTTCGTTTAGTCAGAATGTAAATGCTTAGCTGGATGAAAAAATGCGGGACAGACATAATATCGGCGGTAAAAGTACTCTTGTAAGCATTTGTTGAAGGTTTAGTCATGCAGTTATGATTTTGGCTGTGTCAATGTTTGGTAAAGGGCAGTAGAAAGAATTTTGTAAAGTTACTGCACACCTACATTATATGACGAGATTAGTGAATGGCATTTGCCTGATACTGCAAATCAAAAAGCGGGCAGTCATCAGGATCCAAGAGATGAATTGATAGGTAACTGGGCACTATTCCCACAATTCAACCTTTATAGGTACCTATTTTAAACAAGGCAATGAATAGCCCCATTGTAAGTTAAAGTCAGGTTTCAGCAGCAGAGGGCGCGTTTAAACCATTTTAGTCGAGCAGATTTTTAAAATGTCTATTGACCAGTTGTTGCTGATGGGATTCCCATTCAACAATATCCATTTGTTTCTTGAAGTCCATCAACTGCGGAAAGCCGGAGTAAAAACACGGTATTCATTACACAGGTTCCACATGGGCAGTCCAGCAGCTCATTCAATTCAATCAATTATACGACGAAAGTTAGTTTTACAATCCATACAGTTATTTGGACTTTCCCCCTTCAATTTTGTTTCATGCGTTGAACCATATTTGAACATGTTTCACTGAGACCTGATAATGCTGACATTGTCAGGAATATGTGCACAAAAAGTTTATTTAAAGAACAAGGAAATATTGCATGTTTTTTGGAGGAGGCAATTCAACAGTAATTAAGAAAGAATAAGATAATTAAGAAATGAAATAATAATAAAGTCCACATAGAAAATGGTTAAATTATCGATCATGAGCAGAAAAAAATCATGTCATGACATAGTTCGTTCAAGAAAATCAGAAATTTAAGTAAGTGTAGACAATTTACCAAACATAGTTGCACATTGAAAATGTTTATTTTCATGATTATAATTGACTACATACGTTAAATAAATACATAGGTTTTTGTTGTGTCTATCACCTGCTTAATGGCAGAAATAAATGTACTTGGTTCAAATATTCGTTTACTCGAGTTCGTTGAGTAGGCAAAATCGCGGGAAATTCAACTTTACCTCAGGTTTTGTTTTTGAAAACACGGTTTTTTTTGTTCTTCATTCTGCCAGATTTCCACACATTTGTGTCACTGACGTGGCTCTTACTTGTATTACTACATAACAGTTCTTTGCAGTTATCTAGCAAAACAAGTAGAGTAGAACCAAAGTTTCCTACACTTCGAAGCGTTAACTGTGTCTCTCTCCACAGACGCTGCCAGTCCACTGGTGAGCTTCTTCCAGCACTTTCTGAATTTATTTCAGATTTTCAGCGTCCGCAGTATTTTACTTCTATTTTATAATTAACCCCCCCCCAAAAAATCTGTGAAGATAGTCATCTTTTCGATTTTTAAAAAAATGTTTGTATTCATTACATTCCTTAACAGTTACATCATATTTAATAAATGTATCACCGAGCACTGGATTAGGAATGGGTCATCCGTGTTCTGATACAACAGCAATAATGACAACCGCATGGGTTAGGATAAACACTGTCGAGGATGCTTGGACAACCTCCTTTAAAAAAGAGTTAGACTTAAAATAAAACAAAAAAGACAATGGTCAATGGATAGTAAAGACATCGATGAACGCCTAATGGGATTCCTTGAGCGATTACTTTAGTCCAGTCCTTTAAATAATTATCTCACCTTAATCAATTCAAAGAAAAAATGCGATTAGTAGGGAAAAAAAGTCAACAAAACAGGAAAATTGTAACCTGAAATAATAAAAGGAACGTTCAGTATCGATCGAATTAATTGTGAGCCTGGCAACGAATAAGTTAATCGCTTGACTACAGCAGCGCCCTCCCTCTTTCTTACTCAAAAGACTAAAATCCCACAAAGTAGTCAATGCTCTCTACAGTGTATTTCTATCCAGACAAAAAATCCGGCACTGTTCTCCTCCCATCTCCTGAATAAAGAGGTGGTGTGGTTGGAGGGGGGGGGGGGTGTAATGGAGAGGGCTAGTGGTCGGGTAGAGGGGAAAGAGAGGGAGTTGCTGTTTTGCTACATGTTGTGAAATGTATGTTAAAGAAGAAATTGTTACAAGGGATGCGTAATTTTTTGGCGCCAAAAGTAGGTGTATGGCGATGTGGGGGTGGGGTAAGGGGGCGGGACTTTATCAAAGCATTAAACCGGTTACACGCACTCTAGATAGGTTAAAGCACTTTAGTGTAAGCAGGGCAGTGAGGATCTGACAATACAGAGTAGGCAGAGAAGGACGACTAGTATAGACAGAAGCCAGCAAACTCACTTAAGGCCATCATTGTGTCTTGTCTCCTACAGATTACAACACTAAGAGCCTCACTAGAAGAAAAAGAAAAGGGCTGCTGCGTTGGGTGTTTTTTCTTCTGAAGGGGGAAGAGGATTTGACTCCGTTGCTGCTTGCGGGTGTTTTGAGTTGGTGTCGGAGAGGAGTGGAGAGGGGAGGGGGCTCTGCCAGTTCCTGGAGTCTGTGTCCCAGACGCTGCTACATTACTCCGGTAAGTGTTGCTGTTCTTGCTTGTCCCGGTAAATAAATATAAGGGAAAAAAAGACTGAACAAAGCGCCCAGCCCTAAGAAACCCAGCATTTCAGCTGTGGGAGACCGGCCGGCGTTGCTGCTTTCTGAAACCAGTGTTGCAGTTTTAACTTACATAATTCCAGAAAGCTATCTTAGATAACGCAAACAAAAAAGGCTGTTGTAACAGCGTGCTCTGTTTTAAAACACGAAATGTGTACTTTTACCACACAGAACCAGTAGGGGTATTTTCCCTCTGGTTTATTAGAAGTTATTCAGACTTTGCAGTGAGCGATGTATGTGGGGTTTTTTTTTACAGAGCTGCGTCAACGCTAGATATTTAAAGCCCAGCGTTTGAGCTGGCAATTATAAAGGGGCTTGTATGTGTTTGTCAGAGAATTAAAACCCAAGGCACAATTTTTCATTTGTTACAAGGGCTGTGTCTTTTTAATTTTGAGGGGGAAAAAGTGACAGTTTTTCCGTTTCTTATCCAGACCTCTCAGCCCCGATTTCAAGATGCCCCTGACGGCTTCTGCCAATTTTTTGGGCAAGAGCTACAATTATGATTACGACTACGACTCCTTCCAGCCGGTTTTCTACGATGAAGACGAGAATTTCTACCAGCAGCAGCTGCCGGCTCCGAGCGAGGACATCTGGAAGAAATTCGAGCTGCTGCCCACCCCGCCGCTGTCGCCGAGCCGCAGACCCAGTTTCAGCCTCTTTCCTTCCAACGCCGACCAGTTGGAGATAGTCACCGAGTTCCTGGGCGACGACCTGGTCAACCAGAGCTTCATCTGCGACGCGGACAGCGAGTCGGTGCTCAAGTCCATCATCATCCAGGACTGTATGTGGAGCGGTTTCTCGGCGGCAGCGAAGCTGGAGAAGGTGGTGAGCGAGCGGCTGGCTTCGTTGCAAGCAGCCAGGAAGGAGCCGGGAGCCCCCAGCACCTCATCCACCCCTTCCTCCTCTTCTTCCTCACCTCCCCTGCGGACCCCGTCTTGCAATACTCCCGCTTCGGCTGGGGGTGCCGTCTTAACCCCTCCCGCTGCTCCCAGCTCCTCCGCCGTCTCTGCTGCTGCAGCAACCCCCGGCCACCTAGGCATGGGGCTGGGCACCGCTTCCAGCACCTACCTGCACGACCTCAACACTTCTGCTACCGATTGCATCGACCCTTCGGTGGTGTTCCCTTATCCGTTCGCCGAGCATAAAGTGTCGCTGCCCCTCCCTCCCGGAGCCGGCAGCCCCCCTGCCACAGACACGCCAAGTGACTCTGGTAAGGAAAATCACCTCTTAGTATATCAACAGGGGCGCTGTATGTGATAAATGCTTAGAACCTTTTTTTGGTGGGGGTGGCTGCGGGTTGAAATTGGGGTGCACTGCAAAACCCACATTTAATTTTATGAATTTTAACATTTCAACTTGCATTCCTCAGTCTTATTAATGCAAAGATTTCGTCTCTTTTAAAAAAAATCTTTTTTGCAACTTTTTTTGTAAGTGCGGTGTCTTTTAAAGGTGGGGGCTTTTTAAAATTGTGTTGAATTTTACGTTTTTTTTAAAGTGGTTGCGTCGGTTACATGCTGCAATGCACAGGCAGACATAAGGGATTTTGCGAAGATTTTTTTTCCTCTCTCTCGATCGGTCACTCCGGGACAAACTGGGTGAAAGTGTAATTAGGGGGCTGGGCATTCCAGGCCGACGAGTTTGGAGTGAGGGCGTCAGCCTTTATGAAAGAGTCTTTTCACCACCCCCTCCAACCAAGCAGGGCGGGATTTAATCAACTCCCTGAGGCACTGCAGCAAGAGGCTGTCTTGGCAGGGGGAGGAAAGAGCTAAAGAGAACTGGATGCGGATATATAAGACGTCCTTACGCAATATCCTTCACTGAAGAGGCTTAGGTTGAATTTAGTAATGCAAATATCAGCTGACTGGGGCCCCATTGCAAAAAGAATGCTTGGTTCAGGCTGCTGTTAAGCTTGTGTCATGAACTCACTGAGTTGTGTCTAATTTCTCTTTCCTTTTCCATTGCTGCTTTTCCAGAAGAAGAGCAGGAGGATGATGAGGACGAGGATGATTATGAGGAGGAAGAGGAGGATGAAGAAGAAATTGATGTGGTCACTGTGGAGAAGAGGCAGCCCTCTAACAGGAAAGCCGAGTTAAACACAAACACAGTTCGGGTCTCCCGGCCTCAGCACAGCCCTCTGGTTCTCAAGCGGTGCCATGTCTCCACTCATCAGCACAATTACGCCGCTCCCTCCCCCCAGCCTCCCACCAAGCGCCTCAAGGTGGAGAGCAGTCGAGTGCTCAAGCAGATCAGCACCAACAGCAAGGGGAAGTGCCCAAGCCCGAGGACGTCAGACTCTGAAGAGAATGACAAGAGGAGGACGCACAACGTCCTGGAGCGCCAACGGAGGAACGAGCTGAAATTGAGCTTTTTTGCTTTAAGGGATCAAATCCCGGAGGTGGCAATGAATGACAAAGCGGCCAAAGTGGTCATCCTCAAAAAGGCAACAGAACACATACTGTCAATCCAGTCAAACGAACAGAGACTGATATTGGAGAAAGAACAATTGAGGAGGAAGCGAGAACAACTGAAACACAGGCTTGAGCAGCTGAGGAACTCTAGCAGACAGAAATATTAATCATTGGCATTTTTCTTGTTTTTCTGAACTGCCTGAAGGCATTTCTGCTTTCTAATTCTTTACAAGAAAATTCCAGGACAAAGACATGCAAATTTGCTGAACTTTCTTCCTGCATGCTAATGCATCATAGACTGAAACTACACAACCATGGCCAGGCTATTCTTTGTGGTGACACTTTGATTTTGGCCAGAAATATGTGATACTGCCTCATTATATGTTAAGACTCTTTGCCACATTTTTTCTGGCGGGGTGGATTTATCATGTATTAGTCTCGCCAAGTTTTAATTTACAGATATATTTGTATTTAATGCATTTATTTTTCTTAAAAAAAAGAAAATCTTATTGACAGTTTAAGACTACACTTTTTTGTTTTAATTACCATTTTGTAAAGATTTGTATAGTTATTAAAATTCTTGTAGAAAAATTAGCAGTTTATGTAAAATCACTTGCTAAGCAGTTTTGTGATGAGCTGAAATTTTGTTGCAAAGTTTCTCAGCATGTGAATCGTGCCATAAAAAATTTCATTTAATCCTTGGCTGTAATTTCTTTTACTGCATCACTTTTGTTCAACATACTGCAATTGATTTGTCACAATATCTTTTCACTTCATGTAAGTGTATGAATTGAAGGGGAGAGCTGGCAGGCCAATGTTATTTGCACCAAGAAATAGTTGGGCAGGAAAGAGGGAGTGATGTAATTTCTATAATGGAAAGTATGTATTTGATCTCAACCACCATTTATTTCAGGAAAAATGATTAATTGATGTGAATTACTCTTCAGTTATACCAATGTAGGAAATGTGCCAATTAATTAAGTACTATTACTTTCTTTAGTTAGGTTCTCCCAGTTTATGAAATTAACTTCATTTTTTTGAACCAATGAAGTTCACAAAGCTTCCAGAAAGGGAAACGAGGTCGGGTGTGGTTGATGGATTCTGAGAATTGAGTGGAAGGAAATTAGTTGGTCTTGTCAGCTGGAAAGCTAACTGACTGTAGCTACAGTCAGTGTTTCACCAGAAATCTCAGCTAGCCAATAGAATGAAGTCTTCAAGATGGTATCATTGATAATCGTGCACTTTTGCCAGATGGTCCCACACAATTCTAAACATTTAACATCACTTTCAAAGAAAACAAATCCATTGTGCAGAGTTATCCATTCTAAGGATATGGAAATCATTCAGTATGACCACATATATGCATCTTTATAATTGGCAGTACTTGCATGAGTGGAGCGTTAACACTGGTGATTGTTCCAAATAGCACATTTAAATCATCTCAGTTCTCTGTCAGTAAAATAATGTCACTTAATTTCTCTGATCTATTATATATCCACTCATATGTATAAAACATTGGAGCCAGGCATGACAGATACTTGTAAGTCACACAATGAATTTCTGAATGATATACAGCAATTGAATAGGTAATAATTAAAACTTGTACAATAATGAAATAATCATAATGAATGTGTTGATATTCCAGCTTTAGTTATTTGTATTGGTTCATCAGTAATAAACAAGCAACATTACCATCAAAAATTCTCAAGCTCCTTAGTGCTACTCACTTAAACGTTTCATACGCGCTCCACATTTATGCAAAATCTGAAGGTGTTTTAGTGTGGTTATTCCCATTTTAACATAGTTGCATTCATTTGGAAGATGTTGGCAGATACTTTGCAGAAGGTGACTAAGATTGAATACATGGCTATTTGACATAAACTTTTCTTCACTGCTACCTCAAGGGCAATGAGGAATAGGCAATAAATATTGCTGAGAGCAATGCTGACAATCCCATAAACGAATTTTGAAGAAGCATAAAATACGCGTAAATGTTGAATGGTTGCATCGTATTTAATACTGGAGAGGACGGGAGCGAGAAATGCATGAACGAGTGCAAATTCTTGGCCGCTGTAGGTTTGACAAATAGTAAAAATTACTCTAGTGGAATCTAGCTTCGTGCTCTGGGGAAAATTGTATGAATGTTTCTCGTAGAGGGGAGCCGACGATGCATTGTGCACTGCATGGAGAGAGATAAAAACCTGCACGCCCCCGCCTTCACTTCATACCCCTTGACCACCCATGCACTTGTAATAAGAGGGTAAGTGTCGTGAACAGGACGCAATCTTCCAGGTCCTCGGGCGGGATTCCGGCGCGCAGGTGGGTGTTTCCCCGCCGGGTCCCGTGACGTCAGTCGCTGGTGGCGCCGGGCAACGTTCCATTGACGTCGCGAAAGCGTGCGAGCACATGGAATAGTGATGGAGGAGCAGCAGCAGCTAGAAGCAAAGCAACCTCTATTTCATGGACGACTTTTACCCCAGCACCGTGAAATGGAAAGCTTTCGCAGAGCAGCAGAGGACTTATAAACAGCTGCAAGCCACCTCTTTGTTCTTTCTATTTTATGGCCATTTACGTTGGAAAGGGGAGATAGGAGGTGGTTCGCAGAGGCAATTGCTATTATTCACAATCATCTCTCTTTGCATGTTGCTTTTGTACATGTATATGTGTGTGTATATATAAATTGCAACACAGCCATGCGCTGTATCTGCAAAGAATGCATCGGAAGAAGTGGACCTCTGAGATGACTCGGAGCGAGGTGTTGTGAGTGTCTGTTTATCAATTTATTGCTTTGGGTGGGAATCATATGGTTGCTGCGTCCTTTTGTTCCAACAATAAAAATAATTGCAGTGATTTACAGTGATTTGCTTCGGAGACGGGAATGCTATTTTAAATTCAGATTACGGTGACTATAGGTCATGTTTAATGCGTTGTTTCAACTCTTGATGGTAGATTAGGGTTGAATTTGTTTTTCGTCTAGGAATCTTTGTAAATCTCAGCGCCCAAGATCATCCAAGTTGCAGTTTCCATCACCTAGGGCCCTCTACAGACTCCAAATTTCTAGTTGGTGCGATTTGTACTTTATTGCATTGTCGTTTTCAAACTACCAAACGCATAGGCTAAACTTTTCAAAGTCAGATTTGTTTTTAATTGCGAGAATTTTCTTTCGAACCAAATGCAGAACAGAAAACTAATATTTGATCTTCCCCCATACGTTCATTAAATGGTGAAAGTTAGCAACCCTGGAATACTTTATGCATGGCCTGGGAAGTATTTGGTGAGGTAGCAGGTTAGATTTCACCGCAATGCAGCCGAGGAGGAAATTACATTGCAAGATTTAACCATCAAGCTGAATTGTCTGATGCAAAAATAAATCTTTATTTTGTGCAAAGTACTGTGCAAATGATGGTCTTAGAGTTTATTTTTCTCCCCCCCCCCGGAGGAGAGAAAAGCACAGGAGATGATCTATGCAGTAGGCGGTGATTTTGAACTGGTATTTCCTGCATTACCTAATCCGTTATCCAGTGCCTGTCTGAGAGTGGCAGCGCGGCCCGGGGAACCTCCCACTATTGTACATTCGATGCGACTTCAGCAAACCCCAGGGAAAGAATACGATCTAAAACATGTTGCCTTTCCTAAAGCAAGTGACATTAAAGCGGCGTTGCAGTTTTGTGTGAGAGACTATGCTGACATTCTGTTTGTACTCGAACAAAACCAAAACCCGTTGTCCTTAGCACGGAGTCAGGTGCTTACACAACCCCGGCGTTTACCTGTATGAAAAGGTAACCGGGGAAACGGGTTTATTGTTCATTTGTTTGAAGATACCTTCAGGTGCTCAAATAATGTAAATTATGTCAGAGTTGTACATTTGTGCAAAATAACTTGTGCAACCAAGCATTGGTTTGGTCTTAGTTTTTTTGGGAAGATTTCTTGATTTTATGTAGAAGGTCCCGATCTCTTGCAGCCGTACACTCTTCCCCAATTCTTTATTTAATTACCTTTATGGCTGAGACGCAAAATACCAGAACAAGGCAGTTATTCTTGAACTGGTTGAACCATGACTGGTGTACGACATGCATTCCTGGGCACCATATTGTAGAAAGGATGTGATTATACTGGAGAGGACATTTACCAGGATGCTGCCTGAGCTGGAGGATCTGCAACATGAGGAATGTTTGGATATGCTGGAGCTGTTTTGCATGTACCAGTGAAGGTTCAGGTGCACAAGATTTGAAGGCCAGAGATAAAGTGAATAGGAGGGTACTTTTTCCGTTAGTAGTGGGATCAATACCGGTGAGCATAGATTTAAAATAAGATGTATAAGGCCAAGGGGAGAGTTGAGAATAGATTTATTACCAAGAGTGGTGGAGGTGTGGGGTTTTGGAGCACACTGTCTGAAAGAATAGTTAGTCACAAATTTGTGTAAGCATTTAAACAGTATTTAGATTATCGCTTGCATTGCCATACCTTTTAGGACTATAGGGGGAAAAAAATCTGGAAAATGGCATTGGTACAGTCAGATCTGTGCCATCATGATGGGCTGAATGGCTTCTTTCTGTGTTGTAAATTATTGAGAGTTTAATTCTGGCCTTGTGTGTTTTTGACCCCCTAACCATGGGTGGTCCTGCCTTCAGCTGTCTAGGCTGACGCTCTGACTTTCTGTCTTTCTCTGCCTCCTACTTTAAGCTGATCCTCGAAACATATCACTTTGTGCAAGTTTTTGTTCACTTTCTGTGATTTCCTCCCATACGGGGAGACTAGACCCGAAACGTCAGCCTCCCTGCTCTTCAGATACTGCTTGGCCTGCTGTGTTCGTCCAGCTCTGCACCTTGTCTCAGATTCTTCAGCATCTGCAGTTCCTGCTATCTCTGTAAAACATTCCTGTTTTTTTTGTTGCTACAAATCACTGTCTTTTGATACAGCTGAAAATGGAGACACGAGCAAGCAACTTTTAAGTCTCAGCATCACGCAGCTGCAGGCAGAAACATTAAGGAAGTGGAGAATTGTGAAGCTGGACCTAGGTTGGGACTTCGATTTGTCCTTGCATTTTATTCTACAAAATTGACTTCACTCAGCTTATGAGGCAGGTTTAAATGAATATGCTAAGAATTCTCATGTTTAACTTTTTTTTGGAATAGTAACCACTGAATTTTAAAATGAGCATATTAGACACTCTAATTGCAGCTTATTGGAGTAATACTGTTATTCCTTTGGTTCAGTTTTCTAGTCCTATGAGATTCATTGCTTCTATCAGTGAGAATTTGCATAGTAATCCTGAGGTTGTATAACTTTGCCATATTTTTCATGGAAAGCAATTCCATCAGTGTAAAATAATAATTTTAAAGGTAGCATAAATGTAGATTTATGTCATGCCTTCATGACTGTTGTAAGTCTTAAAACACTGAATGGTGAGTGAAGGATTTTTAAAGAGGAGTCACTGTTGTACAGTAAGTAAGGCAACAGCAAATGTTAGCAACCTGTGAAATAAGAGCAGGTGTATACCATTAAACAAGCTCAATACTCG
Source organism: Stegostoma tigrinum (assembly GCF_030684315.1). NCBI lineage: Eukaryota > Metazoa > Chordata > Chondrichthyes > Orectolobiformes > Stegostomatidae > Stegostoma > Stegostoma tigrinum. The sequence continues at coordinate 49,255,383 of NC_081358.1, forward strand.
CCTACCATTCAATAAGAATATTGCTGAATTTCGAATTCCACATTTCCCAGCTTTCTGAGAGCCCCTGATTTCACTGCCTAACCAGAATTTGTCCACCTTTGTGTCAAAACTGTTCAGTACCCTCGCCTCCTAAAGTACAGAACTCCAAAACCAACGTGCACACAGCAAATTGCAAAACAGCACTGTGAAAATGAATGGATTGTGTGTTTGTGTGTGAAAATAGGATAAATGCTGGCTGTTACACGAGAGACAACTCATCTACTCTTCAAATAGAGAGGTGGGGATCTTTTACTTTGAGTGTAAAGATAGACAGGGTTTGAATTTAATCTCTTGTCTAATAAACAACATCCCAAACTGTTCAGTGCTGCTATAATGCTGTGCTGGGGTTCCAATCTCAATCGTCACGCTCTGTCTTGCAGTGCTGCTTGAATCCAGAATTTTCTGTCTCAGCGGTGAGTGCTGTGCCACAGTTGCTTTGCAAATACAGAAGTTATCTGTCTTGAAGTCCAATTTTCACCCCCATCCTGCCTTTTGTTTATGAATGTGCTGGTTGGTTTAGTGTAGCTCATCAAACCTAAATCACTCTGCAGGACAGTAAGCAACTGCCCATGACCTGTGTGCATTCTTGACTACAAGTTGTCTGGCTGAGAAGAGAGGTGAAGACATGTTCAACTTGAATGAATTTGCCATTCCATGTGTACCTGTTGGCAGGAATTGCTGTGTTTTATTCAAGAGCAGAGTCTGAAGTTATGCTCCCTGTCAGCCTAGGGTGCTGTGGTGTATCACTGTTCACCTGACAGCAGCTAATTCGGAGGAAGTCAGACAGTGAACCTGGGATCCATACTCACTAGTTTGATAAGAAACCTCTGAACCAAACAGAGGTGGAGATTGACCACTTTTTAAATATGAAATTTGCTCTTTTTTATATTCTGCCAATAAACATGCTCACAAATGTAACTCCTTTGCTGTAACCACTGGGTCGGGGAGTCCAAAACTAGAGGGCATAGGTTTAAGATGAGAGGGAAAATATATAAAAGGGACCTAGGGGGTAAACTTTTCACGCAGAGGATGGTGCAAGTATGGAATGACCTACCAGAGGAAGTGCAGACTGGAACAATTACAACATTTAAAAGGCATCTGGATGAGTATTTGGCCAAGTGCTGGCAAATGGGACTAGATTTATATAGGATATCTGGTTGGCATGGACCAGAGGGTCTGATTCTGTGCTATATATCTCTGTGGTATCTCTATGTGGTATATATTTATATTTATGATCCTTGTGTGAAAAATTGTGCCCTTTGTGGCCTGCTTCCTATGGCAGTTACAAAATTTTAGTTTTGATTTTATATATCCAGTCAGCAGCAGTGTTTCATATTGAAAGTGTTGCACCATAACCATGTTCTCTGAAATATTGGCAAGCACTTCTCATGAAAGAAATTACTTTTAAGAAAGACACTAGGGCACTTTTGTGCAAAAAAATCACTCAAATTATGCAGTGAATCTGGGTTTACTTTGAGGGAGTAATTAGACAGGGCAGTTCCTTTTCATCTTCATAGTTATTTATTAGAAACCCCCAAATAGACAGATGGGGTGGGGGTTGTGACCTAAAAGCCTATCGGACAGGCAAACACTGCCAATATTTATGCAGTGGCCAGATGCTTTGTAAAGGGGCAGATTGATCTGAGCAAGGAGTTCCAGAGATTTTACTCCTGAAGGTATAACATTTTGTTCTTGGTTTTTCATCTATCACTTGCTGTGTTTCATTGCTTTGGGAACGTAATGAGCAATGGTTATTTGCTTCTTTGAATGAGGGAGAGTTAATGCTGAAACGTTGCTTGTACATTCCACTGTGTTTAAAATCAGCAAATTGTAATTCTAAGCTCCCTTAATGGAAACAGCTATCCAAGGGTACTTAACATGAGCTAAACATTACATGGATTGAAATGGTTTGAGTAAAGCTTGGTTAATATTTAGGAAGATATTAATGGAGGAGGGGTGTGAGTGAAGTCAAGGGAAGCAATGTCATGGCTTTAGGGTCTTCTTGGGCTGATGCTGCAGCTCTCGATTGTTTGGGCAGTGGGAGTGGCAAATGCATGAGAGGCTAGAACTGGAGTGGAGTTGTCAGCTGGAGTTAGTTACAGAGATTGACAGATAAAGGAAATGCGCCGGATACCAGGGCATTTGGTCACTGGGATTTGGTGCTGGCTGTGGTGAGAACAGCAGAGCTGTGGGTCAGTTTGCATTAGTTGCAGGTTGGGATCTGTTGACAGGAGAGGTTTCAGGCAGTTGAGCTTGAAGGCAACATCAGAATGGGTGAAGGTTTCCGAAGCAGACAAGCTGAGGAAAGACCAGAGTATTACAGAGATAGAAGTTGGTGATCTTTTCTGATGGAGGGTAGGGAATCTAATGCTTAGATCATAATCAAATTCAACATCACACAATCTGATTCAACCTCGGTGTTCTCAATGTTTGATAGGCAGAAGTTGGTTCTTTCGGAATTGAGCATTGGGTACAATGAGTTTGACAATGCAAAGGCAATGGAGGAGTAGAGAAGCAATTGTGACATGGAGCAGGCTGTCATTGGTATACATATGGCGGGGGAGGGCATTGTGGTAAGTGTCAACCCACTTGGGATTCCCATGTCTTACACCTTGTGATGGGATAACAAGGTGTAGAGCTGATGAACATAGCAGGCCAAGCAGCATCAGAGGAGCAGGAAGGCTGAGGTTTTGGGCTGAGACACTTCTTCAGAAAGAAGGGTTTAGGCCCAAAACGTCAGCCTTCTTGCTCCGCTGATGCTGCTTAGCCTGCTGTGTTCATCCACCTCTACACCTTGTTATCTCAGTTTCTCCAGCATCTGTGGTTCCTACTATCTCTGAAACACCTTGTGATGGGCCTGTCTTTTATAATTAGCACTGGTCAGACCAGCTATAATTCTTGGATCAGCTGTTGTATCCTGGGCTGCACATAGTTCATCTGGGAATATCATCTGCATCTTTGCAGATCTGGAATGAAGGACTTTTTGATTTGATGCAGATTTAAAGCAATGAACCATTTCAAAGTGCATAAAGGAGGTAGGTGGCTGTAGACTGTTAGCTCAACTGGGATAACTCCGTCTAGGTCCCTTGTTCTTGTTGCTTTGAGAAGCTGCCAGTGTGAGACAAAGTATTCTCCCTGTCTCTGCAGATCTTGGCAGGCTTGGTGGCAGAGGACCAGGACTGACTCACCACATTTCCTTTTTCTGAGTTAGGTCACACACTGTGGATTCTTAGAACAACTTGAGTTGCACTCTTACTTTCTCCCCTCTTTTGCTCATTGTTGTCTCCATAAATTAGTAGTTAGGAGCTTTTGTGAGTCAAATTTCTCTTTGCCGACTGGAGTACTTGAAACATTAGGTGTGTATGTTTGCTTTTGACAAACCGACATACTTTATGTGTGACTGGGTTAAGCTATCTCACTTTGCTATTGCCATTAAGGGAAATGTTGATAATTTTGTGGTAGCCTGCAGTCATATATGGGTGGTGAAATATCTCGAGGGCCTCTGAGGAATTTCAAATGCTGTGTGCGGGCTCGTTATATACAAAGATAATGTGTGGTGAGAAGGTGCATTCTTGTGACTTGCACTTTGTACTACAGGTTCCTTTCTGTGGATTTCACAATCTCATATGTGATCATTTGAAGAAAGGGGCAATATTTAACTGTTGTGCTGAAGAAACTGCACTTGTTTTTTTTTGCCTTTGAAATATGTTAAAAGGTCATTGGTTCAATACATTAATGAAAACAGTTTGCTGTATTCTTGGACCCTTTCCAGAAGTCCTTGGTGCACTTCTATGCTGGAATTGCATTAATGTGTTATTTTAACTATTCCATTATTTTTATGCATGTCCCTTTTTGTCCCTTTGCTGTTTTCTTTATTTACAATAAAGAATAAAATAAAGCAAAAGAATTTTCATCAGATTGGTTCTGATATGAGTAAATTCAAGGAATTGCTTATTTGAATGTTTAACATTCTAAACTGTTATTTCCCTGACATGAGCATTCCTCACTTAGTAAATCCAGGATCCAGCAAAAACAAAAAGTATTTGGCAAGAAGTATTTATCACGTCGTCCTTCAGCAAAGAATGAGAGCCGCCCACTAAGCCTGCTCTGTCATAATAAGCTTGCAGATGAACATTTTTGGCAGTTCTCACTCATCGAGCCGTCAACGTCATGATCTTTTATTCTGATTGTAAATTGATGGACAGGCAGTAGACCCATCGAGGAAGGGAAATCTTCTTCATATGGTTAATATTTACCTAATGCTAAAGAGCCAGTGAGAGGCAGATCCACGTGCGAGATAGCGATCAGATAATGTGTGGGCCATAGTTTTCAGTCTGGGGGGCTTGTTGCCAAGCTGCTGGTCACCATGGCACTGTGTGCTTGCCCACTGTTGATTGTTGCTGGTGCTCCCTGCAATTTCTCCTAGCCAAACCTCGCCCCCCCCCCCCCCCCCCCCCCACAAAGAAAAAAATGAGAGTGGATATTCAGGGCTACCATGTCACGTCATTTTGGTGTGGAATTTGGGGAGTCTGCTGGTTGTTTGGTCCTGGTTTCTTTGTCATACAGGCATTCCTCAGACCTGTGTCCATTTCCCATCCTGTACACAAGCTGGTTCCATTGAAGTCACTTCTGCTTTGATGATTGCTGGCTACACGTGAGCGATTTGCCTTTGAGAGAGTTATGTCTCTGAATTTGCCCATGACACATCCAGAATGAACTGTGCACGGTGAATCTGGAAATTGAGTGTCCTTTCCTGGCCGCTGTAAGTAGATGAGTATTCACAGCCTGTGAGAACACAGGCCTCAAAAGCTGGCACTTTGAATGCCTATTACTACTCCATGCACGTTTTGTGAAACAAAATTCAAAATTATTGTAAAAAGTCAGCCGGTCTGACAGCATCGTGGAGAGGAAAAAGAGTTAATGTTTTGGGTCTAGGGACCCAACTTCAGAACAGTTCCTCAGAAGGTTTTGTGACTTGGTGGTTTCCAGAATTGATGGCAGTATTCCCTACATGTGTATTGCACTGAATCAAGCAATGTACAGTCTGACAACGTGGATAAAGGTATCAGAAGGCTAGGCACTTCCAACATGGAAATGATCAGACTGGAAATGTGACACTTTGTTCCAGAATTACAGCTTTTTACCACTGCCTCACTCCCTTCATAGCATGGAAGCAGACCCTTCGATGCAACTTGTCCATGCTAGCCAGATATCCTCAATTTAATCTGGTCATTTGCCAGCTTTCGGCCTATATCAGTCTAAACCCCTTCCTATCCTTCCTATTCTTGTACCCCTCTAGATGCCTTTTATATGTTTGAATTGTTCCAGCCTGCCCCACCTCCTGTAGCAGCTCATTCCAAAAACGCACCACCCTCTGCGAGAAAAAATTCCCCTTTAAAGTGCCTTTTAAATTTTTCCTTTCTCAATTTAAAAGTATACCCTCTAGTTTTGGACTCCCTACCCTGGGGAAAAGACCTTGGCTATTCACCTGTCCAAGCCCCCCATGATTTTTGAAACCTCTACAAGGTCACCCCTCAGCTTGTGATGCTCCAGGGAAAATTGCCTCAGCTTTTTCAACCTCTGGCTAACGTTCAAACCGTTAGTATCCTGAAATCTGGGAATTTCAGCCTTAAATGCACTCAATAACTTGAACATTCACAGCTTTCTTGGGTAGAGATTTCCAAAGGTTTATATCCAGTGAAATAAAATAGAACTCCTCACCTCAGTCCTAAATGGCCGATCCCTTATCCTGGGACTGTTGTGCATCGTTGTCCTGCTATAGTCATATGTGATTAAATAACACTGTACTGCTGTGGGATTTTGTTTTTGATGGAGATTAATCTCAATGGTTTAAGACTAGTGCCCTTAGATTTAATTTGTCTTGCACAGTTCCTAGAATCTTTCAGTCTAGTGCTGAGTAATGAGTATAGCGTTGCAATGAACTCCTTTGAGAATTGGTGCTTCAGTTTAAGTTGCATCAGCTAGAGTTACCCTTAGTTTGTGTTCATTTATGGTTGTATGTTGTTTGCTTGTTGCAGTGTGGAAACTAAATGATAATTTTAGAGTGTGTTGATTTTATGTTATTCCTTTTATAACAAATGGATGCCAGTACATCAGTTAAGCACAGTCTCAACATCTAGCAATAAATATCAAAAGCGCATAACTGATTTTAGGTCAGATGGTTGTCAAAAGACAGCAAAGTGAAATCATTCATGTCTCTGCCTTATCCTACGGTACCCTGTAGAGCTGCAATTGATTTACTGTTTTCTAATTGTATGCAAGGGCTGCAGTGCTTATAAATATCTCTATTAAACTACAGGTTTGTGAATTATAGTGCAAGTCACATTGGTTGTATATATTACAGAAAATCTTGAAGTCAGATGATTGAGAAGTAGCTGGATGGCAATAAATGCGCATGATTGGATGTTTAATAGAGCGCAGGTTTGTATGAATTTAACACATTGCAAGTTGTATGATACATTGCAGGTTTAAAGATTTTTGTACAAGAAGCAAAATGTTAGATGGACAGGTCAAGTCGAAGAACAGGAAAAAGAGTTTGCATTTAATGTTTTTATTATTCTGAAGATTGTGTGTAAAATTCTTCCTGCACGGAGGTAAGCTGTGGTTCCACTGCCCTCTTGATCACTTGGTGTTTGTTGATGTGTAAGTTGTGCCACAGAAAATTAAAAGTGCTCTGGGAATGTGGTAAATGGTTGCTGGGTTTGTGGAGTGCACAGGGCCGCTGTTTCAGGTAGCACCGTACAAACTAGGTGCTAGCCATGTGGCATGTTTTGCCAATTTAGGAAGTGACTGTTTCATTTGGCAAAGCTGTCTGTATGTCTTAAAAATAAATGCTGATTCTTTTGAGGGATCTTTGATCAAATCTTCAATCAAATGTTGAATGTTCCATCAAATGCCCCTTGATCACGGCAAGGTTTGCTAAATTTCTCTGTTTTGGGCCTGGCAACACTAGACTAATTCATAGAATTGGGCAAGTTATCTTATTAAGAAACATACAAGATCCTGAAGGGATGAGACACGATGCCTATTAAAAGATTGTTTCCTCTAATGGGTTAATCCAAAAATAGAGGTCCCTGTTCAGGCATAAAAGGTTGCTTATACATAACAAATTAGGAAAATTTTATTTCCTCTTGCACTGTTGAGATTCTTGGGAACTGTTTTGAAACAGAACACTTGAATATTTTTAAGGCAAAGATTAAGTAGAACCTTGGAAAGTTATTGGGGGCAGGTGTAGAATAATCAGATCGGCTGTTATCTTTCTGAATGGCACAACACACTAAGTGGGCTGAATGGCCTACTCTTTATTCGTATGTTTGTACGTAACCTTCACTGTTCCCTGATTACACCTTCCTGCTCCGTCAGTGTGATGGTGTCCCATTTCCCTTAAGAGCCATCTGTGGCCTTGCTGGTGTTGCATTGCTCAAAAGTGAGCTTAGTCTGTTGTCGTTGGGAGCTCGATTGAAAATGTCCCAAATTATTTTGCCTATTGATGAGAGTGGTTGCATGTAGAGAAAGCGCCATCTCTTAATTTGGATTCATTTAGCCGTACATACCAAAGGTCAAAGGCTAACATCTAATTCACTGCCCAGCAATAAGATTTGAGGAAATGCCTGTGTTTTAATTTTAACTTGACCAGAGTGGATTGAAGGTAAGCCTTAACTCATTGAACAGCTCATTTGACTTAGTGTTGACCATATCTGTTGGTGCAGCTGTGAACGTTGTTGAAGTCTTAGCCCAGTACTCACAGCTACCACTGCATAATGATCAGACATGATTAATATATCTGTAGTGTATTTTATCCACAGGCTGCTTGAAATAGTTTTGGGTGAAGGAGGGTGGGAGGAGTGATGAAAACTAGCTGCTTCAGTGTAGTGTCAAACCGCTAAATCCTGAGGGCATTTGTTTTCTCTTCCATTGGATTAGTTGCATTTTCTCTTTGGCTGCACCACTGCTAAATGCCATGGTCACTGGCAACAACAACTTGTATTTATGTAATACTTTCAGTGCAACAAATTATGACGAGGTGCTTCACAGGGGCATTACAAAACGCTACTTAACGTTGATGGAGTCAGCTCATCGTTAAAGGTCCTGTCCTTTCCCGCATTTTCCATTCAAGCCTGTACAGTCTACTGAATGTCAGTGCAACATTGTTAGCTTTACGGTGACGCCCAAACAAATCTGTATGGCTGCCTTGGAAAGAGTTGAGTGGACAGCTAGTGCCGGACCACGCTCTGGTCTTTGTCATGTCCTGGCAGACCCTGTCCACCTCGGTGGCCATCTCTGGATCTGTCTGCTCCGCTTGGCAAGGACATACCAACTTCCAACATGGCTGTCATTTGCCTTAACCTCCAGAGGAATGAAATAGTTATGAATAAATCCAGTTGGTAACTCAGGGACAACTTGTTCACCCAGAACAGTCAGTATGTGGAACTTGGTACAACCAATTGTTGAGGAGAATAGTGGAGATGCATTTAAGGGGGAGCTAGGTAAGTATGTGAGGGAGAAAGAAATCAAAAGATATGTTGATAGCTTTACATGAAGTCAGAAGAGAAGAGGCCAGTGTGTAGCATAAACTGTTGCAGGCCTTTTGGGGTGAGTGTAATAATATAAAGAAGGCAAGTTTTGTTTTGAAAGCACAAACCTGAAATGTCATTGCTGTGAATGATGCAATTAAAATGCAGTAGCCTTACTTTGACCTGGCTAGCAGCTGGATGATGCCCATGCTGCAAAACTGGGTGGCCAAAATCTCTATACATTACAGCAAAAAAAAAGCCATGTGTTGTTCATCACCGACCCTCTGCCAGTCAGTTATTTCTCCCCCGCCTCAGTTTTGAAGTTCATTAAACATGACATGATTGTTTATAACTGGTCATTTGAGCCAGACCTATTTTTAAAAAAAAAAAATTCAAATGTATTGTGCAGTACCACTCAGCTCCAGAAATTAGACTTATTAAGAGTTCATATCGGGGTCTGAATCTTCCATGACATTTATGAGTTTAAAATGTTAGGCTTTGAATGTAAAAGTGTCAAGTATTATGGCTCAGGCTTTGACATTGAGACTTTGAAACTGGTAACTTAAAAGGTAAGCAGATCCACGGTTAAAGATGAGTCTTCTGACATAGCCAGAAAGAAATTGCACTGCAGAGGCAAACTACTTGTTTCAAATGTTTTGTGTAATTTGCCACCCGCTTGCCAATAGCCCTTGTTACATTTGTTCATCTTTCTCTCCTCAGTCTCTTTCTCCTTGTGGTCTTAAGTGTGAATACAGTGGAGACTGCTTGGCTGAATGTCCCCTCCCTGTAGACCTTTTGTAAATTTTATTTTTTGGCCAGCCTCAACTGAACACCTAATAAAGCCCTTCATTGACAGCCTTGGGCAAGGCATCCTCAAAAGTGGCTGGCTTGGAGCAGGGAAACCGTCTACAAATGTGAATATTTGAGTTCAAGAAGCCTTTGTCCACAACAGACCTGCTGTACACGACCAGGACTTGATTCAAATCCAAGTTTGGCATCAGAGAAGAAAAATGCAGTCTTGCCCGTCTCTATGATGAGCATAAATGGTGTTATTTTTTGACTGGATCTAAATAAACAGTGAGGTTTCGCAGGGGTCAGGACTGGGCCATTACTTTTTCTTAATACCTGAATTAGGCGGCACGGTGGCTCAATGGTTAGCACTGCAGTTTCACAGCACCAGGGACCCGGGTTCGATTCCAGCCTCGGGAAACTGTCTGTGCGGAGTTTGCACGTTCTCCCTGTGCCTGTGTGGGTTTCCTCCAGGTGTTCTGGTTTCCTCCCACAGTCAAAAGATGTGCAGGCTAGGTGGATTGGCCATGCTAAATTGCCTGTAGTGTTCAGGGGTGTGTGGGCTATAGGGGGATGGGACTGGGTGGGATGCTCCGAGAGGCAGCATAGACTTGTTGGGCTGAAGGGCCTGTTTCCACAGGAAATCTAATCTAATCTAATCTAGTGCCCTCAACTTGGGTGTACAAGGCCCAGTTTCAAAATTTCAAAATGTAAACTCTAGTATTACGAACTGGGGGGTTGTGGGGAATGGTAGTTTCAAGAAGCTGTTTAGATGGATGGAATTTCATGCGGATAAGCATGATGTGATTCATTTTAATGGGAAGAACAAGGAGAAGTAAAATAAATGATACAGTTCTAACACGGTTGCAGAGACAAACAGTAGAAAATCAAGGAGATTGTAGTCAACTTTTATATGTTGATTTGGTCTTAACAGAAATGTTTAATTTTGGGCAGCACACTTTGGGAAGGTGGTGAACATATTAGAGAGGGGGCCGGAAATGTTTACGAGAACGGCTTCAGAATGAGGAAGATTAGTTACATGGGTAGGTTGGAGAGGCTGGGATTGCTCTCATTAGAGCATAGGTTTGTTCGAGGTATCATCAGAGATATCAATATCATTGCCCTCTAGACAAACGGGGAAAACTGCTCCAGTTGAAAGGAGGATCAAGAACCAAGAGGACACAGATTTTAAATTGATTGGGAAAAGAAGCAAAAGCAGCTTGATAAATGTTTCACACAGTGAGTGAATTACATTGCCTGAGAATGTGATGAAGGTAGACTCATTTGTGGCTTTCTGAAAGGAATTTGATATGTACGTGAAGAGACCGGGCCTGTAAAGCTCTGGTAAGGTAATGTTGGGAAATGGGCCCGGTTAAGGTGCTGTTTCAGAGAGTGGATATGGACTTGTCTGTGCTGTTGTTGATGGCTGTCCCTTTAGTTTAGCATGATACCTCCTTTAAAGTGACAAGGCCCTCACAAAGTAGTGAGTACAGCTTCCTTTGATTGAGATTTTATTGTCATGTGTCCTCAAGTATAGCAATACGTGAGTATAGTCAAAAGAGTGCAACATTGCCATTCTCTGCTGCCATCTTGGTTACAGTGCCTCATAATTAAGATGCTGTGACTCAAAAGTGACACAGTTCATGAGGCAGGTTGTCTCCGTTTTGAATGATTGGAAATAGGTTCCTTCTCGTCATTAATATCCCTCTTGCTGCACCTCCAGGTGACCTCCTTCCATGTTGGAGTTATTAGTTGGTTTGCAGAGCTGACTGGTTGGGTGACATCGTCATTGTTGTGTGGCCTCCATTGAAGTGCTGTCATTCTGTCCCACTCTGAATTTATATGGCCTGGTCTGTCATGGTGGGCCGTTTAGTTTGCGGTTTTGTACAGTATTGATATGTGAATCGGGTCCATTTCAGCATGTTTGTTAATTGCATCGATGGTTGAAAACCAGGCCAGCAAGAATTCTTGTGTTTGTCTTTGTCTCGCTTATCCTAGTCCTATAACTTTGTCCCAGTCAACTTGATGCCCTCCTGTGTCGGAGCGTATTGAGATGAGGGAGAATCGGTTGTGCTGTTTCGTGGCAAGTTGGTGTTCATGAATCCTAGTGGCGAGTTTCCTGCCCACCTGTACTGTGTAGTGTTTCTCGCACTTGCTGTGTGGTGTTTTATATATCACATCTGTCCTGCTCATTGACCTTCCACATGGCTTTTGAAATGCACTCAGTTGTGTGTGGCTCACTACCTGGGAAACCAGGAGTCACCCAACAACAACAAGGTTGTAAGCTAATGTAAGGAAAGGCTGAATAATTAGTAGTTCTTAGACAGGCATCTTTTGATACAACTTGTACTTTTTTCAGAATGGCAGTAGAATTTATGGGGAGGCTTTATGGGTAACAATTTCATAAACCGTCTGTGGCAGTCAGAAATGTACCTTAAATCAAAAACGTGTTTTTCTTCTTCTTTACTTAGTGCTCGTCGCTGTGAGGACCCCATTGGCCTGCCTTGTCTACAAGCCGTTCAGAAATCCACCAACATTATTCGACACGCTCAACAGCATCCAGGTCAACACAGCCTGCACGATTGTGGATCTGGTGCCAAATTTTTAGTCTGTGCACGCTCGGTATGAGCATGGGTGTCTATCTACAAGGTGCGCCATAGCCCTCTCAAACTATGAACGTACCATCTAGAAGGACAAGGGCAACAGACATAAGGGAACGCCACCATCTGTAAGCTTCCTTCCAACCCACTCACCATCCTAATTTGGAAATATATCGTCATTCCTTCAGTGTGGCTGGGCAGAATCCTGAAAATCCCTCCCTAATGGCATTCTGAGTCGACCTGTAGAACACGGACTGAGGTGGTTCAAGAAGACAGCTCATCACCATGTTCTGGAGGGCAGCTAGGGATGGGCAATAAATGTTGGCCCAGCCAGTGATGCCCACATCCCAAAAATGGATTTTTAAAAAAGGTACGAGGAAAATGTAAGCGAACTTTTTTTCAACGAATGTAGAGCTCTTGATTTAGGCTCAAGTATAATGTTTTGGACTTTTACTTGTTTGCATGATGTGCCAACCCTAATGCGGCCAACTTCTGGATTTCTTCCTCAGCCCAGTACCTGGGCCAGAGTGAAATGGGCCAAAGTTTCTATCTTGTTTTTGGCTTCAATTGGAGCCCACCTTCTTTTCAGGCGATATTTCAATGCAGCATTATAGCTGCACAAGCTGTTGCATTAGTGATTTTAACTTTGGCATATGTAATCTAAAACCACCACCCTGTAAATGTGTCTTGAAGTGTTTCGCATGAATAATTCATACCATGCTGGTGAGTGAAAATCAAAATTAGGTCACTTAGACTGAAGTAATATGTTGGTGCTACCTTCTGTTGAGCAGTTTGTGAGTTATAGTAAAGGCTACATCTTTTAGCCAGTGCTCACATTATGGTAACCATATTAATCCAGTTCCAAGCTACTGCATTCAGTGTGTTTTTGTTTGTTTGATCATTGGATGTGAACCTCATTCGGAAAGACATTGCTTTCTATTCTTTTGTTCTTATTGCGTTGATGAGCTCCTTTTTGGAACCACGGTAGTCTTTGTGGTGTGAGTGTGCCCACGGGGCTGTTTAAGGAGGGAGCGCTGGGATTTTGACCCAGCCTAAGTGAGGCAACAGCAATATAGTTGCAAATTGGGATGGCGTGTGGCTTGAAGGAGAACCTGTGGATGATGGTGCTCCCTTGATTGAAGAGGTGGAGGTTGTAGGTTTGTAAGGTACATTGCCAGAGAACTTGTCAAGTTGCTGCAGTGAACCTGGTTGACAGTATACAGTATGGGCATTGGTGGTGGAGGGAATGGTAGAGCATAAACCATTTTTGAGAAATGATGAGAAGAGATAATTGTCTTGTTAGAGGCAATGTGGTGTTGTGCACCTTAGCAATAGGTATAAGTTACATTGACTACTTGGTCTTTGAAAATCAGCATTTGAGGAGCCAGAGGTACCACATTGTCTCCATCGGGACCTTGTGTCAGGTTGTTTATTCTCCATTCAGGATTGTGTGACATTCTTAGATTGGGTAAAGTCAGATTAAACTTCACATGAACGCTTAACCTTAATACAGCAGAAGGGGTAGATTTGAGGAGTATATTAAAGGAAGAATATATGGTGAGGGTATTAAGGAGGCAATTCCAGAGTCTTGGCAACTCAAGGTGAATCTACTCGCAGTGGTGTTAAAATCAGGGGTGCAGACTAATGTCGGAAATCCTAACTTAAGAAGGAATGCTGTATATAGCTATGTGTCTGGACTAACCAAGGCCCTGTAATTTAGTCCATAAGATATAAGGAGCAGAATTAGGCCATTCAGCCCATTGCGTCAGCTCCACCATTCGCTCATGGCTGATGTGTTTCTCAGCCCTGTTCTCCTACCTTCTCCCCGTAGCTCTCAATCCTCTTACCAGTCAAGAACCTATCTATCTCTGTCTTAAGGACAACTAATGACTTGGCCTGTATAGCCCTCTGGCAATGAGTTCCGCAGCCATGCCACCTTTTTGCTGTAGAATTCCTTCTCCTCTCAGCTCTGAAGAGACATCCCTTCACACTGAGTCTCGCCTACAAGTGGAAACAGTTTCTCCAATTCCACTCTATCCAGGCCTCTCAGTATTCTGCTTGCTTCAGTGAGATACCCCTCCTCTTTCCTAACTCCATCAAATACAGACCCAACTGCTCCTCATAAGACAAGCCCTTCATCCCAAGGATCATTCTTGTGCTACTCCTGTGGACCGTCTCCAGTGCCAAAGCATCCTTAGAAATGAGGCCCAAAACTGTTCACAATATTCCAAGTGTGGTCGACCGTAGCCTCAATAACATATCTCTGCTGTTGTATTCTAGGCCTATTGAAATGAACACAAAAAATGAATTTAACCTGTATCCCTTGCTTAATTAGTTGCAGACTCATACCACTCCTCTCTGTGTGGTTGGGGGGGGGGGGGAACGTGAATTGAATTTGACTAAAGTGGCAGCTCTAACAACCAAGACCTAAAGGTGTTAGTTTTTTTAATTTAACCACTGACATCCCTGCTCCTGTAGCAGGCAGCTAAACCTGTGAGTAGGAAATTGAGGATTGTGTTGGATCTGTATGCCTACTGTTTAGTCTTGGTGATATTTCACCTCCTAAGGTGCACTTCTGTTGGGAGTTATTTGTTTGGCTATAAAGATGTTCCACAACATGAAAGCAAGGCTTAAACTGTGATTAATGCTATGGCATTGTTGGTACCAAAACAATAGATGTGAATAAGTTTTATGATAGCACTGTAATTATCTTGCGTCTTGATGAAGTGAACTGATTTCATCATATAGGACTGTCAGTACGGTTATTGTAACAGTATCCATTGGACACTGACAAACCCGTAATCATCCTGTTTCTCCAAGCAACGGCAAGTAACACAGCAGCCCATTAATCAGTAACGGGATGTGGTAATGTTAATTTAAGAAGCTTCTCTGTTCACTGTGAGCATTGTCAATCCAAGGTGCACAATATAATTTTATTAGTCTTAACAAAGAACTTTAAGTTGATGAATTCATGAAAAGCCAACAAGAGTTACATAACCATCCATAACACAAGATTGTCACTATGGCTTTCTTACCGACACTCTCGCCTGTGTGATGGGCATTTCTGGCTTGAAGTCACAATCCAGACCTTGAGTATACAATCAAAGATGTTACTCCAGTACCACCCCTCAAAGGTGGTGTTAAAATTGAGCCTTAATCTGCCCCCTATGAAAGATTCATAACACAGTTTGAAGAGGAGCAGGGGAGAGGTGGCATGAGCAGAAATTATCCATGCACCGGCCTCATGAAAGACACATTATAACCCATGACCTCACTGCGGTTTGTGGGAAGTTACTGTGTGAGAGTTGACTGCTACATCTCATGTTGTAACGATGACTAGGCTGAGAAAGCAATTCCACTTTGCTGTAAAGTGTACTTACAGAGCGGCTCGTACCTTTTGGAATACATCCTTTCTCCACTATGCCCCTGCACTGTTCCAGTGCCAGTCTACCACTTGCCCAAGCGGCCAGCTCCATGTGCAGGAGTTGGTGTTCAATGTACTGCTATTGCACGTCTCATGTTCACTGGGAATGAGTGGGTATGGAATTGCTCTATGATGTGAAGGAGCCTATTTTGGGGCTTAGCTGTCATTAAGGAGGGTGCTGTGCGGTGAATGCCATTGCTATATTTACCATTGTATTTAAGTCCAATTGAGTGCTTTGCAAACCTGTTCGGTCATGTGTCAATGATTTTTAATGTGTTCTTGGGTTCAGGTTGGTGCTGGCATGGCTCCAGCGCTTGACCATCACTGGTCACCGACCCTTGTTGGAATCCTTGCAGTCTGGTGCTGTTGGTGATCACTCAGTGCGTGTACAGAGCCTTGAGGGAACTAAATTTGTAGCGCATGAGGATAGGGTGGGAGAATCGCACCGGCTTGAGCTGAGATCCATAGGCTCTTACTGTGCTGTAATGAACAGGTCTATTCGGGGACACCACCCTTTGAGCACACATTTCAACATCTAGATGTGAACATTTTGATCAGTTTAATCTCGGTTGAGCTTTTGTACAGTTAACGTGTATTGGGATGGCACGGTGACTCGGTGGTTAGCACTATTGCCTCAGAGCATTGGGAGCCCAGGTTCGATTCTTACCGTGGGTAACTTGTGTGGAGTTTGCATATTCTCCCCCAGTCTGTGTGGGTTTCCTCTTGGGTGTAAAGATGTGTGGTTTCGGTCGATTGACCGTAGTAAAAAATAGCCCTGGAGAGCCCAGGGATGTGTAGGTCGGGCAAGTTAACCATAGTTTTTTTTACTTCCTACGCAGGATTACAGGGCAGTAGTGGGTCAGGTTAGGATGATCTTTGGAGTGTTGGTGCAGGCTTGGTGGGCCGAGTATCCACTTTCTGCACTGTTTCTATGTACATGCTGTTCAACAAGCACAGTCATCTTCTTTTGTGCCAGGTATAACTCCAAAATTTGCCCCCCAATTTACTACTGACTCCAATTTTGCTTGGGCTCCTAGATACGATGATCGGTCAAATGTTGCCTTGATCTCGAGGGACCTTGATCTGACCTTGCCTCTGGATTTCCAGTTTTTTGACTCTGTTTGGGTTGAGGCTATAATGCAGCAGAAGCCACATAGCCTTGGTAGAATACAAACTGTGGATCAGTGTTGAGTAAGTGCTGCTTGTCAATACTGTTGATGACCTTTTCCATGATTTTGCTGATGATTGAGAGAAGACTAATTGGGTGATAATTGGCTGGTCAAGATATATTCTGGCGCAAGAGTGCATCCTGTGCTCCCACCACTCCTCATGCTTCCTCAATATGGTGCTCAACATGGACAAGTATAACCTCATTAGCTGAGGAGAGGTGGTATGTGATAATCAGCAGAAGGTTTCCATGCCCCATCTTTGACCTGATGCGAAGACGTTTCTGGAATTTAGAGTCGGTGTTGAGCATTTCTGGGAAATTTCCTTCCCTGTATATCAGACTGTTGGACCTGCCTT
Organism: Stegostoma tigrinum; assembly: GCF_030684315.1. Classification (NCBI taxonomy): domain Eukaryota; kingdom Metazoa; phylum Chordata; class Chondrichthyes; order Orectolobiformes; family Stegostomatidae; genus Stegostoma; species Stegostoma tigrinum. Next base: position 49,272,293 of record NC_081358.1, read on the forward strand.
CCCTGAGGATGAGGGCATCCCTAAGGATGACGTTGCTAGTGCTTGGAACGTTGTATATGGTGTGCTTCCGGGAGTATGATTACGTGATGCTGTTGTTCAGCTAGTTTGTGGGGCTTCTCTCCAAATTTTGGCATACATTCTCAGATGTTAGTCAGGAGGCCTTTGCAGGGGTGAGGGGGACAGTTCTAGTTGTATCGTTTCTATCCATTTCTTGAGATCGTACCCCCACACCTCCCCGAGGCTGTGTCCTTTTCCTGCCAGCCCCAATCTATTTTGGGAGTCCAGATCAGTGATATTGCACCACAGCACAAATGGTATGAGACAAGTGAAAGCAGGACTCTGACCACACCATATAAACATAGTCAGCGTGAGGAGTGTGTCATGACTATATCTTATTATTAGCTCCTCAAGGGCAATACAAAGCTTTCTCCAGTTCAGAATTGCGTTTGAAAACCTAAGTAAACAGAAATGTAAACAGCAGAGTGATGTATGGAAAAATGGATGTGTATTCTGAATATTTTACGAATGCAGTAATCATATTTGCACTGTTGCTGGTAAAATAAAATCTCAATTCACAAATCTGTTTTTGTTGCAGATTGGAACGATATTGTTGGGTGTTTACCCATTCGTACCCAGAGCCTCGATTTTTAACATGCAGAAAAGTAAAATACTAATGAAAACAGAAAATACCGGAAAAAAAACCAAAGAAAGTGAGCGATGAACTTAAGGCTTCAACTCACATGATATTACTTTGATATTGATATGTTCTTTTGGTGTTCTAAAGAGTTTTTCAACTCACTGTTTATTGGGCTCCTGTCCCTGCAGTTGCTCCCAGACTTGTGGAGCTTTTCCATTGCTTCCTGTTCATACCTTTGATTTTAAACAGTATGCAAGCTCGCATTGGCACACAAGTGAGGGCATTGGTGGTGATGAGTGTTGCTGATTTGTAAATTTTTAAAAATTTTGTCTCCTGCTCAAAACCCAGAGGTGAGCAATGCTGGGGAAGTCATGAAGTAGCCTCATTTATTGTAGCATTGGAGGGTCTGAAGAAAACAGTGGACTGCACCCCTTTAAGAGAAAGACCGCGCTTGCTTCCCAAAGAGTTTTTCTGGCTCCCTTATCTAAGGAAAGATTTACTGGAATTGGAGGCAGTCCAGAGAAGGCGTGCTAGGTGACATTGGGTTTGGAGGGGCTATCCACTGAGGAGAGGGTGAATAAATTGAGCTTGTACTCATTTGGAATTTGGAAGATGAGTGACGTCTTGTTGAGACAGAAACCTTTCTTAGACGCTTGACTGGGTAGGTGTGAAAAGTTTGTTTTGCCTCCTGGGGTAGTCTAGAACCAGAGACCATCACCTCACAATAAGCTGTCCCCCATTTAAGGTGGATAAGGAGAAATTTCTTCGCGGCTGATTGTGAATCCATAGAATTGGCAGAGGGAGCAGTTGACTCTGGGTCATCAGGTGTACTCAAGGCTGAGATAGATTTTTAATCCAGTAAGGGAATCAAGGGTAATGGGGAAAAGGCACGACAGTGACATTGAGAAGTGCAGTGATCTCATTGAATGGTGGGGTAGATTCAATGGGCTGAATCATCCATTCCTGCTCCTATACCTAATGACCTTTTAGCCTGGTGGTCAACAGGGCAATTTTCACCCGTCTGCATGTCCACTCAGTAAACGGAGAAAAATGAAAATTGGGGCCAGACTGAAAATAAGGTGGGGGATTATATGAACTGGAATTGGTTTACTTTTCTGCTCACGAACTGGAGGAATGGATTCGTGAGGTACTGTTAAGCTAAATAAATAACAAAACAATGATTTACACCATTCTCGGGCAACTGAAAGCCTCCTTTATTTTTCCAAAACCTTTGCTTTAGAAGTGCTTGCCCACCTCTTGGTTCCTCCTCTTCCTTGCTACTTTTTGATTATTTGAAGTTCAGCTCAAGGTAGCCTGATGGGGCTGTGTTATTTCAGCAGGCCTACCTCTGGGTAAGCAGTGAGCAAGAGAACCCTGTTAAAATAGTTTCCGAAAGTGAAACTAGCCAAGATGGCTTTTTCTGTACAACCTGGCACTGATGTATCAGGTGTGTGATGCTGTTATTTAGTTCATCAGCTGAGTGTATCCTCTGCAATACACCTGTGCCTCAATGTTGAATTATCGAGCTGATGACCCTTCAACCCACTTCACTGCGTACCTTTAGGAAACACTTGAGTTCTGGACTGGAATGTGATTGCTTCCTGAATAGTAGTCTGGGATTTGGGATGGGTGTTGTGAATTGCTGGGATAGGTGTGATGAGAGAATTTTTGGGATTGTCCAGCCCCTGATGTCTCTCTTCCTAGGACCAGCTAGGCCTCTTGCCTGCAGACTGGAGGAATGTAGCGATTCATTTCATTCTTCTGGCACTTTCCTGATGCCTTCTGTCATGTTTGAGGCCACCAACTGCATTGGTAGAGTGGTGAAGAAAGTGGTTTGTCTTTGAGACGCTCTATGGCCAATGGAGGTATTGCCTGCACTCAGATTCTTTTGTGCAAGGTATTCGTCAGAATGTTTACATTTTTGCAAAGAAGTGAGGTTTTTTAAAACTTCAGAGGGCATGTTCTTTTTGTCTCTTAGGCTACTGCTGTTGTATTGTAATTCTGTTTCTCCTGTCCCATTACTTACTGAGCTCGCAGCATCAATGACCTCCGGTCATGAGTGCAGCCATCTTGGAAACAGGCTCCACTTGTCACTGATGAAGTGGTTGCACTGTATTCTTGTCTCCTGTCACTTTTGCAGCCACCTCTGACAATCTGCAGGTAGCAGTATGATTTAATGAACTACACTAAGATGACTATTGTCAAAGAAGGCATGTTATTTCAACCATAAATGAGAAATTGCTGGAAAAACTCAGCAGGTCTGGCGGCATCTCTGGAGAGACAGCAGAGTTAATGTTTCGAACCCAGTGATCCTTCTTCAGAACTGGACCCGAAATGTTAAACTTTCCTGCTCTTCTGCTGCTTGACCTGCTGTGTTCATCCAGTTTCACACCGTGTTATCCCCAAAATGTTAACTCGCTGTCTCTCCAGAGATGCGGCCAGACCTGCTGAGTTTTTCCAGCAATTTCTCATTTATGGTTGAAATAACACGCCTTCTTTGACAATAGCCATCTTAGTGTAGTTCATTAAATCATACTGCTACCTGCAGATTGTCAGAGGTGGCTGCAAAAGTGACAGGAGACAAGAATACAGTGCAACCACTTTATCAGTGACAAGTGGAGCCTGTTTCCAAGATGGCTGCACTTGTGACCGGAGGTCATTGATGCCTCGAGCTCAGTAAGTAATGGGACAGGAGATACAAAATTACAATACAATGGCAGTAGCCTAAGAGACAAAAAGAACATGCCCTCTGAAGTTTAAAAAAAACCTCATTTCTTTGGATTTTTGCAATCATTCTGACGAATACCTTGCCCAAAAGAATCTGAGAGTGCAGGCAATACCTCCATTGGCCATAGAACGTCTCAAAGACATACCACTTTCTTCACCACCCTACCAATGCAGTTGGTGGCCTCACACATATGACAGAAGGCTGCTCCTCTGCTGCTTGACTTGCTGTGTTCATCCAGTTTCACACCGTGTTATCCCTGAAACGTTAACTCTGCTTTCTCTCCGCAGGTCCTGCTAGACCTGCAGAGTTTTTTTGAGCGATTTCTGTTTGCTTTTGATTCCCAGCTTTTGCAGTTATTTTTAATCATTATTTTAGCCAGGAATGTGTCTGTCTGCTGTGTTGAGTATGGGTAATTCATGGGTTTTGAACATTTTTGTTGATATCAGAGTCCTCGGTGAGGCCAGGTTGTTTTCTGTGTTGCTACTCTGACAACATGGAGCAGTTTGGTCTTGGTTACCTAACATTGAACCATGCAAGTCCTCCCTACAAAGCATTTACACGGTTGACTTGTGCAGAAAGAAGCCAACAAACAGACTGTCCAATTTAGTAACAGTTGACCTGAAAAATGATCTTGACTTCTAGTGAAAATCACAAGTCATTGAAAAATGAAGGAAAAAGTGGATCATTTAACAGGCTAATTTTATCCTGATATAGTACATTTGGGCAGTAATCAGATTGTGAATTCCTTTTCTAATGAAGAAACCATAACAATGGCTAGTGCTTTACCCGCCTTCATACTCGGGAGGGTGTAGTCAGGATCAGGCTCATTAGCTATGCAAAGATCCACAGGCCAATAACCAGTGACACGGAATTTCCGAGGTAGATCGTCATTCCCGTTAGTGAGTGATTGCTGAAGATACTTAGGAAAATTATTGTTCTAGTGACAACTGCAATTATAAACTAGAAAGTCATAATTTGTGTCTATATATTAGTGCTTGTTGGATTTCCAAATGGACTGTTTCTCTACAACTGCGGGTTTCAAAGAATCTTAAGCCTTTGACTGCTTTTTAACTGATTGACGTGAGTTGTTTATTTTTAAACGGTAAAATATACATATTCACCCAAGTACTTAACCGTAGCCCTGTAGTTAAATCTAAGATGAGTGCTCAAAATGCGCTGTTTAAGCAAATGTCATTCTGTCTATATTTGAGGTGCCCCTTAGCAGTGTTCATTTGATCTTTTAGTGTAATTCTGCTGTCAAAGGTAAGGCTGGAGTCGAAATGATCTGCCCTTACAGATGCCCAACACCATATTACCAAACTGCTCTTTTTCTGCTCCTTAATCGTGGAGAGCAGCATTGCAGAAGTCGGGTCTTAATGGTAAGTCCTCTTCACAGCACTTAAAGTGGCACAGGTGAGACCAGAATCCTTGAGCCTGCAATCAGGGAGCTGAAAACCAGCTCTTGGGTTTCCAGAACCTAACTCTGAAGCAGCCCAGCAGAAAAGCTGCTGCACACCCCTGACTGTGTTATAACTGGAAGGTAAATGCCACAGGTTCTTGTACTCAACAACAATGGGGACTGAGGCTAGGGTCCTGTGGGTTCTGTATGGCTTATTGAGCTACCCTCAGTTAAATAACCATTTTACTTTCAGACTATATAAAGAAAGGCATTTATGTAGTACTTTTCACAAACTGTCAATGACTGGTCAGTTTTGAGGTGTAGTTATGGAAATGTCAGCCACCATGTCTGGGCTTGAATCCTAACACAGGATTTGAACTCGAGAGTCTTTTGAGTCAGAGGCAAAAATATTGTCAGGTGAGCCACAGTAGATGCCAAAGAAGCTTTAGGTCTGTAATAATTAGAGAAGGGTTTAAAGAAATAAAGGTAGCTCTTCCTTCTCACAACAAGCAGTATATGAGGCAAGAACATGCTAATGTCTTTCCATAGCAGGATTTTTCCTGGAACTGTTTGACAGCCTGTCGCTTGTACTACTCTGCATCAAGTATGACTGACTAGGAGACTGTCAAAGAATCATAGAATCCCTACAGTGTGGAAATGGGCCATTTGGCCCAACAAGTCCGCACCGACTCTCCGAAGATTATCCCACCTATACTCACCCATCTACCCAGTCCCTTAATCTTGCATTTCTCATGGCTAATCATTTTGACCTACACATCCATGGACTGTATGGGCAATTTACCATGGCTAATCCACCTAACCTGTACATCTTTGGACTGCGGGAGGAAATCCATGCAGATACAGGGAGAATATGCAAACCCTACACAGACAGTTGCCTGAGGCTGGGATTGAACCTGGGTCTCTGGCATTGTGAGGCAGCAGTGCTAACCACTGAACCACTGTCATTCTGACCTACACATCCATGGACTGTATGGGCAATTTACCATGGCTAATCCACCTAACCTGTACATCTTTGGACTGCGGGAGGAAATCCATGCAGATACAGGGAGAATATGCAAACCCTACACAGACAGTTGCCTGAGGCTAGGATTGAACCTGGGTCTCTGGCATTGTGAGGCAGCAGTGCTAACCACTGAACCACTGTGCTGCGCCTATTCTTACCTCCTCCCATTGAAGGCTTGCAAAGGTTTATGCCTTTCTAAAGGATTTGGCCATGTACTTACCTTGCCCATAAAGTCCTGGAGTGGACCCACTTGTAGCTCATTGACAAGAATGCTCCCCACTCCCATTACAAGCTGCTCCTTGCCCAGAGCACTGAAATGTCTTTTGGTCGGGTTTCTAATTTGAACAGAGCGCATGTGTCATTTTCTAGGGATGCATCCTGCTTGTTGTAGTAATAATCATCTGACACTTGTCTGTATTCTAAAATCCCAGAAGTAAGATTCTGTACAGAAATGTAATGTTTTGGAAGCAATAAGTAAGTGAAATGTTTTGCATTTTTCCCTCTTTATCTTGGCAATTTGGCACAAAGCAGTTTGGTGCTGTTCATCGTCAGAATGTCCAGAGCACAACATCACATAACACGCAACCTAAGCAACAAAATGCACTTTTGACAGGGTGGGAACGCAGTGACAAGATTATTTGTGGTCCCGGCTCTGCAGAAGCTGATGCCTTTATGTTGGACAGTGGCTGTACAGGCAATGTTGGAGGTCTGCTCATTGAGCTGAGAAAGCCTTACACATGTCCATCTGGCATATGGGTCAAAGAGTAGGGCTAGCTTCTTCCGTCTTGCTGATACCCACTGAATATGGATGAATGTGTGAGTCACCCTTCGCTGAATTTGCTGCAGCCGTTCCATTGGAAAGATTTGTAATTTATGAAGAAGTTTTTTTTCTTATTTTTAGGTGTGGTTCCCAACACTAGCCTCTGAAGTTAATGTTTCCTGGGGGGTTGGAATGATGAGTCGATGAGTCAAGCTATTCTCGTTTGCGATTAACTATGAATTCTCCCTGGGGAACTAAATGAGCACATTTGAAATGTTTTCTCCTTGCCTCACACAACAAGGAAATGAGCAGTAAATTTGTACTTACAAAGCTGTACTTGTTTGAGGAATTCAGACTTAATTCAGATGACTCCCTACTGTTTACTATTGTAGGATGCGACGACAGTTGGTAAGGATGCTGCCTGGCAGAAAGGAGAGAAAATAACAAGGAAGGTCTGAAATAAATTGTGGCTGTTTTCATTAGAATGGTCCAAATTGTGAGCAGAGTATGGTGAAAATGTTTAAAATTAATGAGAACACGACATGGTGCAGTTGGAGCAGACAGTTCCCATTGGTTGGGAAATCCTATAATGAAGGGGTCATGAGTACAAGATTAACTGTGAGAGATTTAGGACAAAGACAAAGATAAATCTCTTGACTCAGGCAGTGGAAACTGTGGAATTGATTTCCAAGATTAGTGACTGAAGTAGCAGCCATGTCAATTTTTAAGATTAACCTGGATAAATAGATGAAGGGATAAGGGATATTAAAACTGGATAGGTAGGTGTAACTGGTTCTGTTTGCTCATGTGGTGGGCATGTTGCCCTCTGAATTAGCTTGGCTGAATGGCCACTTTGTGTTTTTGTAATTTCTGTGCGCTATTCTGACATGCTGAGAAAGTTCTTGTTGACAAATATGTGCAAAGTTGATTAGCCTTAAGTGCTGTTCTCCAGTGAAGTGATGTGGGTCGACTGTCAAACATTAACTTGACTCAACATCCGAATGAATGACCCAGAGATAGGAATTCAGATCCCACCATAGCAGATGGGAATTTATATTGAGTATTCAGTATTATTCAGTTATTGTATTCTCTAATCTGCCTGTTTGGAGAGACGTCATTACACACCTCTGGAGCAGGTGGGACTTGAACCCAGGCCTCCTGCTTCAGAGGTAGGGACACTATTGCTGCCTTGAGAATCCTCATTCAGATTTCACTGTCTGTCATAGTGGGATTTGAACTCCTGTTCTCAGAATAAACCCTCTGAAATGAGAAAGCAGCTCCAGTCTAGAGCTCTCAACCTATTGCTACACATACTGTGGTAGTTCAAGGCAGCTGTTACCGCCATCTTCCCGAGGGCATATGGGGAAGGCAATAAATGCTGCCCTGCCAACATCCTGTGAACCACAGTATATGTGGAAGCCGGCCATTTGGCCCACCAAGTGCACGCCGACCCTCTGAAGAGCATCCCACTCAGACCCTGCCCTATCCCTGTAAACCTGCATTAATCATGGCTCAACTACCTAGTCTGCACATCCCTAGACATTATGGGGAATTTAACACTGTGAATGGATTAAACAAACTGATAAGATAGGATAGGGGGTGGGTCCAGGTGGGATACTCTTCGGAGGGTCAGTATGGATTCGATGGGCCAGATGGCCTGTTCCCACAGTGTAGGGATTCTATTTCTTCAGTGACCTTTTGTTTTCTCTTTATACTCTTTAGACCTGGCTGCCTTTTTCACACAATTCACCTGCACTGTTATGCCTAGTTTTTTAATAGCCACAGTTCTGAAGAACAGCAGAAGCACACCAGTCTTCCCATTTCATACCAGGGAGATTTAACATTTAGGGAATTGTGTGCTGGCGAATAGGGACAGTACAGTTAAAGCATACCTACAGTGAGCCCAATTTATTATTGAGACACCGCACGTACTGGATTGGCCTTTGAAGGGGAAAAGACTTTTCTTTGTTACGATGTTTTTCACAACTTCGGCTTGTCCCAGAACCCTACACAGTCCTTGAGCCACCCTTTAAAATGTAGTAACAAAAACAGAAATTGCTGGAAAAGTGCAACAGGTCTAGCAGAATCTATGGAGAGAAATCAGAATTAATGTTTCAGGTTAAGTGATCTGAAAAATGTTGGAGACCGCTTTGCAGAACACCTCCGCTCAGTTCACAACAAACAACTGCACCTCCCAGTCGCAAACCATTTCCACTCCCCCTCCCATTCTTTAGATGACATGTCCATCATGGGCCTCCTGCAGTGCCACAATGATGCCACCCGAAGGTTGCAGGAACAGCAACTCATATTCCGCCTGGGAACCCTGCAGCCTAATGGTATCAATGTGGACTTCACCAGTTTCAAAATCTCCCCTTCCCCCACCGCATCCCTAAACCAGCCCAGTTCGTCCCCTCCCCCCACTGCACCACACAACCAGCCCAGCTCATCCCCCCCCACCCACTGCATCCCAAAACCAGTCCAACCTGTCTCTGCCTCCCTAACCGGTTCTTCCTCTCACCCATCCCTTCCTCCCACCCCAAGCCGCACCCCCATCTACCTACTAACCTCATCCCACCTCCTTGACCTGTCTGTCTTCCCTGGACTGACCTATCCCCTCCCTACCTCCCCACCTATACTCCCTCCACCTATCTTCTTTTCTCTCCATCTTCGGTCCGCCTCCCCCTCTCTCCCTATTTATTCCAGTTCCCTCTCCCCATCCCCCTCTCTGATGAAGGGTCTAGGCCCGAAACGTCAGCTTTTGTGCTCCTGAGATGCTGCTTGGCCTGCTGTGTTCATGCAGCCTCACATTTTATTATCTTGAAAAATGTTATCACTGTTTTAATGTATGTATAAGCATAAAACTGTTTAAAGTAAACAGCCAAAGGAAAATCAAGGGTGAAGACACAAGCTCCGGGCACTCACGTGTGAAGCATTAATCCATTACTCTTAAGTGTTTTAAATTGTTTTTGGATTGCTTTGAGAGGGATGACACTCCTACGTTGTAGGTAACGAAACCAGTGCAAAGCAGTGCATTGTCTCAGCTGCAACAAATCGGACAACATTGTTAGCCCAAGCAATATGAATGTCCAAGATACTCAGTTATTCTTCCTTCACAAGCTGATTTAATGGTGGGGGGAACAACAAAATGTGGAGCTGAATGAACACAGCAGGCCAAGCAGCATCTTAGGAGCACAAAAGCTGACGCTTCAGGCCAAGACCCTTCATCAGAAAATGTTGGGGGTCGGGGGGTTGTCATCATTAGGGACAGCAGGAATGAGTGCAGTTTCACTGATGCTGAAATCTTTTGTGGTGTCTTTTGTTGTTGTTGCATCTTTACCTGTATTGATGCTTCATACCTTTCTAGGCCTTTCGGACAATTGGCTCGTTAGTTGAATTGTAATCCATGAGAGGTAGGTTTGATCTTCAGTCTCTGCGGAGTTGGGCTGTTGTACAAAACTGTCTACCAACCATGAGGACGGGAAGGGGTGGGGTCGGGGTGATCAATCTGGCTACCCTGAGGTATGTGGAAATGTAGTGGGCTCATCAATAAAAGAAATTATTGTATTTTGTCTGGCACTTTTCACAACCCAGGGACATACCAAAGCAACAAGATGATTTTGAAGTACTGATACATTGTGATATTCATGGAAAAAAAACTGCTCCACTTAGAAATAGTGTAATGAGATCACTTATGTTCCAAAAGGCTAAATGGGGCCTTGGTTTAATGTCTGATTTTAAGAGAACACCTCCAACATTGCCACACTTCCTCTATTGCTGTAAACCTACGGTTTATGTGCTCAGGTCATTGAAGTGGGGGTTTTGTAGCCATGTCCATCTTACCCTGAGGGCACACCAGGCTGCCAGCTAAGACTTTCTCTCTTACACACACGGAGACACATGCACAAACTCATTGGGAAAGAATGTGCAGCTGCTGGAAAGTGAGGTCCAGTGTGCTATTCCTAACTGCTGACTCTGACTTTCCCCAGTGGCTGGCAAGGTCTGCCTAAGCTGGGTATCAAGCTGTTGCTGCAGCGCTCCCCACAGTGGCTCTGCCACGAGTGCCCGTGGCAGCTGCTCCAGGAGAAAGACCGGCAAGAAGGTCTTTCTGCCTTTCCGTCACATCGAGGCACAACTGGCACCAGTGCTCACTCTTCCCCTCGCTGGGTATCGTGGGAAATCTTTTCCTCGAGCCAGCCCTGCAGTTGGATGAGGGCCATCAGTTTTATTGTTGGGATAGACTCCCGGCCTTAGAGGCACCCCTGAATAGTACACAATATTGTGCCTGGTGCTGGTACAGACCAGTTAGTTCATCCATTTTAGGCTTCTGCCTGTGTCTACTGTGATATTAAGAGGATACGTGGATGTTGGTGGCGTAATGGTCTGCCTTGAGGGCATGCCTGGGTGCACCCAAAACTGTGGGGAAAATAAAGGCACCATCTGGCAGCTTTCCGACGGTTCATTTGGTCTCTGGAAGCCCACCTTGTGTTGTGACTTGCTGCCCCTCTAAATGTTTACAGACAGCGTGGCCTTTGTAGACTTGGCAGCAGGGCAGCATAAAACTGTTGGCTCAGTGGATTAGATGACTGCAGCGTGGAGGAAAATGGTGCCAAGAGCACACACGCTCAATCCCTGTACAGGCTGTGATAGGCCATGGAGGCCTACCTTCTTACCTTGCCCCTTCCCTTATGCTGACTTTAGATGGCTTTCTCCAGTAGCTGCCGATAGTCCTTTCCAGATTAAATTGCCAGGATTCTGTTGCCTTCTCCCTCATGAGTATGTCAAGCTTTTTGTTAAATGCATCTATGAAGGCAGGTTCCAACTAGGTGTGGTTGCTGTTGTTACTGTACCCTGTATGTCAGTGGCTGCCAGTGATCAGTGTCCTGATGTAGAGAGAGGACAAAAATCTGCCATGGCTGGAAAGTTAGGGGAGGGAGGGAGGGAGGGAGAGAGAGAGCGAGCTAAATGAACGCAGTGCCCTCTTTTCTCTGTCCTAATTCCAGGGAAGCTGTCTTTGTGGTACAAAACCATGTGAACTGTGTTCTGATATGAATAAAGATTTAAACAACAGAATGTGCATTGGAGTTGATATATTACAGTTGGTGGTGTTAATATCTGTTCCTCTAAAATTAAATGTGCAAGTGTGAAAAAACACAGTTCAGAATTCACATGTTGAGGGAATTTCAGCTATTAAGTGTCAGTTGCAAAAGGCACTGATGAGTGATATTAATAACATTAAGGATTAATAGGATACTTGAGAGGGTGTGAAAAGCAGCATTACAGTTGAACAGTGTTGGCAAATAAGTGTTAATGGTGAAATAATTAGCACACAATGCTATTTGCAGGGGGGATTAATCCTGAATAAGCGGCTAATGGGAGACATTGAGAATTGTTTAATTGTTCTATGCCAGTGACTTCAGAAAGCTACTTTTAATATTAATGAGGAATTGAAAGAAAATTTAAGGGAGTTGATGTATTTTTACCAGAGTACTTGTTGATATTTAGCTGCTTTCAGGAAAATAAGTCATTGCAAGTGTAGTTAAAGCCAGGTTGAGGAATATAATTCTGAGTGGGGTCTGCAATATTGTTAACACAGTTGGGAAAACTCCCAACTGATAAATACAAAAAATACTGAAAAACCTAAGCAGCTCTGGCAGCATGATTAGATTAGATTCCCTACAGTGTGGAAACAGACCCTTTGGCCTAACAAGTCCACACCGCCCCTTGAAGCATTCCACCCAGACCCATCCCCCGATAACCCACACACCCCTGAACACTACGGGCAATTTAGCACGGCCAATCCCCCTAACCTGCACATCTTTGGACTGTGGGAGGAACCCGGAGGAAACCCACGCAGACACAGGGAGAATGTGCAAACTCCACAGAGACAGTCGCCCGAGGTGGGAATCGAAGCCGGGTCCCTGGCGCTGTGAGGCTGCAGTGCTAACCACTGAGCCACCGTGCTGCCTCTGTGAAGAAAGAAACAAAGTTAATGATTCAAGCCCAATGCTCCTTACTGGAGCACATTTCCAGCATTTTGTGTTTATTTCATGTTTCCAGCATCTGTAGAGATTGCTTTTATTGAAACTTTTTTTAAAACAACTTACCCTTTGACAGAACTTTTTAAATTGTATACACCACCTGTTCCTGTTGCAAATATGAATAGACTGGCTAGCTGGATGAGTGCATTCCCAGCTTTTGAGTATGCACACAGACTTCCAATACGTCATGAATTAAACACAAAAATCTTTAATTGGGTTTTAAGTAAACCTCTTTCACCTAAAGTCAGTCCTAGATTTTGATCCACATTGTATCAAGTTGAATCTTTTGGGAACTATATTGTAAGTACATCGACTTCAATATTGATTCGTACTGTCTGGATGTGTTGCGCACACTTGATGAATACTCATGGATAGTAGGAACTGCACATGCTGGAGAATCTGAGATAACGATGTTATTCCGTGATGAATACTGATACTTGGTTTTATTTATCCTGTCTTGCAAATATACCTGTGCTTTTTTTCCTTCATTACCTGTTTTTTTTTGAAAACGGGAAAGCCTAGTGATCCTGCTGTTTAATCCATCCTTCCTGCACTGTTCTGTACAGTGAGCATTTGCTGTCTATTCAGTAATGATTCAGTGAGCAGGAGCGTTGGGAACCTGGCGCAGTCTGTACATCTCCTCTTCCTCGCCACTACCGCTCCCAGAGGTTGTGAATTCACTTGTTGCTGAAGTGATGGTATGCTGTTTTCGTGATCGCTCGTACAATATCATTATGTTCACATACACTGGCTGTGAAAGTCAGTGGTGGTCACTGGTTTCAATACACCTGGGTCTTTCTAGTACAGCTGAAGAGATGGGAAAAGCCTCCTTTCATCTGTCCAGCTTTAGTCTTGTACCGCTGTGCTTCAACAATGTGTTGGCTGTCAGCTAGCTACCAGGTTAAAAGGAGTGTGTGACAGTCGGATTAGCTGGAGCCTCTTCACCCTGTGTTTTTCATGTTTCTATGCTGAAGATGTTTGAAATGTGTTTTGATGGTGGACTTGCTGAAAGAAGCAGGCCAAAGGGGATGAATTTGGTGTTATATCCTGATTTACGTGCCTGGTTTACTTCAATCTCCACCCAGACGCGATACCTGATTCACCCCCTTTGTCCTGCTTGGTCTGAAATCACATGACACCAAGTTATAGTCCAACAGGTTTTCAAATGAACTGTTAGACTAACGTGGTGTCGTGTGATTTCTGACCTTGTCTACCCTGGTCCCAATGCCAGCACCTCCACATCATTTGTCCTGCTTGGTTTGACTGCCCACAAAAAGTTAAAATTATCCCCGTCCCACAGCCCTAGTGTGTTTGTTATTTTTTTACACCTTGTGCCATTTTCCCAATAACAAAGTGTGGAGCTGGATGAACACAGCAGGCCAAGCAGCATCTTAGGAGCACAAAAGCTGACGTTTCCAGCCTAGACCCTTCATCAGAAAAAGGGGAGGGGGAGAGGGTTTTGAAATAAATAGGGAGAGAGAGGGAGACGGATTGAAGATGGATAGAGAAGAGAGGTGGAAAGGAGACAGACAAGTTAAAGAGGCGAGGATGGAGCCAGTAGAGGTGAGTGCAGGTGGGGAGGTAGGGAGAGGATAGGTCAGCCCAGGGAGGACAAAAAGGTCAAGGGGGCGGCATGAGGTTAGTAGGAAGGAAATGGGGGTGCGTCTTGAGGTGGGACGAGGGAATAGGTGAGAGGAAGAACAGGTTAGAGAGGCAGGGATGAGCTGGGCTGGTTTTGGGATGCATTGGAGGGGAGGGGAGATTTTGAAGCTGGTGAAATCCACATTGATACCATTGGGCTGCAGGGTTCAAAAGCAGAATATGAGTTGCTGTTCCTGCAACCTTCGGGTGGCATCGTTGTGCACCCTTTTCTGTCCCCTGTCCACCTATCTCCTCCTCTATGCATCTTCAATCCACCTCCACCTCCTCTCCCTATTTATTTCAGAACCCTCTCCCCTTTCTGATGAAGGGTCTAGGCCCAAAATGTCAGCTTTTGTGCTCCTAAAATGCTGCTTGGCCTGCTGTGTCCATCCAGTGCTACACTTTGTCATCTCGGATTCTCCAGCATCTGCAGTTCCCACTATCTCCATTTTCCCAATGTCATGTTTTAGGGTAACATTGTACATGCACACAGTGAGCAAACTAAGTGGTGGTTTCACTCGGGGTTTTGGTTTCTGTTCCTGTGTTGTAGGGATCCACATGATTCACTGAACTGACCAATCAGAGATGTACTAGGTGTTGGTGGTGTGACTTGCTGACGACACGCAATGCTGTTGGCTAAAGTCTACACTGGCACAGGGGAGACATTGTGATTTGTTTCTTTTTTTTTCACTTTGCAATTGTTTACTCTTATGGGCATAAACATTTCCTAAAATAACCAAAACTCTCTGCATGAGGGTCAGCATCAGTATTTCTATGGTATGAGCTCGGAGAGGGACAATCCCAATCTTCTAGCCTCAGTATCTGTTAGAAACAGCCCAGTTCAGAAATGTTCAACTTGTATTGCATCATGTCGCAGACAATGTTATCTAGAAGAGACTTGCTCAGAAAGTCATTACTATATCATAGCATGGAACCTGAGCATATAAAGATCTCATACTCCGTGTTACCTTCGATCACTTAATGCATGACACTCCACTGAGCTTCTTTGCCTGAGGAATGTCATGTTTGGACATGGTTAATTGTAATCCATGTCTGTTGGATTCTTCAATACCGTGGGCATCCAGGTAATTTTCTATACGACAGGAGATTTACATAAGCATTACAGTTTGAGGTGAAACACAATGTTTGACACAAACATTCGCTACTAAGCTTGCGGTCAACATAACAAATGTTGAAGACTCTTACTGTAGGGACAATCTAGCCTGGTTTAAGTCAGTTTCTTTGCTTGAAAGAATCATTTTTGTGGTTTTGTGTATGCACACAGACACACGTAAAAGAACCTAAATTTTGCAGTACTTTTATAATTTAAAAGATTTTTACATCAATACTCTTCCAATGATGTTTCTAAGATAAATGAGATTTGCCTACAGAGATCAGTGAGATGAGTGTGCCTGCAGCTCACTGCAGTCTCTGTCCTTGGCAAGAACCCAAGCAGAAGAGAAGAGAGTGGTGCAGGAACTGAGCACAGAGTGAACAGGAGTTAGAGGTGAGCAGTATGGAGAGAACACTCCACTAACAGAGCATAGGTGTGCCTGTGTGGAGGGCTTTGATTTGGTTGTTGCTTGAGAATGCATAGAGAGAGAGAAAAAGATTAACGTTTCAAATCCACTATAATGACTGTTTGTTTCCTTCAGGAATTCTGAAGAAGTGTTGTCAAGCACAAACATTAACTCCTTCCCTCTTCTGAGATGTTGGCCGAGTTTCTCCGGACTTTCTGCTTTCATTTCAGATTTCTAGTATCTGCAACATTTTGCTTTTTTATAAAAAGAAACACTGTCTCTGACAGATACATAGACCGGAGACACATACAAACTTAATGCAGTGTCTCACTCTACGAACAAATCTATTCCAGAACTAAGATAACAAGGCGTAGAGCTGGAAGAGCACAGCAGGTCTAGAAGCATCAGAGGCGCAGGAAAGCTCTATTCCTAAACTAGTCTAGCTCCGCTTTCTTTGTCAGCCCACGTGACCATCAGGAGCAGAGCCCAGCACACCTCAGGAGCAGGAAACAAAGTGAGCCGAACTGCAGGGCACCTGAAAGGGAGCCTCTTTGATTTTTATTCTTTGCTGGGACTTAGGCATCATTGGTGGGGCCAGCATTTGTTAGCCGCTCCTAGTTGTCCTTGAGAAGGAAGTAATGCGGGCCAGTTTGAGAGCCACTGACCTTACAGGCACTGCAGGGGTTATGATAGGCTTCCTTGGGGGAAGCTTAATGTGCAGGCTTTCAGAGAAGTATGCCCGTGTACTCCATTTGAAGGTTTGTAGTCTCATGTCCAGGTATTTCCTTGGCAGCATGAGATGGTTGCAGCAGTAATCATTTTGTCCAGATTATCAAAATACACATTCTTTAGAGTAAGTGTGGTATTTCATATACTAGAGGTGTGGAATTTTATAGCACAACAATTGGCCATTTGGCCTATCAAGACCTGTGTGTTAATTTTGACTGTGCACGCAGCTTAATCTAATCCCACTGTTGCTGCTTCCTGCTGATATCCTTTTGTTATTTCAATTTAGTTGAGCAACCATAAACGTTTTGTTAAAGAATTTCTAAATGTTTCTGTAATGCCCTCAGTGTGTGAGGAATGTAAAGCCCATTTTTCTTCAAGTCCACTTGTGATTTGTTTTACATTTAACTACAAGTGGAAACAGCATTTTTTACACTTAAGTTGCAAATGCTGCTATCTATTTTGTTGAAAATCATAGTAATTTGCAAGTGCTTCAGAAATAATGAGTTTAACTAGGTCGAGCTCCCTTCATTCTTTTGCATCTCTTTTGTTTAATAGTTTGCTCAAGGCAATGTTCCAACTGCAGCCTAACAAAGGTCTTGTAGAAATTCATTATTAATTGGCTTTTGCATTCCCTAGGTTCAAGAGCAAGGATGTTACCAACTTGCACAAATGTTTACGATAGCTGTGCACCAAATTCCCCTATCCTTGTACTCACATTTAGAATGCTTTTAAGCTATACTCTGTTCCCTGCTCCTACTCTGGAATGTTTTTCATATTTTCTGCACGGAACGGCTTTGGCTCTGTGCTGTCTCCCCTGTGTCAGAAATAGTGTTGCTTTCAGCTGATGTCAGGTATCAGAAACAAGTGAGCTATTATGCTGCCTGCAGGTCTCACGTCCCACCTTGTCCAGCTAAGTGTTAATAATGGTTAACATTTTGTTTGGTTGTTGAGGAGAAATTTGATCTTCAAAGGAAGAGATGCCATATAGCCCACAGATGTTTCTCAGTTCCCTATTTGTCTTACTATGATGTGTCAATAGGGGCTCCATGAGGAATTTACCACCAACCATTGCATTTTCAGAATCTTGTTGCTGCGAACTGCAAAAAAAATTCGGGCTTCCTCAAGTGAATGATTCGCATCAGATATTTTTATTATCATACTTGTTCTTTGTTTCAATATAATTTAATTTGCAAATTAATCCTACCAACTGATCCTAACCTGTTAGGCATAATTTGGGAGTGTTATTTTAATCTTTGGCAGTGGCAGGAGAATATGACAGATGTCTTACAATAATGGGATTTTAGTCAGTAAACTGGGCGGGCTGACCTGCAAGTGTCATGGATTCATAAGAGGCTCCTGGAGCTGAGTGCACTTTGAAGCGTGTGAGTAGGTCCTGAGGCCGTGAGGGTATGGAACCCCGCTGTATAGCACCTTTTAATGTGTAGGTGGAGTGCTTAGTTGGGAGTTGTGTTTGACGTCTGTTTGTTACTGGAATGCTAAATGTCAGGCTCAGGGCAGAATAGAAAATGCTGGAGAAACTCAGCAGACTTGGCAGAAACTTTGGAGAGGGTAACATTAACTTTCTGAGTGTAACAATTCTCTCTTCTTTGGAATTTTGCTATTATTCTCGAAAAATTGGTTACATGCCTCAGAAAGCCCTCTTTTTGTTCTTAATTAGAAATATGCTTCATTCATCCCCTTCACCCACCACAGTCAGAGCAAAGTATGAGCCATCTGTGACTGGGAAATCAGCTACATCGAAGGGTATGTCATATATCTTTAAAAAAAATGTGCCAATGACTTCCCAAATATATAGCTCTTGTCATAACCAGGGAGGCCTCAGGTGTGCTGTGCAGCCAAGGAAGGTTTTATTTTGAGGTGTGGTCACTGATACAATGTAGGAAACATGATAGCTGACAAGAACTCAGCAATCCCCACAAATAGCAATGAAATAGTGACCAGGATACCATCAATGTTATAACATGTAACCTGAGGGTATAAAAGTCTGAGATCCATCTTGAAGCATTACACACTAATTAGATTTATTATTGCCACATGTACCTAGGTACAGTGAAAAGTTTTATTGCGCATGCAGTACAGGCGCATCATACCATACGAAGTACCGTACAACTAGGGTAATAGAACAAAGTGATGAATACAACGTTACAGGTGCTCAGAGAGTGAGATCAGCTCTAAATGTAAAATTTGGGAAGCCCATTCAGAAATCTGAAAACAGTGGGGAGGAAGCTGTTCTTGAATCTGTTTATACATTTACACAGACTTTTACATCTTCTGTCCAACAGAAGAGAGTGGAGGAGAGTATAAGTGGGGTAGGGCTATGTTGGTTGCTTTCCTGAGGCAGTGGGGAGTAGAGATGGAATCAGTGGACAGAAATAACAAGGTGTAGAGCTGGATGAGCACAGCAGGCCAAGCAGCATCAGAGGAGCAGGAAAGCTGACGTTTCGGGTCGAGACCCTTCTTCAGAAGAAGGGTCTCGACCCGAAACGTCAGCTTTCGTGCTCCTGTGATGCTGCTTGGCCTGCTGTGTTCATCCAGTTCTACACCTTGTTATCTGATTCTCCAGCATCGGCAGTTCCTACTATCACTGGACAGAAGGCTGGTTTGCGTGATGGACTGGGCTGTGTTTGTAACTCTCTGTTGTCGTTGACAGAGTCATGCTACTGTTGGTAGCCAAATAGTTTAATATTAGTCCAGATGCTGAAGTGTCTGTGATTATTTTAAATGTATATATCAGGAGCTGTAACAAAAGTCTGTTAAATCTTTCGATACCATGTTACCCACTCCTAGTTCTTAGTGTCATTGGAAGCTGACATAAGCATTGCAGCATTAAGCACACACATTCCCTGCTGGAAGCAAAACCCACAAATGACAGGCCAATGACTTCACAAATATATAGCTCTTGTCATAACCAGGGAGGTCTCAGGTGTGCTGTGCAGCCAAGGAAGGTTTTATTTTGAGGTGTGGTCACTGATACAATGTAGGAAACATGATAGCTGGCAAGAACTCAGCAATCCCCACAAATAGCAATGAAATAGTGACCAGGATAACCTGTTCTTGTGATGTTGACTGAGTGATGAATACGTATCGGCCAGAAATAGGAGATTGCGCATGTTCAAGGAAGTGCCATGGTGTTTTTCTGACATCTGCCTGAGCAGATGGGGTCACGTCCAGTTTTTTTTAAAAAATGTACCGTTGACAGTGCAGCACTCCCTCGGTAGCACACTGGTGAGTCAGCCTTGAAATGTGTGACCAAGCCCTTGACTGGGACTTCCTTCTGAGCCACCAGGTTCTCAGTTCAAGTATGCTATCAACTCAGACAAGCTGACTCAGTTAAATTATTAAAAGGAAGGTCAAAACGTAACTATGGGAAGACACAGGATGCCTGGCTTTACAGTTGCATCTTTTTCACATATACGCTGCTTTTATTTTCGCGGCAAATGTTAGCTGCTAACCAAGAAGAAGAGTAGGTACCTCTGAAATGTGTACAGTATTCCTGTTGATAGAGCAAAGAGAACCACTAGTTTGGTAGGCCTGTAATCTGGGAATTTTGTTAATGTCAGTGAGCAGAGGCACATGGCATGAAATCTATACTTGCAACCCTCAGAAGCATTTTCCATCTTTTAAGATGTCCCAGTGCTAATTGCAGCCTTTTCTTAATATCAAAACTCAATTTAACGAATAACCATAATTCACATAGGAGAAGGAGGCTTGTGATACAGTGGTAGTGTCCCTACCTCAGAATCAGGAGACCAAATCCCACCTGCTCCATAGATGTGTGATGTCCATCTCTAAACAGGTTGGTTAGAAAATATCTATCCAAATAGGACCATGCCCATAGTGCCTTTAAAATTGAAAACCAAAGGAGGAAATGAGTATAATTATTTAGAACATTACAGCACGGTACAGGCCCTTCGGCCCTTGATATTCTGCCGACCTGTCATACCGATCTCAAGCCCATCTAACCTACATTATTCCATGTATGTCCATATGCTCATCCAATGACGACTTAAATGTACCTAAAGTTGGCGAATCTACTACCGTTGCAGGCAAAGCGTTCCATTCCCTTACTACTCTGAGTAAAGAAACCACCTCTGACATCTGCCCTATATCTTTCACCCCTCAATTTAAAGCTATGCCCCCTCGTGCTCGCCGTCACCATCCTAGGAAAAAGGCTCTCCCTATCCACCCTATCTAACCTTCTGATTATTTTATATGTTTCAATTAAGCCACCTCTCAACCTTCTTCTCTCTAATGAAACAGTCTCATGTCCCTCAGCCTTTCCTCGTAAGACCTTCCCTCCATACCAGGCAACATCCTAGTAAATCCCCTCTGCACCCATTCCAAAGCTTCCACAACCTTCTGATAATGCGGTGACCAGAACTGTACACAATACTCCGAGGGCGGCCGCACCAGAGTTTTGTACAGCTGCAGCATAACCTCTTGGTTCCGGAACTCGATCCCTCTATTAATAAAAGCTAAAACACTGTATGCCTTCGTAACAGCCCTGTCAACCTGGGTGGCAGCTTTCAAGGATCTGTGTACGTGGACACTGAGATCTCTCTGCTCATCTACACTACTAAGAATCTTACCATTAGCCCTGTACTTTGCCTTCCGGTTACTCCTACCAAAGTGCATCACCTCACACTTGTCTGCATTAAACTCCATTTGCCACCTCTCAGCCCAGCTCTGCAGCTTATCTATGTATCATTTCACAATTATAATAATATACAAAGCTGTTTAGGTTTTGTGGGCTGTAATGAGTTGGAAGTCTCAATTGTCAAGTGAAGTCATGGATTATAGAGGAAAACTAGATCAGGCGGATTGTAAGTAATGACAGTGCTGGCTTGCGGGCCTGAATCGCCTGCTGTTCCTAATTTGTATGAACATTTGAACACCAGGGCTCTTGCCAACCATTGTTTGAATTATCTCTAGGTTTAGTGTTAGTGTTCCTCGACTTGTGGAAATCTTTCCTGTGGCTGAATGATGGTGTATTTATAGACCAGTGCTGCTTGTCTGATCAATGCAAATGAACCCCCCCCCCCCCCCCCCCCCCCGCCCCCGATCAATAGGTACACTCGAGCCAAAGGCCGTAATGGTAAATAAACATCCTCAAGGGCGTGAATTTGGCACAGACTGGTCATGACCAGGTGAATGATCACTGCAGATGGCTGTCATTATGAAACTAAAATCCATGGAGTGATTTTATTCACTTTTAATTAGAAGAAAAATGAAAAAAGAAAATGTTGAAGAGTATTCTTTTGTGAAGCTGGTGAGTGATGCTCTGAAAGCAAGACTGTCTGGCATCGAACCACAAAATGCTGGAACCACTGAGCATAAGCACGACATCTGTAGAAGTAGGATGAGCTCCAGTTACCTGCCTACATAATGTCGATGCAGGAAAGCTGTTTTCTAACTAGTGATAATATGGATTGATGCTGAATGGGCCATAGCATATTGTCTGCTCACCAGCACTTTAAATCCATTCTTGCTCACATTGAGGTGGAATTCATCTTGACACTTTACCTTACTGGGTAGAGCTAGGACTGATGGTGTGTTTGGTGGACTTGGGAAGAGGACAGTACAGAGCCGCTGGTGTTGGAAGGTCCGTCCTGTTAAAAATCTTGCATACAATATTAACTCGATTATGCAGCAGGAAACATGGCTGTTACATTTCAAGTTCCCCTTCACTAAAGAAAAAGCTTATGAGTCTAAACAATGGATGACTGAGTTGAAGCCCCTTGGAATATAACTGAATATCCTTCCTTGCAGCAAAGATTTGGAGTGCACAACTAGTATCTAAAGGGAGAAAGTTGAAAGATCCGGTTTCATTTGAATTCAGAGCACAAGATCCAGCCTAATCTAGGGGTGTGATGACGGATGTTTCCGATCAGACTTTAAAGTGAGGCCTGAGGTTTTCTCTCCCATCTTAAAATGGACTTTCACTATCCCTTGGCAGTATACACTAGCTGGTATTTATCTCTGAGCCAATATCACTAAAGCTAACTGTCCATTACTTCATTTCTGTTTGTGAGAGCTTGCTGTGCACAAATTGGCAGCTGAAATTGCAGTGCAACAACGCCTCAGCAGTGCTTTTAGTGACTGTGCAGTGTTTTGAGGGCTCTGAGTCACAAAAGGCACTGAAAAGTGTATGCAAGTGTTTGTTTTTGGAGTAATAGTGTGAAGGAAAAGTTCTACATTTGCTGGTTAAACAGGTTGTCACACAACGACATGAGTGGTCCAAACCTACAGCCAGTTTTTGACATCAGCCTGGGCATTACCAAATGACAGGAGGATTAATACCAACATTTAAGGACTGTGCTTACTCAGTACTGAAATAAAAACACAAAATTCTCAATACTCAGCAGGTCACGAAATGCCTGTGAAGAAGAAAACCAAGGTATGATCACGAACCTTTAGTTTTGGCCTCTTTCATTAAAAGATTCTGCCTGACCTATGTATCACTGGCATTTTATTTTCAAAATTCCGCTCCAGCTTTTCTGTCATCCTCTGGCATGCTTTATTGAAGACACTGACTCAGGCTGAAATGTAGGCTGCCTGATGCCTTCGTCCAGTTTGCACACTATACAGTAGCCAACCTAGCCTGAGCCCATTCTTAGCTGCTCTCCACTGTCTCCCACTTTATAACAGGATGAAATAGATGTTGACCAAGAGCTTGTTGCTGTAACTGACTTGAATGCATTTGGGGGATCTACCTGAGTAGTTTTCAACTGAATGACCTCTTTTTTGGGACAGGCTTTCTAATGTAAACATTGGGAAAATGAATAGTAAATATTTTACATTTTAAAAAGCAAACTGCTGTCTGGACATGAGTAGTTTTGTTTAAAATTAAAATGCTGAGCTTTACAAAGGGTCCCTCTCGCAGGAATGAGTGGCCTAAATTGTGAGGTCTTGGACCTTTCCTCACCATAAAGGCTTGAATTTGTACATTTTTGAAGATTTCAGTTTGTCTGTTTTGGGCTTGTTTACGCAACACAGCATTTCAGCCAGTTTGCATTATCATATTTGTGTTGCTCTGCAGCAACACTGTTTGAACTGTTTTGTTGTGATATATATTGTTCAGTATTTGAAAGGTTTCAAATTGAAAAGAAAAAAGAGTGCATGACCAGCTGACAAACTTGTGTATTACCTAATAACTTGAATATGATATTGAGATGGAAGTTTCGTGGCGATACTCATGCAGTCCATCTTGAATTTTACTTGAGTATCTGGCTAACTGGTGCCCACAATCTGTTGTAGAAAGAACTTGCATTTAAGTAGCACCTTTCTCGTCCTTGGAACCATTATTCAATATTTCATAGCAAACAGGAATAGTCATTTTGAGTGCTGTAGTTGTGACGGCCGACTAGTTAATCCCTAATAACTTCAACCTAATGAGGCAACGCGAAGATAAGTTCAATGATTGCACACTCCCGATGGAATCTAGCTCTTTTGTGGATTGCTGTGCTCTTGCATCATTACTGGCACAAACTTTTATTTGTTGCCCACCCCTAACTGCCCTTGAACAGCGTGGTTTGCTAGACAAACTAATGCACCTAAGAGTCAACTATGTTGCTGTGGGGCTGAAGTCACACATGGAGGAAGGCTGACAGATTTTGCTCTCTTAAGGGCAGAACCAGACAGTTTTGTTTACGGCTGTTCACAGTTGACAGTCTAATTTTTAATACTAGAGTTTTGTTTCGCTGAATTCAAATGTCACTCTCTCTCTTTTATGTAGAATTTGAACCTTTTGTCCCCAGAGCAGTAGCTTGGGTTTTTGTTTTGATTACCCGTTCGTGTAGTTACCGTAATGCCACTGCACCCCTCTATAGGTTAGAGATAGGGCTGAGAATCCACAGCTTTGATTGGCAAACCTGTATTACCTTTTGGCACAGGTTGCTGGAATGATGCCACTGAGTGCAATTTCTGGAAAAAGTGGATCTTGTTATTTGGTTGAAATGAAGTCTTCTATCCAGTTAAGAATAAGCAACTACTCCGCGTTCAGTAAGAATTTGAGATCAGAACCATTTCAGTTTGCTACTGAACTTTCCAAGCTATTACCTCGCTGCATCCCATTGATATTTGTTTCTTGGCAGAGTCTCTTGCACCGAACATGCAAATCTCCAAGATTAAAACTATATCCATTCTCTGCGACAGAGGTGTATTTGCACTGTCTGTGTTTCTGGTTGCGTGGAATTGAGAGCATCTTTGATAAGAGCAGCTTGCAGGGTGGCACAGTGGCCCACTGCTGTGTCACAGTCCCAGGGGCCCCCGTGTGACAGTCTGTGTGGAGTTTGCACATTCCCTCTGTGTCTGCATGGGTTTCTTCTGGGTGCATCGGTTTCGTCCCACAGTCCAAAGACGAGCAGGTTACGTGCATTGACCATACTTATTTGTCCAGGGATGTGCAGGCTAGCTGGGTTAGCCATTGGAGGTGACAGCCGTAGAGAGGATCTGAGTGGGATGCTCTTCGGAGGGTTGGTGCAGATACGCTGGGCCTAAATGACCCCCATCTGCTCTGTTAGGAGTTTGTGATTCATTGGGAGAGCAAGAAACATGCATTCAGGTACAGTCTCCATCACAAATTTCACTTGGAGTCAGTGATGTTGATGGTGAATGTGCTGTTTGTTGTGTTTGGCTCATCTCCCTGTATCTGCTGTGTTAGCTGTGTGCGTGAGTGACAAGGAAATTACAGTCTCTGTGATATTACACTGTGGAAAGTTTCTACTGTACATGGAGAAGGGTGAGCAGAAATTGGGCTTTGCTGTCCAGCTTATGGAAGAGTTGGGCAAGGAATACACTGTTTTTATGCTAAGTTAGTTGACTGTTGGATTGGAGTTATGTAAGACATAGGGAATCTCCGTGGAAACTGGCATCTCACTGAAATGTCTTTGCACCTGTTTTGAATATTTGCCTGTTGCTGTTTAACCTTCCACTGTAGGAAGTAGGCTGGAGCACTTAAACCCAGCTGTAAATGGGCAATATACAAATGTAGTGAGATTTATTTTCCACCTGTTGTTATTCTCCTCCTCATCATCATTGTTTTCTGTGAAGCAAATGAAGTGTCACCATTTTCATTATTATTTCTGCATGTTCTCTCATGAGAGAGAGAAGGTGAGATGGTAATTTCATCACAATTGCAGCATAGATCAAGGCTTTATATGTTGTCTGTTCAGGGCGGTTGGTATTCTTCCACTTGCATAGGATGATAAGTGTGCTGCAAATCCATTGGGGAGCGGGACAATCCATATGGAAGTTTTGCCAATGGCTGGAGAGGTTGGGTCTGCCATCACTGCTGACCACGAAGGGGTCATTGGGTGTTCTCATGGGTTGCTGTTTTTGGTGGTAATGCCTGTTGTCAACCCTCTGATTGTCATGTTGACATGCACTGGTCCACAAGACATGACTTGAACTTGGAGCAGGAGTAGGTCATTCAGCCCTTCAAGTCTGCTCCAGCATGCCAGCAGATCATGACTAATCTGAACGTGGCCTCAGCTCCACTGTCCTGTTTTGCCTCATAACCCTTTAACTCTCAGTCAATCAAAACTCCCTGATCTGACTTGGCCTGGAATCTATTCAAGGATCCACTGCTGTCTGGAGAAAGAGCATCCATGGACTCTGGGTAAAAAGAATTCTCTGTCTCCATTTAAAACCATATTATTATTTTCTTCCATCATAGGCTTGTGTCTTCTCAGTGTAGAAATCAACATTTAAGGCCATCACATTGTGCTTGTAAACATCCTCAAAGCTGAATTTGGGGGTGTACAGTTGGCCTTGCTGATATCTTAAAATGCAGAAATTCTTTGGGTACATGTAACCCTAAGCCCTAGTGCCTTCTGTTCTGTGAATGTGTCTGAGGAGTTACCGGTGCCAGTATCCTGAGGCAATTTGCTTCTGAGAGGGCTGTCGCTTTTCCGATTTTTGTCCTTCCGAAAGATGACCAGAGTGAACTGCAACCGCCGAAGGCAAAAGCTGTTGTGCTTCCTTGCCTAAGAGCTGTAGCTCGTTGCTATTTCACAGCTACGTAACAAGGAGTTGCGTGTCTACGAAAGCATCGTGGCCCTCCTCAGAGGCCCAGGGTCGCCCATTGATCCAGCAGAAGTTGCATCAAACTCCGAGGGGAGAAACATAGCTGCAGAGAATTATACCAGGTGCTGAAGAGAACAAACAAAAAGAAGTTGCTCTCCACTTCATGGGCAGAGGTATGACCTATTCCACAACCCAAGCTTTCTTTGTGCTTCTGCTAAAGAAGAACAAAGTCCAGGTATGGGCAACCCATGATTCTTTGTATTAATGTTTCTGTCAGTGGTGAACACTTGCAACAGTGCCACTGAATTCTTTAATCCAGGCATGCTTTTTTTTTGTATTCAGTTTCAGCCTGGATAGATTGTAGGCCTTGCTGTTTGACCTTGTAGTCAGGTAAACCCTTTGCATTTTACATTTGCTTGTTCCAGGCATAATGTAGTTTGGTCAGAAAACCTGGGGCTTGCTGGCCTCTCTCCCTGTGTTTGTTAATATTTGAGTAAGTCCTAACGTCAGTATGTAACGTGTCAACAGCCCCCAGTGAGAAACGGAAAAGCTAGGATGTGTCATTTTTATTTTAATAAGAATAATGTTCCAATGGGCATTTAATGTATTGTGGTTAAACATAACCTGTGAATCACAGCCGCCGAAACAAAGCAAGCAAGTCGAGTTCTATTTGGCCTTTTGTGTGTTTGTCATGAGCACTAAGTGTCAAGGTGATCCAGTTGGGGATTGCTGTAGTGTTGTCGTTACTGTGTTTTTTATTTGTTGCTGTTTACTTCAAGGCAAATGGGATTTTGAGCTGGTGACTACTGCTATTAATAATGTCTTCAGGGAAGTTTGTTCACACAAAATAAAGGCTAGGACACAGAGCACAAATAACACAAAAACAAAGACTAGATGCAAGTATGCCCCATTTTTCCAAATGAAATTTGTGGAAAAGATGTGGTGTAGTATAGCACATCTTTAGAATATATGTATCTATTCATTAATTAGCCCAACTGAAAGCTGAACATTTCAAATATTCCAATTGGAGTAGACTGCTAAAACGTTTCTGTTCCTACTGTTCATGTATCTGCCATTTTACTCAGCCGTTTTTTAGTTCGCTTTGGCATGCGGTTATAAATTTTTGCAGCTCTCTCTTTCACCCTGGAGCTTAATGCATCTTCAGCTGGATCAATGAGACCTTTCCTTCCCAATCCTCTCTCAGGCTTCTGTGATTTTTCTGTTGCTGATGGACTTACTGCCAACAACATACCATTTTTTTGGTAGCCTTGCTCTTACAGCATTTGTGCAGAGAACCCCTGTGTCAGTAATTAGGATTAGATCTTTCCTGAGTGCCAAGCTCAGCTAGGAGACTGGTTGTCATATGAGCCTAATGGAGAGGAAACAAAAGGGAGAGTGTTGGAAATAGAGCATGAGTTTCTGCTTGAGCGTTGCCCCTTCTGCTTCCTAGCCTCAATATAATGACCCTGGTGGCCTTCCACCTTAGTGTCCATCACTGTATCAGATCATAAATAACTTCACACTGTAGCCTCAAGCCTGGTCCACACAGAATAGCTTTTGATTTCAGAATGGGTTCAAAGCCAAATGAGTGTCTAACCCAACGTATGCTGCATGTGCTGCTGTAATCTTGTTCATGACATGGGATGATCTTCAGCTAAAAATCCAATCTAAGATTTTGTGGCCAGAAGGCAGAACATGACTGGGATGCACATGCCTTCTCTGGGTCAAAGCGGCAGGTGGGGCACAGACCCAGACTTTTGATAGCTGATGAAAATAATGCCCTGTGATTGGCCAACTAAAGGCAAATGACTTCGCACTGTTGTCTAATCTCTTGTTTCGATTGTCTTCATTCATTTTTCCAGCCAGTGGGAAGTCTCCGTGACTGAACAACTTAGCCTTTTTAAGCTGCTGTACAAATGACCAGTCTTTGTCCCAGCAGTGTTTCAGTGTTTTGATTCTTTAAAATGGTGGAACATGGTCCTTTTGACAGTTGCTTGGTAAATCAGTGATCAACCGCAGTTCACAGCTCTGTATCAGTGTTTAAACATTTTTACTAGCGTAATTTGATCTATTCAAGGAAGAATCTTGAGAATTCATCCCATAAACCTAGTTTGTTGGTGGGTGGCTGTCATCAATCCTTTGTTTGAAGTTGCCTCAATAAGAGTATATGTTGTACTGACATGCCAAAAGGATTTGCGAAAGCACATTGAAGTTAGTACACTGAACCTGCTTACCATTTACACTTAGAAGTGACATTTGTGGCTCTTTTGAATTATTCTTCTGAAAGAAATGCCATCTCTAAGCCATCTGATCTCTGATTTACCAAAATCATTGAAGATTATTTTGTCTCCCCCCCCCCCCCCCCCACACACACACACACACACACACACACACACACACACACTTCCTGCACGCGCGCACACATCCTCCTCCTTCCCCTCTTTCTCTCACCGCCCAACCTTTGCTATCTAATGCAAACCTTGTAGTTTGGTCATAAATTGAAAATGAATCTCACAGAACTACAGCTTGGACCATTTTGTTCAAACTGTGCACATATCTGCTGTCCCCTTATTTAACCTGCTGCAAATGGCATAATCCTGCTGTCCCTTCCTCCCTTGTGTATTTATCTAGCTTCCCCTTAGGCACACCTATGCTATTTGCCTCGAATGCGCTGAAATGTAATGAGTTCCACACTGGAAATTTTAAGGGTGCCTCCTTGTTGAGTTGCCAACGCTTTAAGGCATGTGGGGATAGTGCAAGAACGTGTAGATGAGGTGAAAGATCAGCCATAATCTTAATGAATGACAAAACAGGTTTAAGGAGCCAATGGCCTTCTCTACCTCCCATGTTTGTTTTAAAGTTTGTTGAGACGTGATGGTCAGTGAGAAACCCTGGACCAAACAGGTGGCCAGATATGACCAGGAGCAAAGGCTTTCCAGTGACAGCCCCTTGAGGAATCTTTAGAATGTGAGAAACATAACCTAACCTCACCTACAAGGTTGGCGCAGGATGTAAATAAGTGAAATTCCTTCATCCGCAAGGTGCTGATCTTGCGTGCTTGCAGAACACAATTCCTTGGTTGTGCCACTTGTAACAGGCCGTTTTCACTGACTGTTTCATAAATGACTTGTTTGTGTCATGCTGGTTTTGCTGTAAAGTAGCCATGGCACTTTGAGTTTGATATGAGCTGCTTGGATGCCTCAGAAATACTGCTTGCCCAGTCAGAGTAGAGATCAGAGCCTTGGCACTCTTGCAAAACCCGATTGCAAAACTTCATTCTAATCCTTCTGAGATGGGTGTCCCTCTGGATTGTTAACAGTAATCTGAATTTGTCACAGTAATCTCCATTTCATTGCGGTGTCCGCAAGCCTACCTCTTGACCAGCACGCATATGTCCTTAACAGTTGACACCCTTGTATCGATGCAGTTGTAGGTTGGCTCCAAATGTCAGAGGGACCTAGAATTCCCACATATAGAACAGTCTGATTGGCTGTGGTATAGCTGTGCTGATCAAGTGATACTGGATCAATCAGAGATAGCAAGAACCGCGGATGCTGGAGTCAGAGATAATTGGAGCTGGAGGAACACAGCTGGCCAGGCAACATTGGAGAAGCAGGAAAGTTGACGACATTTGGGGTCGGGACCCGTTTCTGAAGAAGGGTTCCGACCCGAATTGTCAGCTTTGCTGCTCCTCTGATGCTGCCTGGCCTGTTGTGTTCCTCCAGTTCTGCATTGTGTTATGCTGGATCAATTGTTAAATTTAAAACTGAGATCATTAGCCAAAGGTACTAAGGAATACAGAGCACAGACAAGTATATGGAGTTGAGGTCACAGATAAGATATGATCTGAATGAATGGTGGAACAGACTCAATGGTCTATCCCTGTTTCTGTGCTTGTTAGACCTTTTCTTGGGGGTTCAATTCTGGTGCAGTACTTAACAACGCAAAAGATGCCTATTTCCAAATGCCACCCACCTGTCTGTATCCTGTTCAGTTTTCCGCTTCACAGAGTAGTTTGCCCCACCGAGCAACCTCTGTCTTTGTCTTTTTTTCTGTTCACTTGCACTAAATGATGCATCCGTTTTATTACTTGTGATATTGTCACATAACAGCCGTTCAGAAACTGTGGCTGCCGGTTCCTAAACCACTTGCAGTTTCAGGCACCCTTCACGATATGACTTGTTTGAAAATTGTCTGGGGAGACCTTTTTTAATTCTTTTATGCCTCTTAATGGCAACATCATATATTCTGTGGTTTTATGTTAATGTTTTTCAAGTTAATGGCTATTGCTAAACAACATTATGCATGCAACCTCCTGAAACTATAGCGGTGTGTCCTCAGGTTGACCTTTTTCGATTTTGAAAGAACGTGTCATGCAAAACAAAGGAGATGTTGGTCGTCCAGACACTATCAGTTCACTTTTGGCTCCAGGAATTTTTTTCTGCCGTTTCAAAAGGAGTCCTTTAATGCTTAGAGCTGTGGCTTCGGGCTACATGAATTTGATGATCTTGGATCGTAGTATTGATGCAGTATTTCCAATGTAAGTTTGAACAGTCAATATTCTGGTCCGTATTTTTGTGCATGCATTTGTTGGGATTCAGTACTGTCAAAAGTTTGATAGTTTGATATAAAATCATGCATTTTTCCATGTCACGGCTGAAGTGGGCAAACTCAAGGAACTGTGACCAAAGCACAGTGCCTTCTTTTGAAAAGTGACTGCTTTGCGTGATTTTGTCAGCAACCCGGTATCATAGCCCTACAGTTGCGATTAACTGGTTCTGAAAACGTTTGACAAATTTCTCCAGTCAAGCTGATTTCAAATACTAATAAAAAGCCTCTCCCTGTCACCGAATAATTAGCCGCCGAAGAAAGAAACTCACTGAGTAGCAGGCTTTCTCCATACACAGAGACTGTCTGTAAGTAGATTTGGTGTGTTTTGCAATATCATGTAAAATGCTAAACATATTCCGTTGTCCGCAGAAACTAACATGAAATTTTTGGGCTGTTTCTCCATTAACGCAATCAAGATTTTAGGAAAAAGGACAGCCAGTTTACATAGTACCGCCACACAGTTACACATTAGTAAATGACAGAAAGGTGGACTTGCATTTGTATAGTGTTTTCCATGACCACTTGTTGGCTGGTGGGGGATGGTTGGGGTTCATTGGATGGTCTCCAGTTGATACAATGGAGGCTGTGACCACAGCTCGATTAATGAGACATTGAAGCACAATTCAGCAATGCTGTGCGAACAATAAGCAAAGACCCCTCCGATCAGTGGGTGACAGGCTTCCTTTCATTTTGTTTCAATTTACATTTCCTTTCCTTCCGAAATCAATAGCTGACGCCAAATTGCACTCTGGCTGAAAGATAAATCCTTTCTTCGGTGTCACAGATACAGCTATCGTACAAAAAAACCAATTGTAACGGATTGCGAGATCAGTATTCTAACCATCGGCCATTGCAGCGAATTCGCCACCTGGACCGTTATAAATCCTCGTGACGTGCGGAGACACGTGCTTGAGTCAGTCTGTTTTCAGATAGGTGCTGTAAACGCTTGCTTTGCATAAAGGAATAAGCCTGAATTGAACAGAAAAAGGTCGCCTCTTTATAATTAGCTGCACCATACACTATTCAGTAGCAGAATGAGCATTCAGTTTAGGGGAAGCATGCCTACCTCTGAGGTGGCAACTGACCTGATGAGTGGATACCAAGATTCGGGCTCTGAATCCTCCCTCTCTCCCCCACTACCATCTTCCCACCGTCCCTTACCTCCCCACCCTCTCTCTCCCTCCTCCCCCTTTTCCCCTATGAGCCTATCCACCCTCATGCCTTTGGAAGATGATTTCACATCACCACCGATCAGCCTGTAAATCCATCTGCTCTGTCACGCTCTAAGAAAATGAGAATTTAGATTTATGTTTCACCTTTCAAAACTTCCCGAAGTGTTTTACAGCCGATGCAGCTCTTGTTTAGGTATGTGCACTCTCAAAATGTAGGTAAAAGTACAGCCAGTTTACATAATAGCTCCACACAATTACACATTAGTTAAATGACAGAAAGGCGGACTTGCATTTGTGTAGTATTTTTCATGACCACTTGTGGGCTCAAAGGCGCTTCACAGCCTTTTGAAATACACTTCAAAGTGTAGTCACTGTTATAAAGTAGAAAACAAGGATGTTGATTTGAACTCAGCGAGCTCTGACAAACAGTGATATGACGACAGCCAGATATCTCTCTTTGCATTCTGTGACATTTATTGAAGAATAAACATTGACTGGGACACTGCTGTTCATCAACATAGTGCCAATGGACTTTATTTTAACATCCAAGCAGACAGAAGAGATCTCAGTTTAACATCTCATCCAAAATGCAGCATCTCTGACAGGGTAGCACACTCTGAGCAATCCCTCAGTATTGCACTAGAATGTGGCGAAGGTGGAAAGTAACTTTGTCATGAGAACCATCTAACGTGGAGATAGGAGCGTTACCAGTGAGCCACAATTAACATCTGAAAGTAGCTTTTAGTGGAAATGTAGAAAATACTTGTTAGAAGAATAAAATCTCCCCACTAACTACAATCCTTCCCATCATGCAGAATGCTAAATGTTAAATTCTGGACTTCCTTTTTTCTTGACTTTCATTTAAGAACAAAACAAAATTGTCTCGCTCAGAAGGGAGGAGAAAATGCCATCTGTTGAAAGGAAGTGCTTATCTTCTTAATGCTGCAGTGTACTCTGAAGTGAAGGAGTCCCAGAGGACTAGGGCTGCTTTCTCATTAGAAGGGATATGACTGATGGTTTAACCTGAGGCCCACCACAGCTCAGGTGAGGGGAGATGTTTAGAAGGCCCTTCCTTCATAGTAACCTCAGCTGATGTGAAATTGAACTCATGGTGTTGGCACCACTGTATGTCACAAACCAGCCAATTGACTCGCTCCACCTGATGCTCCTCTCAAGCAGTTCAAGGTGCTGCATGAACATAAGTTGTTATTTCATTACTTCGTGGAGCTTCGCTGCCGTCTTCATCCACTGCCCACACATACACCACAGCTCCTTCCAAACCCACGACCACTTCCATCGAGAGGGACATTGGCAGCAGGTACATGGGAACATCACCACCTGCGAGTTCCCCTCCAGTCCACTTGCCACTTGGAAATGTATCCCTATTCCTGGATAGTCGCTGGGGCAAAATTGTGGAATTCCCTACCTAAGGGCATCACTTGTCTACCTACAGCACATGGATTGCAGCGGTTCAAGATGACAGCTGACCACCACCACCTTAAGGGCACCATGGGGCAGGCAATAAATGTTGGCCCAAGCAGCGTAGCCATGTCCCTTGAATGTCAAAAATCTTGATAATGGAGGGCAGTCAGAGTGAGATCTTTGGCTGGTTTTTTGAGGAGCTCAAGAAGAGGTGCACCCATGTTGACAGAACCCAGTACACACACACAAAAAATGGTGCAACCCTTTCTGAAACTAAGCATGTATTAGAAATAAAGAGGTGGGGGGGTGAGAGAAAAAAAACCACAGAGGAAATTTGCAGCCGGCAAATTACCCAAACCTCAATTGTCCTTTCTCATTCGCAGCCCCCCTGGGGTTCAGATCAGACTCTGTAGTCTCTCACATGTACCTACCAGGACCCTGTCAAACACTGCAGATGATGAACATCAGTCTCTTAGGAAATCACTGGCAAAACAGCAGAGAGAGGCTGCTCGATTTGTCATCTGCTCGGCACTTCTTCCGCCCACTTCTCAGGTGCTTGTTGAGATGAGGAGTGTGGTTTGCTGGTGAGTTGGGCAGTAACGTTGAACCCCAGCAGGGAATTGGGTTGCCTTTTGCCATAGAACACTAGAACAGTGCCTGCTACCCACTAGAAATGATACTGTTGTTGATTCACAGCCAGCAGGCCTGGCTGTCTAGGTGGCCCTATGTACTGTGCTCTTAAAGGCACACTACTTATTGTTCCTTTTTTTTTAAACAAAATGGGAGAAAATTATCTAGCATATTTCTAACAAGTATTTTTGTTGTCTCTGAGATAATGGGAACTGCAGATGCTGGAGAATTCCAAGATAATACAATGTGAGGCTGGATGAACACAGCAGGCCAAGCAGCATCTCAGGAGCACAAAAGCTGACGTTTCGGGCCTAGACCCTTCGGGTCTAGGCCCGAAACGTCAGCTTTTGTGCTCCTGAGCTGCTGCTTGGCCTGCTGTGTTCATCCAGCCTCACATTGTATTATTTTTGTTGTCTCTCCCACTTTTTCTCTTTCTGTCACACTCACTCTCTGCCTCTTTCATTTTCTCTCATCTGTCCTCTCTCTCTTTCTCTTTGTCTGCCTCTCTGTCTCGGGTTCATCTGCAGTCTTCTAATCTGACCAGTTGTAGTGTCACAGGTCTGAACTATTGCACTCCTATGCTTGTCTGTCTTTGAAGAAGTGTGCACACAGTTCCTGTTGCAATGCGAGTCTGTGAACTAGAGAGCTGAACGTGGGTGGAATGGTGCTGCTATTCAGCACTCAGACTGGGAGGAGGTTTATTGGTTGTAGACTGCTGCGACTTCACCTCCACACGGACTTGTGAAAGCTATAACTGTGTTTTGTTAGAATGCAGGCAAGTTCAAAAATCAGAGCTCCTCAGTGGTCTCTAGTGGCAGTCTCGTCATTTCCTGTTAGTCAGAGCTGCACAGCAGATGGCCATTGTGTTCTGTGATGTTTGTGCTTACAGCAAAGCATGTGTTTCCAACAGCTGAGCAGTCCCTGGAATACGTCAAAAACATTCCGAACAATGTCCTGCTCTCTTTTTTCCCCAAATGAGATTACAACTCAGATGTCCAGGAAGTCAGTAGCTGTGTGTTTTTCGTCTGTTTGCGGGAGTTCTATTAATATGCACCATTGACAGCTGTTGCTGAAGTGTTAGTTACTAGAATTATAATGCCGCTCTGGTTGCAGATTGGCTCAGTGTTGTGATTTGACCCACTTCCGTGCTGGGGAGGGGGCGATCTGGATTCAGGTTTAGTTCTCTGCTGTTCCTGAAATTTGGCAAAGGAAGAGCTTGAAATGGCCGCCACGTACCTGAGCTGCCGATAGCTTTAAAAGATGAGCAGACTTCTCTGTCTTGTCCAGGAAACCCTGCAGGAAGTTATAGACGGTGTATGTGAGCAACCGTGTTTAACCCCGATTGACAAATGCAAGCGTGCAAATAGAATAAATATCTTGTATTTGTACAGCACCTTTCATGTCCCAAGGATGTCTCAAAGTGTCTTGTAGCCAGTAAATTGTTATTAAAGCTGTAACATGGGGAACTGTGGCAACCATACCTTAATGTCTTTCCAGTGGAGGCGGTTGAGGGAACAGCGGTGTCCAAGTCACTAGGGTAGCATGTTCGTCTTTACATAGTGTTATGTAAACACACTCATTCAGTCTGGGAAAAGCACTGTCAATACATGCACCTCTCCCTCTGCGTTCTGAGAGATTTTGTGCCCACAATCTGAAGGGGCTTTGAACCAACAACCTTCAAGAGTTGGGAGGTGCCTTCATTGAGCAAAGGTTGACCAAGCAAAATGTCCTTTTTATTTGTGAATTTAACCTTTCCACCTATAACTCTGCTAAGATGATTACAGTAGTTTCAACCGAAACTGGGTTATGGCATCCTGCTCCTGCCGGTGGGGACCACGGGGCTGTATGTTCCACCACAAGGCTTGCCCGAACTGCTTCAGTGGGTTGCTATAGCTCATACCACATCTTTTTGGTTTCACTTCAAACCTCTGGTGCCATTTCCTCACATTTTTGGCTGTCCTGTCTCTTTTCACACTTGGCCTTTTTTGATGGTGTTGTCCACAGGTCAGTATCCTGCTTTGAGTGTCTCCTCCGTAGCCTCCCCACAGGTTCTGCCCTAAACGAGTGCTTCCTTCCTGCATTCTAGCAAGGTAAACCTGACATTAAGAAGTTGAATCATTGGTGATACCAATGGCTTTCTCTACTTTCAGCCAACTTACATCCCAGAAAAGTCAGCTCCTTCAGAAGAGGAAATGAAACCTCTATAAGAACTGTTGTAGGTGGAGTTGGAAACAAAGCTTTGTTTCGGTGTTATGTAATGAAAAATTATAAAAACTCGAATGCACTTAGTGTTACTACACAGAACAATTTGAATATTTATTAATTCTGTGTAATTGTAAGGTGTGAAGACCGTATCATGTGTGGTGCACTTTTGTTGTGGACTGTCACAGGCTTTCTGCCAACTTGGGTCTAAAAGAACAGGTAACTTTTGCTTTTGTAGCAGCTTTAATTTTAGTAACGATTTCAGGAATAGCGAGTCTTTGACTTCTGTGCACTATTGCAGCAAGGAGTAATATTGGAAGTGGGGGGGCTGGGATTTGCACGAGTTGTCACCCTGCACCTCTGCGCCTTCTCTCCCCCCACCCCTCAATAAATCACCAATATGTTGAATAAAGTTCCCTTGTATATGTGAAGTTGAAATGCAGTTCAACACAACATTCTTCTTGGCAAAAAAGAGTCGGCCAGCCCTTGGGAATACACACGGATTAATTTGGGAGTTCACACAAGCCCTCAGTGCTAAGTGAATCGTTAAGTTTATCTCGGACTCTGTATACCTGAGAGGGTGTCTTCTCACAAATTAGAAGAGATGTTTGGACTGCAGGGACGGGAGAGTTCCTTTCCAGTCGCTGTAAAACTCAACAAATAACATAAAAACCGCAACAACTGTGGATGTTGTAAATCAGGAGCAAAAACAGAAGTTGGTGGAGAAGCTCAGCAGGCCTGGCAGCATCTGTGAAGAAAAAGATCAAGAATTAATGTTTTGGGTCCAGTGACCCTTCTTCAGAACAGATTAGGGCAAGCCATTTCTAAGAAAGGGTCACTGGACTCGCAACGTTAACTCTGATTTAAGATTGTAGGTAATGCATGCATTTAGTTTACTGGTACTGTTTAATTTGATCATATCTTTGAGATTTTTATTGCATTGCAATTTTAGCTGATACATTTGAAACTAATTTCATGGTGATGCTAACTAGACTAACTAATTTAGGACAAACCTGTGGATGCTATCCTTTAAACTTGTATACCTCCTATTTTCTAATGCACAAAGACCGCTCTCTTGTTTCGAGGCATCCAATGTAAATTAAATTTAGGAGGGGAGTAGTCAGTATCAGGCCCATCTGCAAGTGAAGGTGCACAGTTTATGGTACTTGACCCACTTAAGATTGTGTTTTACCCCAGGTAGTTACACAGGATCTCCTTGAAGAGTGGTCTTGGTTGTAGAAATTGTCACTTGGATGGCGATGGGAGCGAGAATATCCACCAAGTTGGAACATGTTCCTTACTGTCGGGCTTAAAGAGTGTTAGGCTATGGAATGATTTGAAGCAATGAAAGCTGTTTGTGAAAATGGGTTCCATACACTTTCTGGTGCAAAGTGTGTGTTCCCCAGCCACAACACCGACTTCATTGGATAAGGGTTGGGGGAATGCAGAGGCCGAAGAGGTGGGATGTTGTTGGGGAATCGCTCAACTGCAGTGTGTGTCTCTGTCTCCTTGTGGGGTTTTCTCGGCTCTCTGCTGGTCATGTCACCTGGTGTTATTTTTTTTCTCTCTGCTGGCCTTCTGTCGTCATGCAGCATTTGTAAGAACTGTCAGTGACTGTGTCCCAAAGGCGTGTTAACTTTGCCTGTTATCCCTTGTGGTTGGCTGGAGTGTGTTACCAGATTCTTGTGCAGCTCCCAGTATCTGACAGTAGGGAGAGTCTTTAGAGCGATGTAAGGTTCTCCTCAAGTGTTTTGTAAGTAGTAATGTACTTCTGAAGTGTAGGAAACATTGTGGCCAATCGCGCACAGCAGTCTCCCACGAACAGCAATATAAATAACCAGGTACTGTGTTTTAATGATTCTGGCTGAAGGATAGATATTTACTGTGACACCGGGGTGAACTCGTCAGTTCTTTGAGGAGTAGCACAAAAGTGTTCACATCAACCTGAGGGGACAGATAGAAACTCTGTTTAATGTTTTGTCTCCAAGGATGCACAAAGTAATGCTGTAATGTGCCAAACCAGATTATATGTGCTTTAGGCTCAACATAGGCCTGGAGTGGATCTTTGTTATGTAAGTAAAGCTGACCCAGCCAGCTCAAGTGAGATTAGTTTATCAACTCATATGGACTCAGTTGAGGCACTAATCCATCTAGCTCAGGATTGGGAAGTCTTTTTCAAAAAACCAACCCGATGCACAAAATGGACATGAGATTTTAAATTGGACAGTGCGGAACGTGCACGGCAGAACGGTCTTGTTAGGTAAAATGTGTAGTACCCTGAGGTACCTTGCTACATTTACTATTACAGATTATGTTCGCAATATTCATTTTGTGTCAACACATTCAATGTGAAGGATTTTAGATGGACTCCTGCTCCTCTGTACATCACAGCGGGAGGAACGTAAGCAACAGTTTCATCCTCATTGAGTCCTTGCAGCAGCTACCCAAATCTTAGTGTATTTTTTATTCATTCGTGGATGAGGCTAGGAGGGCACTTAAGAGCCAACCACGTTGCTGTGGGTCTGGAATCACATGTAGGCCAGATCGGGTAAGGATGGCAGTTTTTTTTCTGAGCTAGATAGATTTTCCCAACAATTGATGTTGGATTCGTGATCATAATTAGACTCTTAATTCCAGATTTTTCTTTCACTGAATTGAAATTCCTCCATCTGCTGAGGCAGGGTTCATACTCAGGATCTGAGAACATTAACTGGTCCTGTGGATTAACAACCCAGCAATGATAACCACTTGGCCATCAGCTTCCCTCAGTGTCTTCTCCTGAGCTTTTGGCAATGCCCAGTCTGAGACAAGAACTCTTTGCAACAGAAGACCAGCAAGTTGCTTCAATCTGATCTTATCAGAAGAATGCCAGAGTTAACCGTGGCATCTGAATCTCTTGTTCATTCAGTGTAACATAACAGCAACAACTTTGGTTAGAGAGTGTGTCTCTGCCACAATATGGTTTTTTGACTCTGCAAAAATGATTCATTTTCTGGGGACTGTTACACCACTTGTCAGAATATGGTCCTCTTGCCCTAGAGAATCTGTGTTTGCAAATGTCCCTCTTCCTGATTAGCGGTTTACAGGCTTGGAGTAAACAAACAATGCCCTTTTTAAATCTCTAAATGTAGTTTAGACTAATCTAATTAAAAGAAACATGTTTATCTTCTCTCTCTCACGCGCTCTCTCTCTCTATGTTCCTTAATACAGCTGAAGTTGAAATTTAAAAGTCATTATTCATGGAGGATGTGAGGTTACGGCTATAAACACATGACACATCTCAGTTCCTGCTGACTGAGATCCTTCAAGATGATTTCTTTGACTGTTCCTTTGTTGCTTGTGCCAGTCTCTGCTGATTTTAGATTACAGTGCTAGGCTATTGTGAGCCTGTATGTGAATCAGTCCACTTTGTTTTATCATCACTGTACCTTGGCAAAGTGCCCAGTCTTGGGATGTGTGTGTAATGCAAACAAATTATTGAGAATTACTGGGACAACTAGACAAA
This sequence comes from Stegostoma tigrinum, assembly GCF_030684315.1. Lineage (NCBI taxonomy): Eukaryota > Metazoa > Chordata > Chondrichthyes > Orectolobiformes > Stegostomatidae > Stegostoma > Stegostoma tigrinum. The sequence continues at coordinate 49,312,358 of NC_081358.1, forward strand.
CTGCCTTATCAGGCTTGAGTGTGAAATTCTGTTGGAAATCAAGGCTGATCTTTCATAGAGCATAGAAAAGTACAGCACAGTGCAGGCCCTTTGGCCCACGATGTTGTGCCGTGGAATAATCCTAATCCAAAAATAAAATAACCTAACCTACATTCCCTTCAATTCACTGCTGTCCATGTGCATGTCTAGCAGTCGCTTAAATGTCACTAATGACTCTGCTTCCACGACTTCCACTGACAAAGTATTCCATGTGCTCACAACGCTCTGGGTGAAGAACCTCCCTCTGACGTCTCCTCTATACCTTCCTCCTAACACCTTAAAACGATGACCCCTCGGGGCAGTCAATCCTGCCCTGGGGAAAAGTCTGGCTATCGACTCTATCAATGCCTCTCATTACCTTGTACACCTCGATCAGGTCATCTCTCTTCCTCCTTCTCTCCAGAGAGAAAAGTCCAAGCTCAGTCAACCTCTCCTCATAGGAAAGCCCTCCAGTGAGGCAGCATCCTAGTAAACCTCATTTGCATCCTCTCCAAAGCTTCCACATCTTTCCTATAATAGGGCGACCAGAACTGGACACAATATTCCAAGTGTGGTCTCACCAGGGTTTTGTAGAGCTGCAGCATAGCCTCGCAGCTCTTAAACTCGATCCCCCTGTTAATGAAAGCCGAAACACCACATGCTTTCTTAACAACCTTATCCTCTTGGGTGGCAACTTTGAGGGAGCTATGCACTTGAACACCAAGATCCCGCTGTTCGTCCGCACTGCCGAGAATCCTGCCTTTAATCCTTTATTCAGCATTTATGTTCGACCTTCCAAAATGCATCGCTTCGCATTTATCCAGGTTGAACTCCATCTGCCATTTCTCAGCCCAGCTCTGCATTCTGTCAATGTCTTGCTGAAGCCTGCAATAGCCCTCGATACTATCAACGGCACCTCCAACCTTTGTGTCATCAGCAAACATACTAACCCACCCCTCGACCTCCTCATCCAAGTCATTTGTAAAAACTACAAAGAGCAGACGTCCAAAAACAGAGCCCTGCGGTACAGCACTCAGCACTGACCTCCAGGCAGAATACTTACCATCTACAACCACTCTCTGCCTCCTGTCAGCCAACTAATTCCGAATCCAGACAGCCAAATCACCCAGTATCCCATACCACCTGACTTTATGAATGACCCTGCCGTGGGGAACCTTATCAAATGCCTTGCTGAAGTCCATGTACACCACATCCACTGCTCGACCCTCGTTAACCTGTCTCGTGACTTCCTCAAAGAACTCAATAAGATTTGTAAGGCATGACCTGCCCCTCTCAAAGCCATGCTGACTCCCTTTAATCACGCTATGCTTTTCCAAATAGTCATAAATCCTATCCCTCAGAATTCTTTCCAAAACCTTGCTGACCACAGGCGTTAGACTGACTGGTCTGTAATTTCCAGGGATTTCCCTATTCCCCAACTTGAAAAGTGGAACAACATGTGCAATCTTCCGGTACGACTCCCGTGGAAAGTGAGGAAGCAAAGATCTTCGCCAGCGGCTTAGCAACCTCCTTTCTCGCTTCCCGGAGCAACCTAGGATAAATCTGGTCTGGCCCTGGGAACTTATCAATCTTAATGTTTGCCAAAATTTCCAGCACATCAGCTTCCTCAATCTTGATCTGTTCAAGCCTGTTTTCCTGCTCCTCAAAGTTCTTATTCACAACAAGGTCCCTTTCCTTAGTGAAAACTAAAGCAAAAAACTCATTTAGGGCTTCCCCTATCTGCTCAGACTCCACTCACAAGTTCCCTACGCTATCCCTGATCGGCCCTACCTTCTCCCTGATCATTCTCTTATTCCTCACGTATGAGTAAAATGCCTTCAGGTTCTCCCTAATCCTTCCTGCCAAACCTTTTTCATGCCCCCTCCTGGCCCAGCTCAGTCCACTTTTGAGCTCCTTCTGAGCAAGTCTGTAATCCTCTAAAGCTGTGCTAGACCCTTGCTTCCTCCACCTTACATAAGCTGCCTTTTTCTTTTTGACGAGAAGCACCTCTGTTCCCGTCATCCAAGGCTCCTTAATCTTACCCCTTCTTACCTGTCTCAGAGGGACAAATTTATAGATCACTCGCAACAACTGCTCCTTTAAACAGTCTCCACATGTCTGCTGTGCCCTTTCTGTGGAACAATTGCTCCCAATCTGTACTTCCCAACTCCTGCCTGATAGCATCATAGTTCCCTTTTCCCTAGTTAAATATCTTCCCCTAGTAACTGCTCCTTTCCCTTTCGTGACAGGATTTTTGAGTTAACATCTTGCCATCTAGACAGAGAAATGCCACTTTTATGGATAGAGCTGGATGTAGTCAGGCAGTGATATTTCACCTCATCTTTTCAAGTTGTATCCAACCCAGGCACAGACAAGCAGCTTGAGAAATGAAATTTATGCTCGTGGATATCTAGATCGTCAGATTTAACTTGCTTGTGAAGGAGTCTGCATAATTTGGATGAAATTTTCGTCATTGTAAATCATTCTGGGTTTATCCACTCCGTTTTATTTACAACACAAGTACTTCTTGAGTCATCGTGTCATTTTTAATGAAAATTACTTGAAGTGTTTAGGCACAAACGGTCAGACAGCTTGGCTGTTGGGTTCTAGTTCACAGGGATTTGACATATGTTGGAAAATGGATTTGAGTCCGGGTTTTTGGTCGTGCTTCATAAATGTGGATCGTTGGTGCTCTCATATGATCAGTGTAGTGCCCTCGGAAATCCATCGAGATCCCAAGGCCGATTGAGAAAAGACTATTAATTGCTCCCTCATACGCTGTGTGGGATTTGTGTTAAAGATGGCATGCCTTGAATCATTTTCAGCAGATGCAAGTTCACAATTGGTGGATGTTGTGAACATAATGCTGTAGTCCCACACGGGGCTGTCTAGTGCAATATCTTGGAACTGCAGCTTCTCAACCCAATCAAAACACTGCATTTTATTCCTGCAGTAGTAGGAACTGGCATTAGTCAGCTTTGCTGCTCCTCTGCTGCTTGGCCTGCTGTGTTCATCCAGCTCTACACCTTGGCATTTTATACCTGTATGTTAACAAATTGGGCTCAGTTATTTTGGTTGGTCAAACCTTTTCAATGACTTTTTGTTCATCTGTATAGCCTGCAGCTTAAGGCCTCATACATTTTAGCTCAGTATGGGACTTGAATTTTCAACTTTTACGACCTGGCTTCTGCTCCTCTTCTCTATCTACCAGCATCACCCAGCCTTCTTCACACAAAATAACCTCTCCCAGCTTATCTGTCAACCCACGGAGCCCACCTCCTTCTCCCTGAGTACGGTTTCCACAACATTCCCAGCAGTTGGAGTTCTTCTGGCTCCCACACTAGCTGTCATTGTAAATGGCCTCCTCCCGGTTAATATCCTCTTCTTTTCATCACCACCACCCCCTCAAAAACATCCCAGCATCTATCTCTCTCTCTCGCGCGCTCTCTCTCTCTCCATTCCCCTTTACCCCCTCTTCTCTCTTGTTTACCACCTCCTCCTCTGCTTTTGTCCCCGCCCCACCCCCTCTTCCTGCATCCTGCCTTCTCCCCCCACCTGACATGGCCATGGTACATCACCCGTCCCCACACCCCTCGGAGTTGCTCCCGGTATTTTGTCAGGTGGTTGACCACCTTCTTCCTTTCCAGTACAGGCCCTGCTTAGGGGACCTGCTTGATTCCAGTCCCCTGTGTTCATAGCCATTCCTGCATGTCATGTGGCTATGTTTCTGGTTTTGCAGCATTCCTCCTCCTCCTCCCCACCCCCCCACCCCCGCCGACAGTTCCCACAAGGAATCCAGTTTGCTGCCTTGCATATTGACAGCATGCTGCCTCTGTGTACCATTGCCCACTGATATGGAGTTAACCTTCCTGTTGATGATGCCTTTGCTGCATGACCTGGTTGGATCTTTGCCTCCTGCCCCCTGCTGACTGACAAATCTTGGATGTACCACAACTTCCTCCAGTGAAAACACACAGAAAACCAGAGTCATCTTTCTTGGCACCATGACAGATATCTGTCTCCCATTTTTACAATTGCTGCACAGCTCTTCAGTTCAATCAGACTGTTGTTCACCTCAACGTCCTGTGTGACCCTGATTGATGTTCCCTATCCCAATTTCCCCTCTAACGCAAAGCATGTTTATTTGCACCTACGTAACATCAGCTGATTTTTCTTCTTCTGCTCACCAATTGGCCTTGAAACTATCTATTTCTAGAAAAAAGTACATCAGCGCCAACCTTCACCAAGTTCAGTTTGCTTATAACCCTGTCAGTGCTTTCCTGCATCAGCCCGATTTTTCACAAGGCCCTCATTACAATTTCACTCCTCCGAAGTCTCGTGCCCCATCATTTTAATTTTCTTCAGCTGTCCTCTTCCAAATGCTCCCCTTCTGCTGATTCAATACCCAGGATTGTCTTTAAAAGATACTTGTTTGACATACACGCATGTAACACAGCACCTCCCCTTACTGTGTTTCCCTGTTTCTCATATGGTCCTGTGAAGCACTTTGAATGGTCTCCTAAGTTACAGGTGCTATAAGAATGCAAATTATTACCATGCGTAGCGAGTGGACCAAGTACTGATTTAAGTGACTTCTTCAGGTTTTAACAACAATGTAGAAGTCTGTTTTGTCTTGCAGTATAGCGGCTGAAGTCTAATGGCAAACTCGGCTTTGCTTTGCAACTTGTAAGAGATTTTGACAGGGACGTTTTCTGCTTTTTTTTAAAAAGAGAGCACTTGCGTTACATAATCTCTGCTTCCTAACATTCGGACCCATCCCTGTCCTGTTCCGACCCGTGCCAGTGCATATGTTAAATTATGCGTGAACTTTGACAGTGGTACAGTAGTCTGACAGTATTCCTGGAGAATGTGAGTGTAGATTCAGCTCATAGCATTGTGGATGTGATCCCTGGAATAGATCTTTCAGGAATGTGGCCTCTCTTACACTCTACTGTGCATTTTTGTTTTGAAAACTTGGCCCAGTTTAGATTTGGTAAATAGGTATCTTTTATAAAACCAGACTTGTGTCTTGTTTTTGGCAGAACTCTGTTATCCAGGCTTGTCAACAAAATGTTCTGGATAACAACAACAGCTTGCATTTATATAGCACTTTTGAATTAGTAAAATATCCCAAGACATGTCCCTGGAGCATTATCAGAGAAAATTTCATGGCGAGTTTAATTAGGACCTACGAGGATCATTGAATCATATAATCCCTACAGTGTGGAAATAGGCTATTCTGCCCATTGAGTTAACACTGACTATACAAAGAGCATCTAACCCAGACCAGCTTGCCTACCCTATCCCTGTAACCCTGCATTTCCAATGGCTAATCCACCTTGACTGCACATCCCTAGACACAATGGGAAATTTAGTATGCCAGTCCATCCGTCCTGCACATCTTTGGACTGCGGAAGAAAAACTGGAGCACCCGGAGGTAACCTGCACAGACATGGAGAGAATGTGCTAACTCTACACTAGACAGTAGAATTGAACCTAGGTTTCTGGCACTGTGAGACAGCAGTGCTAACCACTGAGTCACCTTGACACCCAAATAGCATAGGTAGCCCAAACTTTGATCGAAGCAGTAGGCCTGAAGGACCTACCCAAGTAGAGACTTGGGGAGAAACTTTTAGAGGCTAGGATTGGACTGTCTGAAGGCACAGCTGCCAATGGCGGGGAATGAAAATCAAGAAGGCATCAAGACCAGAACTGGAGGAGTTCAGAGATCTTGCAGAGTTCTAAGACCGGAGGAGGCTGTAGCGAGAAGAACATGCAAGGTCATGGAAGGAATTTGGACCAAAGGTGAGAACATGAACTGTTATTTTAACAAATTGAGGTCTCAGAACAAAAGTGATAGAAGTTGGTGCGAGTCAGGACGCAGGCAGCAGAGTTTTGGATGATCTCCAGTTTATGGAGATGTGAAAATGGACAGCTAACCAGGAAAGTGGTGAAGTAGCTAAGAATGTTGATAATTAAAAACATGGGTGGTCAATTTTGCAGGGACTATAGTGAATGATATCTAATGATTCGAAAGGTATAGTGTATTGCTGTTCATAGCTTTGTTGCTAATTTAAGAGAATAATGTAATGTCTATAGTAATGAAGAGCACTTAATACTTTCTATTGTCAAAAGCTTAAAGCCAACAAGCATTCATCCGGCCAGCTGTTACCTATGGAGATCTATATGTGATGTGTAGGTCCTTTTGCTAGATCTTGTTTAAAGGAATTTCTGTGTATGAAAGACACTCCCCTTTTTTTCCCCTCCCCACAATCGCTAATTGACTTGTTGAACCGTTTCTAGTGTTTATATTCCACATGGTTTCTACATTTCCGTTCACTGCTTTCTGAAATTTTCATGTTGTATTTGTAGTTGTGACAACATCCCATGTATTGTCAAATCAGACCCTGCAGTCGTATGCCATTAATCTGCTTGACTAAAGCCCCTGCTATGTTTACGGGAGTGATTAACGAGGGAAGGAAGAAGGGTCGGAGGGTGATAACTGCACACCACAGATTTTGCTTATCATTCTTGGTGTCTGCTGCACACTTGCATTAAAAGTTTGGAGCCCCACAGAAGGGCCATTCCCCAGAAGGTGGCCCATGTCACTGTGTAGCTCTGTGCTTTATGTTCTGTGGTTTGGCCCCCTTGCCCTGTAAGAGCTTGGCTGGCTTATCACATTTGAGGCAGCTGATAGTTTTTACTGCCACCATCGTCTCTCCTGGTAAGGCTTGCAGGGCCTGTTTGGTTCAGTGTGTTAGAGGTAACTACTCGGTAGTTTGATGAAAAGAAGATTTTGCCTTGAACAGGATACACCCTGTTGCTTTCATTCAGTAAATGACGAGTTGCATCGATGTGATGGTGATGATGCAGAGACTATGTGGAAGATGGTAAGTAATTTTCCTCCGAGAACATGAGCAGTGTTCATCCATTCCTGTACTCCTATCCACAGGATGGAATCATGGTGGGTAATACCTGAGGCCCTCCTTGGCATTGACCTTTTCAGAGCGTTGCACAACATTTCAAGGCAGCTGAGAGGAATTTGTTTTTTTCTTTAGGGGTTTGAAAATGAATGCCTGGCCTGTTTTCTGTTATTGAGACAGGAACTCTGGTCATTTTTCAATAGAAGTCATGCAGTTCACTGTTAAACACGCTGACTAAATTGCTAACCCCCTAACTTGTCACCTATCCAAATTCACTTTTTCAGCACTATATGGTGAACTGCAAGACAGTGCAGATAGTAAGGGGGCGGCACGGTGGCTCAGTGGTTAGCACTGCAGCCTCACAGCACCAGGAACCTGGGTCCAATCCCAGCCTCGGGCAACTGTCTGTGTGGAGTTTGCACATTCTCTCCGTGTCTGCGTGGGTTTCCTCCGGGTGCTCCGGTTTCTTCCCACAGTGCAAAGATGTGCAAGCTAGGTGGATTGGCCATGCTAAATTGCCCGTAGTGTTCAGGGGTGTGTGGGTTATAGGGAGATGGGTCTGGGTGGGATGCTTCAAGGGGCAGTGTGGACTTGTTGGGCCAAAGGGTCTGTTTCCACACTGTAGGGAATCTAATCTAGTCTAATCTAATCAAACTCATTAACAAACTGTGCAGGTTGTGTGTATGATCGTTATCTCTCACTGACAGGATGGCTGCCATCTTGCCACCTTTTGAAAATGAGCAACCGTCGGTAATAAGTGCTGGTCCTGATTGTGCTGAATAGTGCAATCTTCCACTTACCCCAAGAGGCTGCTCCTGGGACAGCCATCCACTTAGGAGTGGGGTCTGGCAGGTGAGGGATGCACAGGGTACTGACGCAGCATGTTCACCTAGATGCCCTGCAACTTTGAAAGGTCACTGGTCCCACAGAGAGAAGGGGGCATCAACCGAGCAGAAGGGAGAAAACTGAACGGTTTTGGAGGCATGGATTGTGCTTAATAATGATGTGGGAAGAAGTTGACAATGTTCCGTT